>NC_091447.1:40499408-40832286 GCF_964237555.1 Oryctolagus cuniculus | reverse complement strand
CTCTCTTTATGTATCTTTGATCTTCAACTAAAAAAAAATTTTTTTTTTTTGACAGGCAGAGTAGACAGTGAGAGAGAGAGACGGAGAGAAAGGTCTTCCTTTGCCGTTGGTTCACTTTCCAACGGCCACCACGGCCAGCACATTGCGCTGATCCGAAGCCAGGAGCCAGGTGCTTTTCCTGGTCTCCCATGGGGTGCAGGGCCCAAGTACTCGAGCCATCCTCCACTGCACTCCCTGGCCACAGCAGAGAGCTGGCCTGGAAGAGGGGCAACCAGAACAGAATCCGGTGCCCCGACCAGGACTAGAACCTGGTGTGCTGGCGCCGCAAGGTGGAGGATTAGCCTATTGAGCCACAGCGCCGGCCCTAAAATAAAAATTTAAAAAGGAAATCAATTCTGGAACTTTGCTTGGGACTATCATCCCCATCATTGGTTGACACTGCACATTTCTTCAGTCAATATTCCTTTATGAAGCCTAGCAAGTCCTGTTCTAGGGGTTTTCTCACATGCTTCCTCATTTAAAATCCTCTTTAGCCACCCTTGAGAAAAAGATTAATAATTTCCTGGTTTTATATGTAAGAAAACTAAGACAGAGGGCTAGCTAATGTGCATTGGTTGCTTACTTAAGAGGGTAAAGTTTGGGCTTGAAATTCGAGATGTCATGATCCTGCAACCCATTCATACTTCTTTTCGTTGTCTCACACTTCTCCTTCCACCTCAAATTTCCTTTCCCTCCGTTCACGACATCTGCAACTGCTCCTGATCTTCCATGGCAGGAACACTCATCTTCATGATACATGCATCCATCAAGTCTCCTACCATGTTGTTTGGTCTTGTTGCTCTCAGGACACTCTGAATTAGGTGTGTGGACACAATATCCTACCCACCTCTATCCCTGCCAGCAGGAACGAAACATAGCAGAGAGCCAGTGCTTGGTAGGAGTGCCCTGAATTATTTTATGGCGATACAAGGCTAGTGCATCAGACTGAGATCGTTGGTAAGGGAGAAGGGATGGTTGGAGGGTTATTTGTCCTTAGCTCAGGGTTTCAAGAATGTAGAATCATAGTATGTTCTCAAGTATCATTCATTAGATTTCACAAGTGGATTTTTGGGGTCACTTATTACAATTATAAAAGCCAACATTAACAGTTATATTAGGGTACCTGTTTTATGCCAGATTTTATACTTTATTATGATTTGTATTATCATGCCACAATTTTCAGGCAGTGAGGCAGGCTGGGACTTTTTTTGACATGAAGTGGTAAAGTGACCAGAAATTTGCAAAATGAGATCCAACCCAGTGATCAGGAACCCACACTGCCCTCCTCCCACCATGGTCTGGGGCCTGCAGTGGGCATGGGGTGCCGAGACATACCGCGAGGGCTACTGCTCGCTGTGCCAGCCTTGAGATTTCCTTCTGAGCAAGGGACACACAGAGGCCTCACACATTACCAGGGGTAAGTGTCCAACCAGAGGTTGGCACAGATAAACAATGTGCAGCATTCCATACTCCCAGAAGATCCTGTTTTTATCTTGGTCCAAGGCCATCCAGGGAGTTGCCCAGTATGCTCCCTGAAAGACTACATGCAGCTGACCGCAAAGATGGGTCGGAGGGGCTGGCGAGTGGAGCAGCTGTTAGGATACTCCATTCTGGAGCGCCTGGTTTGGGTCCTGGATCTGCTTCCGATGCCAGCTTCCTGCTAATGTGCACCCTGAGAAGCAGCAGGTGATGACTCAAGTAGTTGGATTCCTGAAACCCACATAGAAGGCCTAGACTGAGTTCCTGGTTCCTAGCTTTCACCTGGCCCAGCTCCAGCAGTTATGGTATTTGGGAAAAACAGAGATGGAAGATCTCTCTCTCTCTCTCTCTCTCTCTCTCTCTCTCTGGTTTTCAGATAAATAAAATAAAGTTGCAAGTACAGACACACACATCCACATCCACATCTTCAAAGGCGCTTGGCCCAGGAGAGTTTCGCCAATTTCTTTCTCTGTGCTGCTCTCCCCTTGAAGGCACAGGGGATCCCCAGAAGGCCCCAGACTGCACCCCCACCTTGCGTGCTCCCTCAGGTTCCCTCCTGCCTGAGCCTAACTCCTTGTGAACTCCTCATCCCCACTCTTCCCACACGGCATCTGAGGAGAACAGAGCGCGCTCTGGTGATCCGCTTGTTCCTAAAGCCCCAGCAGATCTCTGCCCTTATTTGTCCTGGGCAGATTCAAGATCCAGGGCACCAAAATGGGGACAAAGGTCATTTATGGATCTTCCGGGATCTCTTGATCTGGTCCCAACATAGGCAATGACAGTATTTGGATATCCTTTAGAGAGGTGTGCATAGAAATCCTCTGGGGAGTTTTTTAAGTAATTCTGGGTCAGGAGTGTGTGGTGAGGCCTCCTTTCTTGCTTGTCTGGCGAGCTCCTAGGTGATGCTGGTGGATAAACCCCTCTGAATACAGTGAGCACTTACGGCCTCCAGGATGATAAGAGCAATTTCCATCTCATCTCCATCGAACTACTGCAGGAGGCTCCACGATTGTGTATCTATCTATCCATCTATCTATTATTTCATTGTTTATCATCTATCTAATTTCCTTTGGCAGCAAATAGTACCATGATTAATAAAAATTCACAAACTTGTATTTTTATATGATATCTTACTTTTTTTCTAAAGAACCATGATAACTTTTTTTTAAAAATCATTGATTTATTTGAAAGGCAGAGTTGCAGAGAGGCAGAGGCAGAGAAAGAGAGGGAGGGGGAGGGGCCTTCCATCTGCTGCTTCACACCCCAAATGGCTGCAATATGTTTACTATGGTTTTGGGGCCTGTGCTGTGGTATAGCAGGTAAAACCGCTGCCTGCAGTGCCGGCATCACATATGGGCACCAATCTGAGTTCTGACTGCTCCACTTCTGATCCAGCTCCCTGCTGTGGCCTGGGAAAGCAGTGGAAGATGGCCCAAGTGCTTGGGCCCCTGCACCCACATAGGAGGTCCAGAAGAAGCTCCTGGTTCCTGGCTTTGGTCTGGCCCAGCTTTGGCCATTTGCAACCATTTAGAGAGTGAACCAGTAGATGGAAGACTCTCTCTATCTCTTTCTCTCTTTCTCTCTCTCTGCCTCTGCCTCTCTGTAACTCTGCCTTTCAAATAAATAAATAAATAAATATTTTTTAAAAATCCTATTCTGAATGTGAGCTCATAATTAGTCTATACACACATACTTTTAATTCAAAATGTTCAGTTTAATTTTTATTGATGTTTTACTTCAGAGTAAATAACAAGGTAATATTGAATAAGACTTTGAGACTATGGCAATATTTTATTATATGATAAGACTTTAAACCCTATGAAAAAGTTACCATGAAAATTCTGATGATGGTTTCCAGATTTTAAGTACTATAAAAAGTTACTATGAAAACTCCGATATAACCTTCAAACACTCCCCCTGCCTTGAGTAGCCCCTATCAATTTATTAAATACTTCACAAGGAAGCATGGAACTCTCATTTATTGAACAGCTACTATGTCCCTGGCATGGTTATTACCATTTCTAGCAGCTAAGGTCTAGAGAGGCAAAGCGATTTGCCCAAGACCCTATATTCAAGGAGAAGAGCCAGAACCAGAACACCGAACAGCTGCACCAGGCGCTTCCTCCCCACCAGACCCCCACTGGAGCTGCCCTCCCCTCGTGGGTATGGGCTCCCACCTGCTCCGGTTCACACCCAGGGTTCCTCTCTCTCTTGAAAAGCTCCAAGCCTGAAGGTTGGCACCAAGCTCCCTTCCAGACTCGCACGCTACCAGGGTCCTCCCAGGTTGGGTTTTGGGGGATTTTAAGGCAGGTGGACGAGTGCAATCCGCAGCCAAGCACACGGATCTTCATGAAACGCAGGCCCTCACACCACTGGCAGTGGCCGCCCAGCCCATCCTGCAGCCTGCCGGCAAGGGTCTGAGCACAAGAGGCACATACAACTTGGACACACATGTATGGACCCTCTAGGGGGTGAGCATCAAGCTGCCCGAAGATTTTGTTAAGAACTTGGTTTCTCCTTGTGGGGTGGGGGTGGGGGGTCTTGGAGCTAGCTGATAGTGGGGTGCAGCGGGGAGCTGCAGCCCTCATGCCAAGCCAACTTACTGGAAAGAAGACTTCTGTCCATCGAAGAGTGCCAATCCCAGCCCCAAGAGCGTGAGCGCTGTCAGTTTAGCCATGGTCAGGGCAGACTAAAGGCTGGACCGGCGCGAGCACCACGGGCTGGGAGCCTCCTCCCGCCTGCAGCCAAAGTCCCGCACCTGCAGCCCGGGCTTAGCCCGCCCCGCCCCGCCCCGCCCCGCGGCCCTGGGCTCCAACGCTTAGCAGCGCGCCTGGAGCCCGGCTTCGCCTGTGGCTGCCGCAGGAGACCGAGAACAGCTCCTAGCAGGGTCAAGCAGGGAACAGGAAGCAACCTGGAGGAAACCGAGAGCCGTGGGAAAGGAGCCCAAAGACTTGGTGAGGGCTCGCTGTGCGCCGGCCAAATCCTAACCCGTGTCGCTCAGAGAGGTTCGGAAACCTAATCGTGGTGACTCAACCAGCAAAGGACGCGAGGGCCCCCTGTGGCTGGAACCCCCAAAGCCTACGTGTGTTCTCCGCAGGCTCCCCGCGGATCTGAACCTGCTGCCGGCCTGGTCCGAGCGCCACTTCCCCCTCCCTGCTGGCACTGGTACAGTTCATTCACGCCTGTACTGGGCATTTGGTGAGCCCCTGCTGGGCACCAGGCACTGCGGGAGATGCGGAAAGTCTCTATGGACCTCACATCCCAGTTAAAAAAGGAATAGGGTGTGTCGTGGACATGCGCCTCTGTTATGGGGAAAAACAGAGCAGCCAGGGGCTTAGGGAGCCGGGGAGCTGCCCTGTAACACTGGGGAGCCGCCAAGGCCTCACTGGCGAGGGGCCGCTCCTGCAAGGACTGGAACGAAGTGCCTTTGTCCCCATCTCTCTGAAGCGGTCCTGGTTTCCCCAGGGACAGCCCCTGCTTTGCTCCGGGAGCCTCGCCTTCTCAAGGCTCCTGATCCGGTTCCACACCCGCTGTGTGTAGTAGCCGTCTCTCCCTCTTTTCTGGAACATGGCCCTCCCAGAGCAACATGCTTCAGTTATCACTTTGAGTTTTCTGGGGTAAATACTCTTTCACATTCTAACCAGCATCCTCTTTCTTGACTCCTCCTGGAAGACTTGCTCTTAATCCTTGAGCTTGTGTGGAAGGCATCCAACCATCACTGCAGATCCGTGGGAAAAGCATCATGCAGAGTGACCCACTAAGGCCAGGCTTCGAGCCAGCTCCAGCAAGGAAACACCCATGTTGAGGAAAGCCATATTGGACTTTGAGATAAGCCCAGATACCAAGTGAATAGGACACAGACACCTGGTTGACCTTGGTGGAGCAGAAGATTCTACCAGTGGACGTTGGATCACAAAATCCAAGAGAGGGGAGTGTGATCTGTGGCCTGTGTGGTTATGATTGAACAGAATTAAGGCAAAGGAGTATCCACTGGGTTCGATAACATGGATGCAATGGATAATTAATTTTTCAGTTTCTTATTAATAAAAAAGAATAGATTTCATGTAATATGTGGGTACAATTCTAAGAACCTAATGATACTTCTCTCCCTCCCTCCTCCTTCCTTTTTTGTTTTTCCCTTTAATTTTTGCAATAGCATGCTTTCAATTTATTTTATAATCACAGACCTAACACTTCACTGAATAGTGTTAAATAACAGCAAAGTCTTCAACTGAGTCAAAGGAGCATGACCATATTAGAATAAGTGGAAGGAGAGAATGGGAAGTTGGAGATAACTAGAGTTAGTTGTAAACTGACATTGGGGTAGGACTCAGCAGGCTGCCTCATTGACGTTCCCCTTGGAATATCTAATAGTCTCTTTAAACTATGTCCAAAGCAAACTCTTTTTAAAAAAGATTTATTTATTTGAAAGACAGAGTTACAGAGAGAGAGGGAGGGAGGGAAAAAGGGAAGGAGAGAGAGAGAAATATCTTCCATCCACTGGCTCACTCCCCAAATGGTCACAAATGGCTAGAGCTGGGCCAGACCAAAGCCAGGAGCCAGGAGCTTCTTCCAGGTCTCAAACCACCACCCATAGGGGATGCCGGCGTCACAGGTGGCATCTTTACCTGCTACATTACAGTGCCAGCCCCCAAAGCAGAACTCTTGATCCCCTCCCTCCAACTTGTCACGTCCTCTGTGTTTTTACCCAATAAATCCCATCACTACCATCGACTTGCTCAAGCCCCAAGCCTAGACATCTTTAATCCATCCTTTTTTTTTTCTCACATCCCCTTACACAAATATATTAGTTCCTAGACTCTGCTGTTTGTATTACTAATCTGCTACCTAACAAGTTAGGCCCAAACCTAGCCATTAAGAATGGATGTTTATTATTTCTTAGATTCCATCTGTCAGGAACCCAGTCATGGCGTAGCTGGATATGTCTCAGTGGTGTTATGGGTTGGATGTGGTTTGTCTCTTAAGGGGTTCATGTGTTGGAACCTTGATCCCTAGTTTGGTGATATTAACAAATGGGTTCTAGTAGGAAGCCCTCGCATTACTAGTGCATTTTCTGGAAGGGAATAAGGTTGTTCACATGGGATCCTGAGTTAGTTCTCGAGAGAGCAAGCTGCTCTAAGAGAAAATCTGACATATTAATGGCTCTCGGGCTTGCTGTCTTGTGATTTGATCTCTCCCTCTCTCATGTGCTTCTACTATCTAGTATGAAGTTCTCACCAGAGCTGAGCTGATGCTGATGCCATGCCCTTGAACCTCCAGAACTGTAAGCTACACATGCCTCTTTTCTTTGTAATGTTGCATAGCTCCAGATATTTCATTACAGGAACAAAAGACTAACACAAGTTGGTAGCTGAGTTATCAGCCAGAGTTGCAATCTCATCTGAGGGCTCCACTAAGGTGCACAGAAAGTGAGATCAGCCTCCAAGATGATCACATGTTCTGGGCAGGCTCCTTGCCACATGGGCCTCTCCAGGAGCTGCAGCAGAACATGGCTGCCTCCCCCCAGATGAGCAATCTCACAGAGCGAGACAGCATGTCCCCCAAATGAAAGCCAGAATCCTAGAACAACCAAACTCCAGAGTTTGCAAGCCTCTGTTTTTCTAGCGTGGACCAGAGCTGTGGGAGTGGCTCTGAAGCTACACTTCTTGTGATTCCTGCAACTCTAGATCTTTTAAAAATATTATTTCAGATTTTCAGGAGTTTTTGTTTTTTTAGAAGCAGGGAGACAGACAGAGAGCTCACATGTGTTGGTTCACTCCCCAGATGCCTGTAAGGGTTAGTACTGAGCTGGGGCCAAAGCGAGGAGCCTGGCACTCAAACCAGGCCTTCCATGTAGGTTGCAGGAACCCAGTTACGTGAACCATCATTGTTGCTTTCCAGGGTTTGCTTTAGCAGGAAGCTTGAGTCAGGAGCCAAGGGACTGAATCCAAGAATTTCAATGTGGGAAGTAGGTTTCTTCATCAGTGTCATAATTGCTGGACCAACGACCTGCCCCTGGGCTGTGGGTATTAGCTGTCATGGCTACAAATACCTACACACCCACCAATGACACATGCAGTTTCCCATATCACCACCTCCCCATCAACACTTGGCAATATCTGATTTTCAGATTTTTCTTGTCTAATATGTTTAAAGTCATTTAAAAGTTGTGTTTTAACTGGCACTTCTCTGATTGCCAAGAATTCTGAGCATCTTTCATATGCTTCATTTTTTCTCATCTCCTGTAAATTTCTTCTTCACACCATTTGCCTATTATTTCTGGGATTCACATCCCCACTTTGCTATCTTCAAGAGTTCCTAATTTATTCTACTTATTAATACTGTGTGCATTTAACATCGCAAATACTTCTCATTCTGACATTTCATCCATCATTTTTGCCAATGCTATTTTTCACTGAATGGAAAGCTTTAATTTTGATAACTCAAAATTGAATCAATTTTTAATCTAAGGGTTTATGCTTTTAATCTTTTATTTCAGAAGTCCTTCTCTATCCTTAGGTCATAAAGATAGACTTTACTGATAGACAGAGGTAGATTTTCCATCTACTAGAACACTTCCTGAATGCCTGCAACATTTAGGGCTGAATCAGTCCAAAATCTGGAGCTGAAAACTCAATCCAGATCGCTCACATAGGTGACAGGTACCCAGGTACTCGAGATACCACCTGCTGCCTCCCAGGGTGCACATTAATTAGAAGGAAGTAGGAATGAGCAGCAGAACTGGAACTCCAGCCCAGGCACTCCAATATAGGGTGCGGGTGTTTCAAGCAATGTCGTAGCAATGTCTTGTTTTTATTATCTCAAATTTAAAGGAAAATGAAGTTCAGAGAAGGCCAGAGTTGTGATTAGTGAGTGCCTAAACTGAGACTAAAATCCAGAAAACTGGCTTCCCCAGTATGCGCCCTTCCTTATGGCACTGTACTAACTTGCGGCAATGTTTATATTCTTAAACCACTCTACCTGAGGTCTTGTTTTTAAATCACTTCACATGATCTTAAGAATATAGAAACTTGAACCCAAAAGAGGGGTTCAACAAAGCCTTAAATACGTGGTTACACAAGAGCTGTGGAAACACATATCACACACGGGCTGCAGAACTGGATACCTTGGTGATATAATTGCAAAGCATTCGTAAACCCTGCCCCACAGTCCCTGGAAACTGGTTTGACAGTTTCTCCAGAGAACAATCAAAATGCTGATTTGAGTCAGCTCCTCTTTGATGCTTTTAGCAGACAACAATAAGAAGATTATATGCTCAAGTCAGAACTAGCAGGCAGCAGGCCTAGACAAAGTTATGAGGCTACTTCAAAAAGTTCGTGGAAAATGGAAATAGTTTATTTTGGGACAAATGTGATTTGAAACCTGTGCGGTTTTTTGATACTATGGATTCCCATGAACTTTTTGCAGATCCCTCCTAAGTGTGGATTTAAAATCACCATCCACCATGAGGAGGATTATGAATGGACTAGAGTGACTATCCCAGGCGTGACCTTGAGTTCTCCATGCTAGCAACGGTCCGGAGGGTCTCTCCAGGGGAGCAGTGTTCCCCATCGGTGTTTCAGAGCTAAAGATCCTTCCTTCAGCTTCTTAGGGCTTTGTCCAGGTGCATCTGAACAGCTTTCAAGCGGACATACTTTCAGCCGATGTTTCCTCATTTTCCGTTAAGTTTTAAATTTGCACTACTAGATTTTCATATTTGAAAGTTAGTTTCACGTTCTCTAAACCTCTATTTTCTTAGCTTACCACTTGCTGAGTTTAAGCTAGACTTCTATTTCTTTGAACACTGCGGCTGCAGCTGTCAAATCTGTGCTCCGTGACTCAGCATCCGGGTCTCCCAAAGCCTGTGTCTGCTGCCATTTGTTTCTCCCTGTGTGACCCTGTTTCTTGGGTTGTATTTTACTATGAATTGCTGCATATTTTCCTTGGCAAACTACTTACTGGGCTTACTTAAGACCTAGGGTATAATCCAGAGAGGCTTGTTTCTTCTAGAAATACTACAAACCTCTTGGGCCGGCACTATGGCGTAGGGGGTAAAGCCGCTGCCTGCATCCCATATGGGCGCCTGTTCGAGTCCAGGCTGCTCCACTTCCGATCCAGCTCTCTGCTGTGGCCTGGGAAAGCAGTAGAAGATGGCCCCAGTCTCATGACCCACATGAGAGACCCAGAAGAAGCTCCTGGCTCCTGGCTTTGGATTGGTGCAGCTCCAGCTGTTGCGGCCAATTGGGGAGCGAACCAATGGATAAAAGACCTCTCTCTCTCTCTCTCTCTCTCTCTGCCTCTCCTTCTCTCTCTGTGTAACTCTGACTTTCAAGTAAATAAATAAATCTTAAAAAAAAAACAAAAAACAAAAAACAGAAGTACTACCAACCTCTCATGACTATACTAGATTCAAAGCTTGAGTTTCTTTTGGACCAATCAAGTGAAAATTTGGACTCAAATTCTAGTGATGATGAATACATGCTTAACACTTCTCAGCAATATTAAAAATTTTTTTCTTCTACCAAGACGATTTCCCTTTTCAGCTTTTGGGAGTGACGACAGGGGGACGGTCTAGGTTTGTTCCACCTAAGCTGGGCATTCAGTCCTTCAGTTCCATGGGCTTTCAGGTTTCACTATTGGTCTCCTCACTTAGGGTAGACCTGGATTCCACTTCTTTCTCCCTTGCTCTGCGAGACCTCAACAAAAAGCGGGAGTTCAACCATTCAGAAGGCGCCCTCAGGGCAAAAGTGATTTCAATTCTACTTATCTCTCTGGTTTCTACTTTGACTTAAATTATGACTCAGTAATTCTTATTATCTTGAGAGATTTTTGATGCTTTCAAAAAATTCCCAATATGTATTTTATTCACTGGATTTTGATAGTTTTATTGAGTAGTTTAGTTATGAATTACTTAGCCTGCTATATCACTAGACATAGAAGCTTTGCTTATAAATTTTAAATAAATTTATCTTTTTTTAAATAAAAAATTCCAATGGACTTTGAATTCATTGATTAATTTGGGGACAGTTTACAATCAGGAATATATATCTATATATTTAGAACATTTTCTAGGTCTTTTAATAGAATTCCTCCACAGGGATTTTGTTCAATTGGTTCACATACTTATCAGATGCTATATAATTTTGTATCTTTGAAATTTATAGTTGTCATTTTTTGTGGACTTAGCTTGTATCTGTCAACTTTGTTGAATATCCTAATGTTACATTTCTTGGTCCTACTGTTTTATTTCTAAGTAGACGACTGTGCTGTCTACAAACAATGATAATTCTGTCTCCTCCCTTTGATTCTTACACTCCTCATGTGTTTTTCCTAGTTTATAGCAATAGCTAGGACGTTCAATCCTATATTAAACAACAGTCGTGATGAAATCAATAATCCTTTATTAGTGTCAACCTTAAGGGAAATACCCAAGCATTTTATGAACACTTTGTTTCCTACTTTTGATACTTTTTTAAAAAATAACTAGTTAGAGTTGTTTCTGCTACCTGAAATTTACATATGTTTGATAGCAAAGGAATATAGACTGATAATTTTCCTGTGGTCGTAGAATCAGCATTTAAGAACTCAAGATAAAAATAACAAAGCATTATGTATCCCATATTCTGGAAATAGCAAATATCACACTCAAAACTTAGAGTTGTTTTTTTTTTTTTTTTTTTTTTGACAGGCAGAGTGGACAGTGAGAGAGAGAGACAGGGAGAAAGGTCTTCCTTTACCATTGGTTCACCCTCCAATGGCCGCTGTAGCCGGCGCACTGTGGCCAGCACACCACGCTGATCCGAAGCCAGGAGCCAGGTGCTTCTGCTAGTCTCCCATGCTGGTGCAGGGCCCAAGCACTTGGGACATCTTCCACTCCACTCCCGGGCCACAGCAGAGAGCTGGACTGGAAGAGGAGCAGCCTGGACAGAATCCGGCACCCTGACCGACACCAGAACCCGGTGTGCCAGCACTGCAGGCGGAGGATTAGCCTAGTCAGCCGCAGTGCTGCCCTCAAAACATAGAGTTTTGAAAGTACTCAATCACCCTGATCATTGCCCCACTATCACCAACCTGCAACTCTGTAATTAAACAGGAAGGCTGTGAGGGAAAGAGAATGAGTTATCAAAAATGGCATTCATCGTTGAGCCAATTCTTTCCAAGCCAAGTGAGGGAAGAGGCTTGAGACAGTCAAAGAAGGTTTAGAAGTGCTGGAGAGGGCACTTAACCAGTGGTTAAAACACTGTGTAAGACGCCAGCATCCCACAGCAGAGTGCCTGTGTCCAGTTTCTAGTCCAGCTCCTGACTCCAGCTTCCTACTAATGTGGGAGGCAGCAGTGATGGCTAAGTGACTGAATCTCTGCCACTCCTGTGGGAGACCTGGATTGAGTTCCTGGCTGTTGGCTTCGGGCCTAGTCCAGCCCTGGCTGTCATAGGCATTTGGGATATGAATCAGAAGATGGGCATTTTGTCTGTGTCTCTCTGCATGTTTGCCTCTCAAATACATTTTTAAAATTGGGAGTGCTTATGCAGAAAGGGAGATTGGTTTGAATGACTGTCTAGGTCGCAGGCCTGGTGATAAACCTATGCCTACCTAAGAAGGGGAAAAATACCAAAGAAATATGTCTGGAGAAAAAGAGGACAATATTAGTACAGTCTCCTACCCTTGGCCAGAATGACTAAGTTGCCTGCTCCAGGAAGAATTCAAGCTTGAGCCTTCTTGCCAGGGCCTCACCCCAACGGAAGACACACTGAATAAAGAGATCCCAAAGCTGAAGACTGAGAGTGACCTACGAGGAGTCAGAGAAGGGGGTAAGGTGTCAAGAGGACAAGCTGGAGCTGAATCCAGGAGAAGCTAACACAACAGCCTGTTGGCCTTAGCTACAGGTTCAGAACAGGCACTGAAAAGACTGTGGTCTGTCTCATGTCCTTTACCAAACACTACTGCTTTCCACACTGTACTGCTCCAACTCTAAAAATATCTCTCAAGTCATATAATATAGCAGAAATTATTTTCTCTATAGCTTTCTGCAATATTGAGTCCCCATAATTGACCTTAAAAATCAATCTAGGCTAATCCTCTGCCTTGCGGCACCGGCACACTGGGTTCTAGTCCTGGTCGGGGTGCTGGATTCTGTCCCGGTTGCCCCTCTTCCAGGCCAGCTCTCTGCTGTGGCCAGGGAGTGCAGTGGAGGATGGCCCAAGTCCTTGGACCCTGCACCCCATGGGGGACCAAGAGAAGTACCTGGTTCCTGCCATCGGATCAGCGCGGTGCGCCAGCTGTGGCAAAAAGGAAGACCTTTCTCTCTGTCTCTCTCTCTCACTGTCCACTCTGCCTGTCCAAAAAAAAAAAAAAAAAAAAAAAATCAATCTAGAAATCAATTCCACAGCCTCCTCCCAATCCTTGGAATTCTGTCCAAAGCCCAGGAGGCCATGGTAGAGTCAGAGCATCAAGGAAGACATCTGGTCCTTGAGGTCACCATCTACCCCCTGGTGCTCATCCTAATCAAATGACAACTTGTCTGCTCTTCCCTGACGGCAACGCCTTCTCATGTCCCCTGGAGATTGTCTGTGTGTTAACTCCTATGCCCCTCCTGGGCACCTGGGGATTTGCTGTCTTCTACACCAGTTTCCAGAGCAGGTGATGTTGCGATGCTCTCTCAGAGCTCCTCTGCCATCCACACTGGCCTTTCTTCTCTGCTCTTACATCAGGGTGGGCACACAAGGGCCCAGGGCTCTCTGAAAGGACTCGCTGTTCCCTCACCTGATATCCCAGCTTTCTTGGGCTGAAGGTAGTTGTGATACAGGCTTTCCTAAGTTGGCCTGGGGAGAAGCCAGGGAAGGGTCACTTTTCAGGACCCCGCGCCCCCCCTCCCCCGCATTTAATTCTCTTTGTCTTACCCTATCTGACAGGCAGAGTGGACAGTGAGAGAGAGACACAGAGAGAAAGGTCTTCCTTTTGCTGTTGGTTCACCCTCCAATGGCCGCCGCGGGCCGGTGCGCTGCAGCCGGCGCACCGCGCTGATCCAATGGCAGGAACCAGGTACTTATCCTGGTCTCCCATGGGGTGCAGGGCCCAAGTACTTGGGCCATCCTCCACTGCACTCCCTGGCCACAGCAGAGAGCTGGCCTGGAAGAGGGGCAACCGGGACAGAATCCGGCGTCCCGACCGGGACTAGAACCCGGTGTGCAAGGCAGAGGATTAGCCTAGTGAGCCGCGGCGCCGGCCCACCCTATCTAACTCTTTATTCTTCCCTAGTCTGGTGAACTGTATCTAATTTAGTGGAGTTGAGGGTTAGGAACCAAAGAAATCATTATTATATCATTCAAGACTGACTGTTGCATAAATAGCCTTAATTTCTATGTTTTTTTTTTTTTTTTCTGTGTCCTCCTGAGGGCCAGACTGTTGAAACTTAAAATCTAATCATTGACAATAATATTTTGGAGGGCCATTCTTCCCTGTAAGCAAAATAAACTACAAAGTCTTTGTGTCTGGACCACAAATGGGTTAATGGGCTAAAAAGTGAGATTTTACTCTGCTAAATTTTTTTTTCAGGAAAACCTAACTCTTATTGAATGGTGTTTTTTAGGATACAAAGTGGTCTTTCTAACCCCTCATCCCCTTAAGAAAGAAAAGAAAAAAACAACCAACTACTCTCCAGAAAAAACCGTAAACAGGGAAGGGAAGTTCTTGGGTACAGATTACCATTAACTGTGTGTCACAGTTGTCCTGGTTTGTGACCAGGAAAAGAACACTGCTATTCGCCCCATCAGACAAAGGTTGGGAGGCTGTAACAGAACTTCAGAACACAATTGCGTTATTCATTTCAAACTCCTTAGGAACAAATCTACCAAAGGTTACTTAACTGGAGTTGATAAGATTAACCACAGGAGCAAACTGAAAGCACTGGAAAATAACTTCCCCGAGGCCCTAGCTCATGGTTCAGAGCCAAGCAGATTAGCAGCACTTGAGACACAGGTGTGAGTACCGAGATCTATCACCAAAGAACAGGTCTGCCTTGCCCTAAGGTAGCTTCTCTGCCAAATTTCCCCACAGCTGGATTTTTGTGTCTGCGCTTGAGGAGACTGTAGATTTTAGGAGAACTTGGGACACTTCATGATGTCAGTTCTTGCTTTTGTCTGTGGGTTGGAACACTGGGTAGCAGAATGTGCCCAGCACTATTAGAAGAGAATAACACTTGTAAGTAGTTAAACATTAGTTTTCCTCCTGGTCTGGACTGTCAAAGGCTCAGAACAGCATAGTTGTGGGCTAAGCGGTCACCAGTGGGTTCTAGCTGACTTGGGGACCTCACGGGCCACAGTCCACACATCTGATTGTTGAAATAATATTGGGAGTTCTAGACAAGGAGTTGAGCACACTAGTTTCTTGTTGAACTTTCACTAACTTGACTTGCAATTTGGTCAATACATGTTACCTCTCTGTGCCCCTTCACTTCTATCCATAAACAGAGCCAGACTCACTTTTGTTGGTATTTGTTATTTACTTATGGTTCCAATTATCACACCTTTAAAGATTTACTTTTACCAAACAGGTAGACTTTTTGGAAGAGCTGGAGACTAGAGCACACAATACAGAGTTTTGTGAAATATAGTGCCTATGAGAATCTTCCCTTGGTACACAGAAGCCACGGTGGAGCCCTGAAGCACAGAGCCGTCATTGGTGTACACGGTGCTCACCCTGGGCTTCTCAGACAAAACATTCTGGATACGAAGTACCTGTCAGGAGAAGATCACTCGTTAGGACACTGTATGGGCAAGTCACTGTCCAGTGATGGCTTCCTTCCCAAACATTCTGACACCAGTATAATTTTTCAGAAATCAGCAAGCTAAAATCTATGTATGCTCAATAACTCCTTTCCTTCTGATGTAAATACTAACACCCTGATGGTATCTAGGCACTAGGTGAACTGATTATCTGACATTGCCAAAGTCCTCAATTGGTAGCTTACATAATTTTGATAGTTCAGGCACTCCCTATAGACGAAGGGACGATTAAGTGGGTGCTCTTATCCAATTCTTGAGTGAATAGTGAGCCTGCTTTTGTGGTAAGGTAAGGAAACACAGAAAAATAAAATGATCATAGTACACTTGAGTAGCAAGTCAACCCAGCTTAGAAACCATCAGGATGGTGGTTGTCACAGCTGGAGCCCTCCCAGCACTGCACAGTGGTTAGGAAGCATAAAGAATGCATACTTCTCTGAGAATCCACACATCCCTGCCCTGGCTGTGACTGAGCCCTGGGATTAGCACACTCAACTTCGCTAGTCGGCTGAATTTTAAACAATCATGTTTCTACATAACTGGGATGAAGTGTATTCAAATTGAACTTAATAGGAATTAAAGGAAAACAATCAGAGTTTATATTGACATCTTTTATCAGAATTGAGTTTTGCTTCTTCTTTTTTTTCATCTTAAGAAAGATCCTACAATTTCATCTCAGGTTTGCTAAACAAAAATACTCAAGCTTGGAGCTCATGCAAGGATGTTAGTATTATGAAGAGAGGAGTCTTATCTCAAATAAGCAAGGATTATTTTCATAATAATATTAAAAATGATTCTAAACAATTTTCAAATCACCTAAGGATAATATTGTCTTCCCATAAAGCAGATATTGTGTTTGGGCCTTGGTAAGTTCTCTCCCTCTCTTCCAGGAGAAGTACCTATCTGGAGCCAGCTTAGCTTTTTAGAGTATGATAACCATTCTTCAGATTGCGGGCTCAGGCTGAAATTTTTTTTTATTTTTGGTGTTCTTTTTAAGAAGCTATGACTAATACGTTAATTAAAAAGAAAGTCTTACTTTTTTAAACTAAAAAACAGTAATATTCTTCAGCAGAAATGACTTTATTTTCTAATTTACCCACTGGGCCAATTACCAGGCTAGGATTTGGATATCAGTTTTCCAACTGCCCAAACTGGTAGTGAAATGCTATCTTTGTTGTCAAACTGTACCTGTATGATCTCTGCACCTAATCACAGGCCCTGTCCTCTCCCTGCTCACAGCAGTCCTGGTTCCCTTGACTATACTGTTTTCCCCAAAGAACTTAGCATCCTCAAACCCACCATACAAGTTGTTTGTTCATTTATTTTGCTTATTGTTCATTGTCTGCTCCCCACCAAGAGCAAGGATCATGGCATGTTTTATTTTCTAATATATCCTAAGCATGAGAGCAATGTCTGGTACTTTCTAGGTGCTCTATCATTGTTCCTGTGAGAAGGCGGTAAGATCCAGCAGGGGCTCCTTCCTAATTCTGGAGTGAACAGTGATCCTGCCTCTGAGGGAAGGGAACAGGAAAAGATACCAATATGCGCCGAGGATTTATACCTTTAGCTAAATTCACTAGAGATCTTTGATTCTTAAATCCAGTTATCACAGAAAATATAATGCTTTGTGCTATTGTTTTTAGTGCCATAGAAAATTCAATGGTTTATGTGACTGTTTTAGGAGGGATAATTAAATAACACTAATAAAATTTTTAAAGTGAGACATTTGTCAACACTATCATATCTATTAGAACCCACATGCAAAACAAAACACTCGTTTTGTTTGAAGCTACAGTCATTTAAACTCTTTTTCTTAGAACTTCATGTTGCATAGTGCACAAAAAAAAAAAAAATCCATACAGGACTCCATCCTTGCCTAACTGTAGGACTTGTTAACAGCCTACATCCTGGTTGGAGACACAATATGGCAATCAAGTCAATATGAACGATCAAGCTCATGAGTTCGCATTACTCCCAGTGGTAGTTTTATCCCTAGCAAAGACAGGACATACTGTTTCCCACTGATGTCAAACTGGCACCCTGTGGCCTGAAAGCATTAGCCGTATCTAACCATGTGAGCCATATCTAACCATATCTAACTCCCTGTCCATCAGAATCTCTACGATTTTCATACACAGAATTATTTAGTTCTGCAACATTAAATGTGACCCAATCAAATATTCCCAAGTCAACTCAACAAATTGTTCTTGCAGTTTTGTGAGATCAGGGAAAGACAGAAACTTACTTCTGATCCTGGAGGATCCTCAGGGTTATAGTTCAGAAGCTTCATGCCATTAGGATGGCATCCTGCCAAGATATCTCCCGTGGCAGGATCAACAGACAAATTATCCACTAAGGTGTCCAAGTGTATTACCTTCCAACAAAGAGGAAGTAGTGAAGACATTGTCCCAACGTTCTTCCCCATCCGCCTCTACCACCTCCCACCAGCATAGCCTTGTACACAAAATTGTATTTTTAGGGGTATAGGCTACAGTATTTTTAAAGCACAGCACAGTTTTACCAGAATTTCTCTTAAACAGTCACGTTTTCTTTGCCCAAGGAGCACATTCTCAGGTCAAGAGTAGGACAAATGTCAGAGGCCATGTCATGTACGCAAGCCAGGTGCTCCTACCTTCAGTTCAGTTAAATCCCAGTTGTCATGTTTTTCCATTACATGCACATTCTTAGCTGTGGCATCAGCAACATAGACATACCTTTGAAGTAAATAACATGTCCATTTAAGCAGTTAGTAGTAAAATGTGATACCGACTTTTACTTTGGAGAAGGGGTATAAAAATTCATACTAGTTCAATACACCACAGCAATGCCTTCTAAAGCACAATATAAGGAGATAATGGAGTAGTACTTTTTAATGTGCTTGGAGAGTGCTTTAAGTAGGTTTGAATATGAAATATAACTATAAAGTAATAAAATTGTTTTTCTAGGTGAGATACAGGCTTTATCTCATTACCTAGGAATCATAATTTTTTTTTCTTTTTTTTTAAAAGTTTATTTTATTTCTTTGAAAGGCAGTTACAGAGAGAAGGAAAGACAGAGAGAGAAAGAGATCTTCCATTTGCTGGTTCATTCCCCAAATGAACAAAATGACCAGGGCTGGGCCAGGCCAAAGCCAGTAGCCAGGAGCTTCCTCCAGGCCTCCAACATGGAAGCTAGGACCCAAGCACCCGGGCCAACCTCTGTTACCCTCTCAGGTGCATTAGCAGGGAGCTAGATTGGAAGTGGAGCAGCTGGGACTTGAACGGGTATCCATATGGGATACCAGCACTGTAGGACAGGGTCTTAACCCACTGAGCTACAGCATTCGCTCCCCACAATTTCTTTCTTTAAATAAAAGGAGGTAAGTAGATCACTTAAAAGACCAAAATAGTATATACTTCCAAAAACTAGTGATAGAGACGAAGTATTAGATTACCAGGAATCTCTGTCACAATCATTTTTTAAAAGAGGAAGAACATTTAGAGTTATGTTCCACAAGTATCATCTATGTGCATTATCTCAAATTTACATGTCACTATTTATGGCAGTTCTCTTAAAAAAAAAAAACCTTCAATTCTGAACATTTAGTAAGAGTGTTTTCTCACTAAACTCCACGGTACTTCTGTTTCCTTGTTGACTGAACTTGTACAATCACAAAAACCCAATCTAAAGTAGACTCCCTCTGCAAAAAGAGATTTGGGCACTGACCTTAGTGTAAGTGAACCAACAGCTCTAGCCTCATAAGAGGCAGAGGCTTTGGACACTTATCCTCCTTTTCATGTGCTAAGAAAGTGTTCTTTAGAGTGACATAAGAATTATAAATGAGAACTTCATCTATTTTTTGAGTCAAATCTCTCCTTTTACTGTGGTGGTGGTGGGGCAGGGTGGTAGCTGAGACACATGAGAACACGTGGTTTGCTTCAGATCACACGTTTGCTGTGTGGCCACATCTGATCCTCTACTCATAGACTGCTTATGTAAGCCTAAGGACGTAACCACCCACCACCACTGAGCAGAACCACTGTAAAAGAGCATACTTCTTATCTAGTGAGACTGTGATCCCATTGGCAGAACTGAATCCTTTGGCCACCACTTTGACCTCTTTGGGGCTGTAGAAAAGAACGGAAGTCCAGTGAAGATCCAAAAACATCTCAAGAAGTGCTAAGACATAGTTGGTAAAATAGTGGTCTCTGGTGGCGTAGAACTGTTCCGGTCCAAGAACCACAATGTTATTCACACTAAAATGAGAAAGAGAAAGAGAGAGAAACCATGGGATATTTAAATACTAGGATCACTGCCCATATCACTAATCTGTATAGATCTGTCCATTTGAGAAGCATACAAAAATCAGTATGGAGGCAAAAATTCCATATAAAGCACATGATCTTGCATTTCCCTGGTGGATTTCCCTTTAGCCATTTGTTAGTTTTTCAACTTCCTCTTCCATAAAACCAGTAAAATTTACAAAAGAATCTCCCAACTTCACACTCTGTTGACTTGTGAATGTTAGTAGTGGTTATATGTGAAAGTTATAATGTAATTCATGGATAGTTATGGTTCTCCTTCTCTATAAATTCAACTTCTTCATCCCCTTGAAGTTAGGCACAGTCAAGTGACTTGCTTATCAATGAAGTAAATAATGTATGTGGCTTCCACATGGAAGACTTTAATAGCCAATGAGGGATTTACCACATTTCTCTAAGATTTCCAGATGTAATGAGAAATTTTCCTGAAAAAGAAAAGGGTATTCTCCTAAGGTCCTAAATGAGGACATGAAACTAAGTGCCTACATTAGATGTGTTAGCAAGAGTGAGAAAACAAAACAAAATAGAACTTTGTGCTTTTCAATCACTAAGGTGTTAGGGTTTTGCTTTGTGTTACAACATAACTCAGACCATGCTGACCTTTCTATTTTGTCTGAGTGTATGGGATTATGGACGATTTTTTTATAGCATTCTTTAAAAAAAAAGATTTATTTATTTTGAAAGATAGAGTTGGGGGAGAGAGAGAGAGACAGAGAGAGATCCGCCATCTGCTGGTTCACTCCCCAAATGGCGCAACGATCAGGGCTGGGTAGATCAGGAGCCAGGAGATTCTTCCAGCTCTCCCATGGCCGCAGGGGCCCAAGCATTCGGGCCTTCTTCTGCTTTCCTAGGTACATTAGCAGGAAGATGGATCGGAAGTGGAGCGGCCGAGTCTTGAACCGGTGCCCATATGGGATGCCAGCACTGCAGGCGGTGGCTTTACCCCCTATGCCACAGCACTGGCCTCAATATTGTTTCTTTTGTTCTTCAATGCCATTAAGAATTTCTAAGTGGAAAAGTCTTACTTTTATTACCAGTAAAACACCAATAAAGCCCTTTTCAGTTTTCAGAAAGAAAAAAAAAGAAAAACAGTAACTTGAAAAAATGTAGAAAATGATTTTACACTTTTTAGCTTTTAAGAAAGGCAAATTTGGATGAAACAGGAAATATTTTCCTATTTTGATGTATCCTTGCCGGGGTCACTGGTCTTTTGTGTCTTAGCTTAAGTGTTCCTTCCTCCAAAAAGGATTTCTCAACATTATAAGTTATGTTAAATTTACCCCTATTTGTTTCTGTCTCTCTTCTGCCCCCTTGTAATTATTTCATCAGTGCGTGTACCAGGGCAGCTCTGAAGTTTTTCATTCTCACTGTGTTGCCTGCCTTGTTCCAACTGCCTCTACTTGGACCAGTTCTGCATGGAGTCCAACAGACTTCCTGCAGATGCAAACTAACAGTGCCTCTCCTCATGCCTGGCGCAGATCTCTGGCTTCCCACTTCCTAACTTCCATGCTGACATAAAAGCATAGGAAACCAGCAGACTTGCTCAAGCATGACCAGGAATGTGGGGGAGTTAATGCCCCTGGAGGCTCATCTTTGACTGATGGAAGCTGGGGCTGATGGACAAACTCTTTACTTTCTCATCTTGGCCGCAGTGTCCTGAGATGAGTCTTACGCTGCTTACTGGAGAATAATCTCATGGTTTCAAGCAGCCAGTTGCACTTAGCAGTGATGCATTTGCTACACCTCTCTCCCTGTGTGAGTCTCCTAGTGCTACCATAACAAACTACAGTAAATAGCATGGCTTAGAACAATAGGAATGCACTGCCTCACAGTTCTGGAGGCTAGGAGTTAGAAACAAAGCTGTTGGCAAGGCCAGGCTCCCTCTGATGTTTCTCTGGGAGGAACTTCAAGGATACTACAAGACATTCCTTGGCTTGTAGATGCATCACTCCAATGTCAGTCTTCATCTTCACATGTCAATGCCCCTTGTGTCTGCTTGTCTTCTTAGGTAGACCCTAGACATACTGTATTAAGGTCACACCCTACTCCAATATGACTTCATCTTAACTAATTACATATACATTGACCCAATTTCCAAATAAGATTACATTCTGAGACACTGGGATTTCAACATAACTTTTGGGGCATGCATGCTTTCACTCATAACACGCTCTCTTCCGTCCCGCAGGCTGGCTGGTTTCCTACTTCCATTCTCGGGAACTGTATTCCCTAACAGGGAGTTACAGAACAGGATTTCCCCCCCCATTGTGCTTTCTGGGAACTCTTCCTGTGAGGTCACACCTGTTCACATATGATCCTCACCATCTACCAGTTAAGTGAGACCAATGAGAGAATCTCTGATTTGCTGAGGGAAATTGAGGTACAGATCAATTTTGTCTACAGTTTCCCAGTAACTTCATGAACCTTCTGGCCTCCAATGTGGCCTCAGAACAGAACACAATGTATTATGGAAGAAGTTCAGTAACTTCAACTTCTTTTACATCTTCTGCCCTCCACCCTCCATTTCTGGTGCCCCCAAATTTTGTGGGGAGAAATTCCTATGTGATGTTGATAGGGAAAGCAATGGAGAGCAAATAAACCTTCTTCCATCTTCTTATTCATCTATCCTGTGGAAGAGTCAACTTCTATGGTTTTGGAATGAGTCTTCTGGTGCTGAACCCGTTATAAAAATGTAAACTCTTCCTTGTTGGCTACAGAGTTGAAACAGGCAGCTTATCCGCGGTTATTATTATTATTATTATTATTATTATTTTGGAAAGCAAAAAGATGGATGTTCCTCATTGTGATCAAGAGCTAAGCTTTAAGGCTCAGTTTACTCATGCCTACTACTAGAGGCTAATGTGAGAACTGAATTAAGTATTTTGGCACAGTGCTTGGCACAGTGTTGATGCTTCGTAAGTGCAGGTTTTTATAAGTGCCCATGAGCTTTTATCAAACTCTACTCTAAAGCCCGGATTGAACAAAGAAATGGCTCATCTCTAGTTTTATTACCCGGTGGATGAGGCTCATGGAGTACAACCTACCAGGACAGCTAGGAAAGTATGTAGGTATTCGAAGAGAGCCCTACAGTAGGTGTTGTGTTCCTGTGGTAAAGAGCTGGGGCTCTAATTGAGCACCTTTATAGGATTAAAATGCTTTCAAAACACCAGAAAATATAGGGATATCCAATACTGACCACAGCAATTTCCAGTGAGGTGCTGGGCAGTGCCGCCATGGGGATCTCTGGAGAGATTTAGGGAAAAAAAAGTTTCAAAACAAAAGTTTAAGAAACCTGCTGAACCAGGGATAACAACACTCAGCGGAGGTGCAAAGTAAATAGAATTATGCAATACTTTAATTCCATACCTCTTGAGAAGTTCATGTTTTATAGTTTTCAGGTGTACAAGAGAGCGTTGTTGTTCCTCAAATTTAAATATCTCCACAGTAGACTTCATGTGGGGATGATTCACAACATAAAGATACACAGTTTGGTCTATGTGGGGGAAAAAGCATACATTCAAAGAAGTTCACTTCTATTGCAATCATTATTAGACCTGTTAGGTAGGAAGTCAGAAACTGAGCCTGCGTGTCTGTGAGAAAGGCCTGAAGACCGGCACCCACTGTGGAAGCTCCAGAAGCCCAGTATCTGCACTTCAAAGTCCTGCCCAGACCCTGATGACCTTCCAGGAGGTCCTGCCCCTTCTACCTGGCCTGATAAACATCCTTCCTCTAATGCCAGCCAGGCTTCCCCTGTCTGACAACTTCAGGGGGAAAAACTCAGAAAGAATTTTTTGTATTTATACCCAAGAAGTCCTTTGTTCTGGAGGAGAAGAAGGAGAGGGAGAGGGAAAAGGCAAGAAGGCAAGACCCATCCCCTTGAAAACCCCTGCCTAAATGTGCACCGCGCACTCTCTCTGGTTCTGTCTGGAGAGGTGCCCATCCCTTCTTACGGAAGTCCCTACCCTAATAACCCTTGATATTTTGCTTTCCACTACTCTGTCTCACACCTAAATTCTTTCTTGCACAAAGACAAAAACCCTTTGCGCTTCTCCGGTAACAGACCAGTTTTCAAACTTGGCCACTTCCAAAGGTTTTCTTTACACATGTCGTATTTCAGCCTCACTGTCCCGCTGTTAGGTTGGAAAAATGCCAGAATCCCCAATGTACTGAGGAAACTGAAGCTCAGTAGAGAAATGACTCAGCAGTTTCACCACCATCGCAAGGCAAAGGCCAGCACAGAAGTTTCTGTAGTGGTGGCTTCAGCCTCACGGGCACACTTTCTCTAACAGGAAGACACATGTTGCATAAATACCCATGTGGTTTCTCCAGATGACCCTCCAACAGAAGTGGGTGCAAACAAACAAAACTTGACTGAGAACTTTGGATGTATAACTGTCTACATTGCAACACAAGTTCAAATAATGTCAGGGCTGTGTAAATACCTGAAAATAAGCAACCTTTCCCAGCTGGACAATGAACTTGTGACACGAATCAACCGCTTGGGGTTGAAATGAAACACGGAGTGAACCCAGAGGACATGGGATGAAAGTACGAATGCAGAGGAAAACAAGGAAATGGGAATGTGAACGGCATGGAGAGTAGCAACCTCTCAGAGTCCTGTTTTCAGACGAACAGGAGCTCTAGGTCTGATGAACTCTGCAGTTGTTAAAGGGTCTGGCCCCATCTTCTCACTGCAGGACTTGTTTCGGGTTTGTCTTCCCTATTTCTTTTCTTGCTATAGCTTCCAAGGAGGTAATAGAGCAAGCACAAGCCCTGAGATACAAGGTTTAGACCTAGGACCCTTGAATCACACTGGACATCTTTATTCAAATTAAGAACAGCTGCTTCTTCGTGATGCATCTTTCTTCTGGCCTGGCTCAGCTTTGCCCCACGGCCAGAGCTGGGCAAGCAGAACATCGGTAGATTTCAGCCCCGAAAGGGCCCTTCAGCCTAAGACTCCTGCAGGACAAACCATGAACAATCACATGTGCTGCCCTGACTTTACCCCTTTAAATGCCCCACAGGACCTGGGGACCACATTAGATGCACTTGGTGAGAACACTTTGTTCTCCTCTTGTCATTCCATCCCACCTCTGCTGGAGGAGCCCAACGTATAAGATAAACTGTCTTTCATTATATACTTCTGAAAGCCTGAGAGTTAATGTGTGAATTGATCTCATCTGGAAAAGCAAAACAAATACAAATAACTATGCCCTCCCCCAAACTAACCCCTTCTCTAACATTATCCCATGCTTGGCCATACACTTTTTGAAGATTCCCTCATATAGTTACAGAATTGTGCAAGAACAATCATTATCTACTTGTGTTTCATTTTCATCACACCCAAAAGAAGTCACATACCCATTAGCTGTCTGTCTCCCTAGTTTCTGCCAACCATGAATCTGCCTTCTATCTACAAGAATGTGCCTATTTTGGACATTCACATAAATGCAGTCAGGCAACATGCCACCCTTAGTGAGGGACTGAGCATAGTATTTAGAAGGTCCATCAGTGTTGCAGTATATGCACCAGTAGGTCGTTCCTTTCTATTGCCAAGTTGTTCCATTGTATAATATAGCACATTTTATTTTTGCAGCCATCAATTGCCAGGCATCTTTTGAATATTAGGAATCTTGCTGCCACGAGTATACAAGTTTGTGTGTGGATTTTTAGTTCTCCTGGGTAGATACCAAGGAGTAGAGCTTCTGGGTCATTGGGTAACTCTGTGATTAACATTTTGAGGAACAGTCAAACTGCTGTTCAAAGTGGCTGCATCATCTCGCAATTCCATAAGCAAAGGAGGATGGTTCAAATTTCTCTACATCCATGCTAACATTTGCTACTCAGGTCTCTTTGTTTTTAAATTATTTTTATAGTCCTAGGGGGTGTGAAGTGGTATACCTCATTCTAGTGTTAATCCGCTTTCCCTAATGACTGAGGTTGTTGAACACCTTTTCATGTGCTTATCTGTGTACTTCTTTGTGAGAAATGTCTATTCAGATCCTTTGTCCATTTTTAAGTTGGATTATTTGTCTTTTTTAGCATTGAGTTGTAAAAATTGTATTTTGTGGATACAAGTTTCTCATCCCATTTGTTTTGCAAATATTAGCTCTCATTCTTTGCATAATTTCTTCATTTCCTTAGGGTGTCATTTGGGACACAAAATTTTCTCATTTTGGTGAGTCTAATTTATCTCTTTTTTTTTCTGTATGATATAGTTTTTAGTGTCACTCAATTGTTTTTTAAAGCCTTTAGTTTACATTAGATTTTTGAGAACATATTTCAATCAGGTTGTGATAGTCAAATAGGAAGAAAAGAGGATAGAAGGAAGTGCAGGAAGCCACACTGGGCCAAAAATATTAGTCTTCCTTGTTTCATGCAATGTTTTAAGATGTTTCTATACACATTTACAATTTTACAAACTTGTATACATATTTACAGTAAATCAACATTCTCCCTTACCTTTATCAATGAAAGTGCTGATCCCATGTGGATTGAATGATTCTTTTTCAAATCCATTGCTGATTTCCAGCTCTTGTGCTCTTGGGTTCTTCTCATTCATATCTATCAAGAAGATTTTTCCTGGCTCATCTGGTGCAAAGTTTGGCATGCCTGGATATTTTAATCCCTTTACAAAATAAGGAGGAAATAAGCGCACACACACACACACACACACACACACACATATCAAACAATGTATCAATCAAATGGAAGCTAAAATCTCAAAGCTAAACAAAAATGTTCTACATTTCATCTGGATTTCTAAGTTTTTCACTCTTTCCATTGCTGTTATTTGAGCTCAGGGGTTACCAATATCACCTAAGCATTGGCCATGAATATGGGAAGAACAATATTCAAGATAAGGAAGAATTGTTAATTTACAAAGAATTAAGTCAAAAAACATAATACAGGAGACCATGCTGTGTTACCTTGTGTGAGTTCCTTGGCCTACCTGTGCCTCACATTCTGCCTCCATCAAATGAGGAAGTGAAAATGGGCGATTGGGAAGATTCTTTCTATTCCAGATATTCTATAACCTATCCTTCCTCAAAGCAACGACACAAGTTGTATAGTTTACTGTCATTACTCCAATCCCCACACTGATTTTTTTTTATGTAGTGGCACATAGTAGAATCAGCAAAGATTTAAAGTAGGGGTGCAGTCTTATAGAATTTGACTACTTCTGACCAATTTTGTTCCTATAAGTTTGTCTGAAAGGTCCAACGTGAATGGTTTTCTCCAAATGTTGCAGAAACCTCATTGTAGTGACTTGGCCAGTGGTCCTTTCTACTAGCAGGAATGGGTGATTATCAACTCAAAATAAACATCCTGAATGCATCAGGCTTTTGTTGCATCCCACCTCACCATGTCAAAACTTGGGGCTTGTTGATTCTGCACTGGTTACAGAATAGTCCACCTGCTACCCATGTCCCTTCCCCATCACTCTGATCTGTGCCAATATCAACAACCCTATAAATTCTCCTGTATGCTTATCTCACTTACAGTCCACTTAAATTCTCTCCTTCCGACTTTACCTTCTCTTTCTTTCTTTTTTTTTTTTTTAATTTTTTGACAGGCAGAGTAGACAGTGAGAGAGAGACAGAGAGAAAGGTCTTCCTTTGCCGTTGGTTCACCCTCCAATGGCTGCTGCGGCCAGCGCGCTGCAGCGGGTGCACTGCGCTGATCCGAAGGCAGGAGCCAGGTGCTTCTCCTGGTCTCCCATGGGGTGCAGGGCCCAAGGACTTGGGCCATCCTCCACTGCACTCCCTGGCCACAGCAGAGAGCTGGCCTGGAAGAGGGGCAACCGGGACAGAATCCAGCACCCCGACTGGGACTAGAACCCGGTGTGCCAGCGCCGTAAGGCGGAGGATTAGCCTAGTGAGCCACGGCGCCAGCCACCTTCTCTTTCCATCTCTCCCTCTCCCTACTCTTGATTGTATATGCCCAAACCCCACGGCTACACATACTTATAAAATACTGTTCTTGACTTTGTCGTGCAGGAGTCAATCTTGCCTGAATTCCCCCACCTACATCTTCAAGTTTTTCGCAGAACACTTTCTGTGTCCAATTCTCGTTGTCTGGTATTGTGTGGGGAAACCACATTTTCCCCTAGACCACACTGGCTCTCCTGAAGCCCGTCAGAGGATGTGCTGTTCCTCTTCCATTCTCCAGAAGTCACCACAGCTGGAGGAAATATAGACAAGTCCCCTGCCACAAACATTTGCTTCCAGACCAAACTCTGTCACCCTCCATTAACTCACAGTCTTCCAAGGAAGCCATACCTTTGCTCCATCATCAAAATCTCTACCAGCTCTCTTTGCTCTGATCTAGTTCTTACAAAGGGCAAGTCAACTGTCAGATTGAAAGACTTCATTAGCAAATCATCATCCCAAGTTCCAATGGAGATTCAACACTTTCTGTGGAACTCTTTGTTCATCTGAATAGGCAATCTACTGGATTTTTCCAAGTACCTATTCTAAATTTATGTCCTTATTTTCCCAAGTCCACACTTTCTTCCTTTTTATTCTGAATGCATGACGTTTCTCTACTTCGTTGAAACACCATTCTATTTCATATGAATTTCTTGATTCATTCCTTTCTCTCTCAATAATTCATCAGTTTTACCCTTTTTTCTTTTCTCCCTCTTTTTTAAATGAAGTATCCTTCTTCTGTTGTTAGGTTAACTATTTCACCTTTTTTCTTGATTCCATATTCTGTAGGGCCTGTGTTTAGAAATGGCATCCCTTTTTTTTTTTATTTTAGTACTCATTTTTCACCAATGGCTCCTTATTTGGTTTTAAATATTACTCAAGTTTCTCCTTCCTTGACACAAATCTAACATTACTACCTCTTCAGATACACATTTATTTCTTTCTTTCACTGTCAAATGTTTTTGAGGGCCAGCGCTGTGGTGCAGTGGGTTAATGCCCTGGCCTGAAGCGCCAGCATCCCATCATCCCATATGGGTGCTGGTTCAAGACCTGGTTGCTCCACTTCTGATCCAGCTCTCTCTGCTGTGGCCTGGGAAAGCAGTAGAAGATGGCCCAAGTCCTTGGACCCCTGCACCCACATGGGAGACCCGGAAGAAGCTCCTGGCTCCTGGCTTTGGATCAGCACAGCTCCAGCCACTGTGGCCAGTTGGAGATTGAACCATCAGATGGAAGTCCTTTCTCTCTCTCTCTGCCTCTCCTCTCTCTGTGTAACTCTTTCAAGTAAATAAATAAATCTTAAAAAAAAAAAGTCTGAAACATCACCTGATATTGTTGCCTAATTTGCCTCAACTTGAATTCCCTGAAATCAGTCTTCCACACCTACCACTTTGCAGAACACCCTACAAATATCTTATCAGTGATCTCCAAAATATGCTACCTTACAATGCTCTACCTTTCCTTCTCTGTCCCTCTGTGGCATCTGTCTTACAGCATGCCCCTTCTTTTTCATCAAAAGGTCAAAAATAGAGTTACCAGGCAGAAGTCTTGCTTCCCTTCCCGCCTCTTGTATTTCTTCCTTTTTCTGTCTTCATTCACTGCTCCCCTTTCTTGCTCTATACGCTTTCCTTGCAGAGTTTAGTCATAAGATTTCAGTTTTCTTCTACAACTACTTCCTAAGGAAGCTCAAAATCAACTCACCGAGCAAACATCAAGGCAAGCGCTGAGCTTGGGTGTAAGACAGCCGTTCAGATGCTCAAGTCTCATCAAAGTGCCTGGGTTTCAGTCTATGCGCCAGTTCATGATTCTGGCTTCCTGCTAATGTGCACCCCTGGAAGCAGCAGTGATGGCTCAAGAAACTGAGTTCCTGTCACCTTGTGGGATACCCAGAATGGGGTCCTGTCTCCCGGCATCAGCCCCACCCAGCTCTGATCACTGTGGGCATTTGGGGAGTTAAACATGGGATGAGACTATTTTCTCTCTCTCTCCCCTTTCTCTCTCAAATGAGTAAATTTTAATAAACAACATTATCTCTCAAACCCTTTCTCCCACTGATACTGACTCTCCTCTGAGTAGGAGAGCTCCTGGCTTCGGATTGGCCCAGCTCCAGCTGTTGCAGCCATTTGGGGAGTGAACCAGCAGATGGAGGACCTCTCTCTCTGCCTCTGCTTCTCTGTAACTCTGCCTTTCAAATAAGTAAGTCTTTTTAAAAAATTCATCAAGGGAGGCCTAGTGATAAGGACACTGGTTAAGACACCCATGTACCATATAAGAGTACTTGGGTTTGAGTCCAGGCTCCGACTCTGATTCTAGCTTCCTGCTAATGCAGATTCTGGGAGACAGAGATGATAGCTCAAGTAACTGAGTTCCTACCGCCCATGTAGGAGACACAGATTGAGTTCACTGCTCCTGGCTTTGACTCAGCCTCGCCCAGACATTGCAAGCATTTAAGAAATGAAGCAGTAGATAAGAGCTCTCTCTCTGTCTCTGTCTGCCTTTGCCTCTCAAATATATTTTATAGTATAGATAAACAAATACAAAAATTCATGTTCTCAAATATATTTTAAAGTAATAAATAGACAAATACAAAATTCATGTTCTTTGGTGGTGTTTCATTAGCCAATATTAGGCATGTAATTCCAGTGCTAAGAATTCACATTGAAAATGTGATAAATCCGTTTTAATAAGGAAAATCTTAGTCCCTGTTCCAAAGTGCAACTGATTTAATAAGTGCATAATAACTTCAATATTTCACAAATATACATTACTTGTGAATGGAATTTAGTCCTCGAAACTTGCAGAGTAGTATTGGGAATAAAATGTTTTTGAAAGGCATGGAAGGAATGGCAGGGAACCCAAGATGGAAGGTGGCAGGGTTTTGAATCAAGTAATTTGCCATTTGATTTACTAACATTTACAGACACAGGCGGTCTGGCGAAGAGGAATGCTGGTTAGTGAGAAGATGAGTACTAGGTACTGAGAACCAGCCCAAGACAGCAGTGTTCGGGATGCACAACCACAGGACAGAGGTGGAGCTCATCCTAGGGATCAAATGGAAATCAATACACGTTTATTTAGACCCCAGTGAGTGTGCAGCTGCCCGCAGGGAGCTAGCTGCCTCCCATGGGGCTGTCAAAGCTGGGCATCACCTCTGGCATTTTCATTAATCCTCTAGAGTCCTGTTTTCCTTTTGTAGTTGACTGGTCTCCCAAGTGGTGGGATAAGAGCTTTGGGGTCCATCTGGCAGGGATAGTCAGCAAAGCTAATGTACTTTCTATACAGCTATTGACATGAGCAGCAGAGTGTCACAGAAAATACTCACACTGGAGATAAAAGCCAGCCCACTAGGAAGTATATCAATATCTTCCGAGCCATTTTCTGCAAAAGAATCAGAAAGATGCATGTATGAAGGCTTAAAAAATAAATCTCTTGATTCAAAGTTTGAATTTCTTTTGGACACTACACTGACTTTTTCAACCTTTGCCTGGGAAACATTAACTCTTGAAATCCCACAGGCATGCTATTCTATAAGAAAAGCTGAGTCAGTCACCACAAATACTGAATTATTTTTTTAGAATCTCGTTTCCAGGAGAAAAGGGCAAATGATGAGAAAATAAATTCATATCCTAGATTTATTCTTTAAATACAATTTCCAGGACATGTCCTGGGAGATATTAGTGTTATTCCCCATAGAAGGCTGGTCTACGGATTGAGTGAAAAAACTGGGAAACTTCTAACTCTGTAGGTCTCTTATAGTCCTCTATGCCAAGTATTCCTGCTCTTCCAATTTGTCATTGGGGCCTAACAACCTATTGTTATACAATTCTGTTGGGAACTTACTGGGTAATTATTCTCTGCAAAAGCAATAGATCCTAGACTTTTGGATCTATTGTCTAATTTCATTTTCAGGCTGATGATTCAGGATCAGTCCCAACTTTCAGTAAAATAAATAAATCTTTCTCTGTTCTCCAGTTCTGGGTGTCAGTGAATTTTTAAGAAGTTTAGTGAGATATCTTTCTCACTGAAAGCTGGTCTTGAGTACTTTTCTGTGGAAAGAGACATGGAAGAAGTGAGTTTTTCCTGAGAACATAATGAAAAAAAGAGCTAGTGTGACTTTTAGTGAGTAGATGGATCCACATAAAATGTGGCTGCAAGCAGGCAGAATTGAGACTGAAGACAGTAATTGTCTGGAGTGGCAAACTATTCTACAACGACATCAGAACAAGTATACACCACAGCCACATGCGCTTCCCAAAATGTGATGTTCACACTGTTACATCAAGAAGTAAGTTCTCTGTTCTTGCCCCTTGAACCTGGAAGGAGCTTTGTAACTACCTTGCCAAATAAAGTGAGATGAATGAATACCATGTGACACCCCAGACTAGACATTACAGCCACAGATGCGCTCCCCCTCCTTTTTCCCCTCTCTTTCCCCCTTATTACATCTATGACATCTAAGTCATCTAAGTGTATATCTATGTCTGCATCTACACCTATACCTACACCTACATCTGTGTCTGTGTCTATGTCTATGTCTACATCTCAGCTTATGTATCTTTCTCTCAAGGCATGAAACTTGGAAGCCCTGAGTCAAGATATCAAAAACTAGGTGATCTTAAATCTGCAGAGGACAGACTACGATGAGCTCTCACAAGGTGGATGGAGATGCCAGAAGAGGCCAGTTGAATCCAGTGTCTGAGTCACAGTCACTAATATAAATGGAACAGGGTAAACTGTCTCTACTAAGCTCTGTCAAAATTGCAAACTCATGAGCAACATAGTCATTGCTTCAAAACACCAAGTTATGAGGTGGTTTGTTGAACAGCCATGGTAATTGGAACATATGGGAAAATGGTTACCTGGGAGAATGGTTGGAAGGACTTCAAAAGGCATTTGGTAGAGGATAGAGGGGATTGTGGAAAAAATGAATGGGACAAAGCCAAAGAAAATGCAAATTTGAATCAATAGAATGGTGAGCAATGGACCCTAAAAACTGGAGAACAGAGAAAGATTTATTTTACTGAAAGTTGGGACTGATCCTGAATCATCAACCTGAAAATGAAATTAGACAAAATTTTCCATTTCCTAAGCATTCAGTTAATCAGGATTTACCTATATTAGAGGCATTGTAAAACACTCAGGGGATGGGGCAGGCACTGTGTTACAATGGGTTAAAGCCCCAGCCTGCAGCTCCAGCATCCCATATGGGCGCCAGTCAGAGTCCCAGATGCTCCACTTCCTATCCAGCTACCTGCTAATGTGCCTGGGAAAGCAGCAGAGGATGGTCCAAGTGCGTGGGTCCCTTGACCCCACTGTAACTCTGCTTTTTCAACTAAATAAAATAAATCTTTAAAAGAAACACTCAGGGAAAATGTATTTTATGAAAAAGTACACATGGAATTTTAAAAACTGTAGCAAAATAAGCATCTTTTAATTCTGTTTTTCCACAAGCTTTTTGAGGTACCCTCATATATGGTCCCTTGATAACCTGAAAGACTTACTGCTATTTTCATATTGGGTGACATAGTTGTTGGCATTAGGAGAATCTAGAACACTGAATAAAGCATTTTAAAATCACATCTAATACAAGTTGATTACTTTTTGGTGTTTCTGTTGCCTCTCTGCACACCCATTCTTGGTTCCCTTTTACCTTAACCTTCTCCCAGCCTCTGTCTTAACTGTGGATTTTCTCTAGGCTCTGTGTGCTTTGTATCTTTCTGTTGACAGAGCATCCATTCTCTTTGCATGATTCACTCCAACTGCATGACTTTGGCTTTCAACTGCGTGATTCTGTCTCTCTAATCTCTAAATCAAGCCCAGTTCATTGCCTCAAGTTCTAGACCTCTGTATCCACCAGTATATTGGACGTTTCTATCTGATTTTTCCATTTCTCATATTTAATAGATGCCAAACTAATCTGGGCATTTCTCCTTCCAATCTTCTCTACTTTCTATTCTTCAGTGTTGCTAGATGACAGACACTTCCATCCCCCAAAAACCCAAAACAGAAACTTGGAGTTGCTTTTGATGTCTTCCTTTTCCTTAATCCTCATACCCAGCTGATCACAGTCATTCAAACTCTACAGGGGATTTCCAACAGATTATCTTTGCTCCTATACAGCCATTGTCCGTGCTGCTGAAAGTCATATATTTTGGTTGCAAACTAGACTTTCTCATTCACTGGCTTAAAACCTTCTAGAGCCCAGTAGGGCTGGCAGTATAAATTCCAAGATCCTTGTTCTGGACCCAAACCCCTCCAATTTGGATCTAGTCTCAGTTCTGGTGCCCCTCACCACTCCAATCTGCATTCTAGCTGTGCTAAAGAACATGTAAGAGGAGTTTGAAATAAGTGGACCAATCACTTGTGAGCCAGAGCACATGTTGTTTTCTCTTTTTTGCCACTCTCAGATCTTTCCCACATGAACCTCACCTCCACTTGGCCAAGCACAGGCTGTTTCAAGTGAACTTGGGGGCCTGTCACTCAGCCTTTCCAAACTCTCTTGGTTTTGCAACAGTTCAGGTCTAATAAGATCACCGATAACCACCTCCACCATGGAGCAAGGACTGGTTTAATTATTCATTGTAGAAGCTCTCAATAAAAGGTAATTGGTTCAATAAATAAACACTTCTAGATTTTTTGAACTTCATCTTGTTTTGAGGTTAAACTGCTAATAATTGAATGTTGATGTTCCCTGACATATTATGGTTCCAGTTGTGATTTTTTTGACTTGATGATAGAACAAAAGCAATATGCATTCAGTAGAAATTGTTCTTCAAATTGTGAATCTTGATCTTTCCCCAGAAGTACTGTTATGCACAATGATCTCCATTCCTGACACTGGGCAGTGGCCACACCACAGCCCCCAGCAGCCATGCAATTGGTAGGGGAAACTCCCCATGCTCTACAGCACTGTGTTCCTAAGCCTGCATGTTCACGTTAGGTGTACTCAATGGACTTCTGGCTTTTGATATTTTCAACTTCTGAAGAGTTTATCAAGATATAACCCCCATGGTAAGTTGAGGAACATCTATACAAAATATCCTGAGGCTTTTGCTGTTTGTTTCACTTCCTTTTGTCCTCCATACACCATTTGAATAATCGCATCAAAAACTTGCCTACAAGTGAGTGCTTTCCGGAGGTGTCGTGCCTGTCTGTATTTACTTGCTGCATCCAGAACATAGGGGAACTGCTGCTTTATGAACAGAAGTCAAAAAGAATCCCCAGCCTATTACACAGTATTTCCATCCTTTGTTAACTTCACCAACACGGCACCTGCATGAGGGACCAGTGCGTCTCAGCAACAGTGGCACCAGGGGAGTAAGATCCCCAAGGCCTTCCCATGAGTTCTCCCCACACACTCATTAGCTTGCACACTGTCAGGGAAATAGTACTATAAGTCTAAAATCAGTTTTATGAATAGGTGCCTACTTCTTTTTAAACTGCCAACCCTACTACTGCTTGGGATAACTTAATTCTTCAGTCATTTCTTCAACCATTCCCTGCAGGTACCCTGAGAAAGAATTACACCAAAACATTACTGTCAATTAATTTTATCATTGTAATTTCATATCTTACAGAGAAGCTTATGACAGTCAGCTAAAAAAAATGGCACCTATTAGGGGGTGGAAGTACATCTTGGAACACAGGAAACTTCAGAGAGGAGAAGAGATGAAGGGAAGGTAGGCAGATATCAAATATAAAGGCTGTACACTTGATAACACTGTTCAAGAAAAACTCTAATAAATCTACTTATATTTCTAGTGCAGCTTTGATTAGAATCCAAGAGTAGCCACATAAAGTTAGAAATAATAAATTCAGTAATGTTTCAGCATATAAAATAAACATAAAAAATCAGTTGCATTTCAGAATACTAATAAAAATTATCTGAAATGTGAATTAAGAAAGTCTCATTTGCACTATCTGCAAACAAAACAGCAAAAACAACAACAACAAAAACTATTAGGAACAGATTTAACCAAGGAGGTATAAGATATGTACACAGAAAACTAAGAAAAAAAAAAACATAAAAAAAATAAGTGGAAATATATCTTATGTCATTGATTGAACTAATTAATAGTGTTAAAATGTCTATACCACCCAAAGCAATTTGTAGATTCAATGCAATCCCTATCAAATTTCCAGAATTTTTCACAGAAGTAGAAAATAAAACTACCTTAAAATTCACATGCATCTACAAAGGATTCTGAAAAGCTAAAGCAATCATGAGCAAGAACAAAGCCAGAGACATTACACTACCTGATCTTAAAATAATATGAAATGATAGTAAATAAAACAACATGGCATTGGCCCTACTACAGACCAGAGGAATAGAATAGATAACACAGAAATAAATGCTTACAGATCAATTGCTCTTCACCAAAGGCACCAAGCATGCACAATGGGAAAAGATGTCATCATAGATAGTGCTACATAAACTGCATGTTCACACATAAAAGAATAAAGGTGGGGTAAAGCCCACCTGGCACAGTGGGTAAAGCCACTTGTGTGATGCCTGCATCCCATATGGGCTTTGGTTTAGTCCAGCTTTCTGCTAATGTGCCTGGGAAAGTGGTGGAAGATGCCCCAAGTGATTGAGCCCCTGAACTCATGTGGGAGACCCAGAAGAAGCTTCTGGCTTCAGCCCTGACCAGCCCTGCCCATTGCAACACATTTGGGGAGTGAACCAAAGTCGCGAAGATCTCTACCTCCCTCTCTCTGTAACTTTGCCTTTCAAGTAAATAAACAAATCTTTAAAAAAAAAAAAGGCAAACCTTTATATCACATTATATACAACAGTTAACTCAAAAATAGATCAAGGAGTTAGATTTAAAAACTGAAACTGTAGAAGTACTAGAAGAAAACATAAATAAAAATAACGTTGTTGGCCTGGGCATTGATTTTTTGATGGTATTTGTCCCCAAAAGTAAAAATCGACGAGTATGACTGAGTGAAACTAGCTGACTTTTGCCCCGTGACTGAAATGGTTATCACAGTGAAGACTTTAAAAAGACAAAAATGCAGCAAATGTTGACAAGGATGGAGAGAAAAGGGGAACCCTGGTATGCTGTTGAAGGGAAAGTAAATTGGAATAATCACTGTGGAATATAATATGGAAGTTAATCAGAAATTTAAAGTAGAGCTTCCATATTATCCTGAAGTCCTGCATTGGCATATATGAATGCATCTCACTTTGACACAAATAAATGAAATCACTATGCCTCAGTGATACTTATGCTTTGCTTGTATACTGCAACATAATTGTAAAAATACTGATCCCACTTAAATATCAATGAGTGTACTCATGTATATCCCATTTTTATATGTGGTCCACATTTTCTTAACCATATAAATATATTTATTATGTAAACATAAAAAAAAACTATCCTTGACCTTCAAAGCCTTGGAAAAAAATGAACTTAATACCAAATGATTTATGAGATATGATTCTTAGAGGGAAAAATATTTCAGTTTTCTGTATTCCCTCTGAGAAAGAATTCTGGGGAAGAAAACCAGAAAAAAAATCAAAAAGAATTTCTTCTATCAATAAAATTAAACTTAGAAGTCTGGTCTTGAAGAAAACAGAAGTCAGCATTTTTCTCCGGTTCTGGTACTGCCTTCTACAGTCCACTTAAAATCCTTCAGTGGCTCTCTGTGGCTTCATAATGACTCTATGTGTTGAATACGTGGGTCTGGTGTATGCTGTCTTATTAACAGCTTTCATATGCCTAGTCTGCATTCCTTTGGTCAGCCTGTATTTAGTAATATTTCAGCTGTTTGCACCCCAGATTTTCTATTTTGGGCTGCTACAATACTTCCTTGGAGCTTCTGTAATAAAAATGTGTTGCTGACAGATAAGAAAGGCAGTTTTACACAACACAGTACAAAGGCATAGAGAAAACCAGGCTGGTTCATGTTCTAGCTCCATCATCCTCTGATTCTGGACTATTGGGCAAGCATCTGAAGTGTTCTGTGTGTTGATTTCCTAACCTGCAGAGCATGGAGAGCAGACTTCACTTTACAGTTTAGCTGTGAGGATAACGTAGATGACTTAAAGAACTCAACGGAATCTCAGAGACACCAGGCCTTTGATGAAGCAGCCTTTTATTATCAGGTATCAGCACTGTCCTATTGGCAAGTGACTCATGATTGTTCTACCTTTTGGTTCATTCTCCAAACATAAGGTATAAATATGCCAACAGACATGAGAAGTAGTAGGGAATATTTTCTGCTGTTCCTAGCCAGCTTTGAAGTATTTAAGTCATTCTCTTCAAAGTATTTGGATATCAGAACACTGACCTAGGATAACTAGTTTTGGCTTTTCAAATGTAGTTGATACACACTTGGAGAGTCAGAATATTTCTTAACAATTACCTAGTCCAATTATCCCTCTAAATTATTTGGCAGGCTCACATCTTTTCAGAGATAAATGAGTAGATGTCCTACGTATTCACAGCACCTTATAAAACAACAAATGAATGTGTGAATGTCATGTTTCCTTTCTTTCCAAGTCAAGTCTGCTCCCCCATCCCACCAAGATAATGGGAAATCCAATCTTATTCATTAGTAGGGCTTTCTGTTAGGGTTGTACAATGAGTCTAGGTGGTGGTGGGTCTTAAAACCAAGCAGAGTATTTTTGGAATGCCATATGGCCTTCAGTCTATTCTAGTCACCACTGAATTAACCACTCACTACCAAACCAAGTGTGGTTCTTTTACTTTTGACAATTCTGCCACTTCCATGTCACACATGGACACATGGTGGACACTGGCAGGAAGCTGGAGTCAGAGCTGGAGCTGGGAACTGAACCCAGGCACTTTGATGTGGGATGTGAATATCCATCAGCACTTTAACAGTAATGCCAAATACTCATTCCCAAGGCTTTTAGAAACAAAAGTCAGGAAAAGGGTTGTTCTCAGATCTTTCTGCTTTCTGCTGACAGCAAAAACCACCTCTAGGCCTAGGGAACACAAGGTCTAGGTTACTCATTTTTGGAAATTAAGATTTCAGGGAATAGGTGTTTGGCCCAGTGGTTAAGATATGGCTTTGGATGCCCACATAACACATCGCATGTCCTGGATCTACTCCTTATTCCTACTAGTTTAGTGCACCTTTGGAGGCAGCAGGTGATGGTGGCTCAATAGCTTGGGTCCCTGCCATCCAATGAGAGAATCAGATGGAGTTTCCAGGATCCTGGCTGTGGCTTGGGTCAGCACCAAATATCGTGGGCATTTGGGGGAGCGAACCAGTGGATGGAAGATCATTTTCTGTCTGTCTCTCTATAGCCCTCTCTCTCTGCCTTCCAAATAAATAAAAATTAAATAAATAAACTTTTAAAAGATTTCAAAAAAGGCAGAAAATAAACAAAAATGCCCCTTTTCTGCTTTTATAATATATATATATGTATGTATAGCAAGAAAAATAAAATACAAGTTCAAGCACGCCGAGTAGACTCTCCATTCACATACTGATCAATAGGTCGCAGCTCTTGGCCACAGGGCGTTCCCCAGTCTGACAGTGAAAGACAGAACACAGCAGCTGGGAGGTAAACAAGTTGTAGGTGTGCTGGCAGAGGTAGAGGAAAGAAATAACTTGCAGCTGATTTCAATAAGCAGGGAGGGCGAAATCAGTTTTCATATGCAGAGGTGAGAATGTGAAAGAACAGGTTTCTTGAGCAGTGACACAGTCTAGTCTTTTTTTTTTTTTCCTCCTAATAGCAGTGTTAGGAAGGACCGGAGGCTTGCAGCCCAAATAAACAGTAGTGGTGGTAATGAGAAGGTGAGATCAATCCTTGGTGGAGTCACAGAGAGACAGATGCCAACAGGTCTCGTGTGGGAACAGGAGGGCCAACTGGAAAGCAAATAATTCCTGGACTTGGACCCAAGTCTCCTGAGAAAGGGGCACCATAGAGAGGGGAAGCCTAGCAGGAGACATGGTTGTGAGTGGGGGGTGGTGGGAGAGGGAATGAGAAATGTAAAGCTGACCTCAGCGGGAGTTGGTCTGAGCTGGAGCAGCCACTTACCTCACTGGAAAGGGAGTTGTGTGGTTTGAGAGGTTAGGGATGTGGCTGTTCTTGTTTAGATTAATTTTTCAAAAGACATCAAGCTAGGTCGTGAGCTTCTTTTTTATTATCTGTTTATTTCTACTCGAAAGGCAGAGAGTGAGAGCGAGAAGGAGCGAGAAAGAGAGTAAGCTTACATCTTCTGGTTCGCCCACCAAATGCCTGCAACAGCCGGGGCTGTGTCAGGCTCAAACCAGCAGCCCGGACTCAATCTGGGTCTCCCACGTGGGTGGCAGGGACCCAAGAACTTGAGACATCACCTCCTGCCTCCCAGGATGTGCATTAGCAGGAAGCCAGGAATCTGGAATTGGAAACAGCTAGGATTCAAACCCAGACACTCAGTATGGGAGGAGGGCATTCCAAGCAGGTTTTTTTTTGTTTGTTTTTTGTTGTTGTTGTTTTTGTTTTTTTTGACAGGCATAGTTAGTGAGAGAGAGAGACAGAGAGAAAGGTCTTCCTTTTTCCGTTGGTTCACTCCCCAAGTGGCCACCACAGCCAGCGCTGTGCCAATCCAAAGCCAGGATCCAGGTGCTTCCTCCTGGTCTCCCATGCAGGTGCAGGGCCCAAGCACCTGGGCCATCCTCCACTGCCCTCCCGGGCCACAGCAGAGAGCTGGACTGGAAGAGGAGCAACTAGGACAGACTCCGGCACCCTGAATGGGACTAGAACCCGGTGTGCCGGCGCCGCAAGCAGAGAATTAGCCTAGTGAGCCACAGCGCCTGCCATCCAAGCAGCGTCTTAACCATTGTACCAAGTGCCTACCTGTGAGCTTCTTAAGGTAAGCTTGGTACTGCCAGATAAATTTTGAAGGAAATAACACTTGAGGCCAGGAATGTCACCAAGAAATAGGAGAGAAACAGGAAGAAGGAAAACAAGTTAGAGAGGTAACAGAACAGAGAAGAAAAGATCCTGGAAGGAAAAGGGGGGTTCGTGGGACCAGCCAAGGAGTGGTCAGAGACATTCCTCAGATGATGAGATATGGCAGTTAAGCAATGGGCCAAAAATAAGACAGATTGTGACATTTAGGAGACCCCTGGAGACCTGGTGTGGGGCATCATGGGTAAAGCAGATGGGGCAGAATCCCCAGAAAGGACCAAGGCGTAACGGAATTACATTAGTTGGCAGCACTCAGTCAGGTGGGGGGTAACCAAGGAGTCGCGTCGGCCCCTCTTGGTACTGTTGTGCACATACCGAGTCCCTCAATAAGGACACAGTTCTGGGGTTCTACTGGCTCCAGTTCTTGAACTGCACCAAAGCTGTTTCTGTGGAAGACAGAAAGAAACACAGAGGTGAAGGCACAGCCCCCAAATCCATGTCTAAGTAACTGTGACCTTTAATCACCTTCCTATTGGCTAACTCTTTTTATCTGTAATTAACAGACATCTTGTTTTACTTATATTAACTTACATAATGTGGTGATATGTGGGCAGTGTGCCTGTGTTGAGTAATTTCACTGTGATTACTGAAAAACTACAACAGGATTACACAGGAAAAATACTACATTTTTAAAAGCATGAGTAACTGAATAATATTAATTTAAATGCACAGAATATCATCTAATTTTCTAAAGTTTTATCTATTATAAAGTTGCACTTGCTCCATTAATCTATGGTTTTGAATCTGACTCTCTTACCCAAACTGCCTTCCCAAAACTCAGTAGAGTCTCCTAATAGCTTAACTCCATAGCTTTTGCTTCAACATTATTATTTTTTAAATCGTAGGCTAAGTTCCTTTGCAAAAATGTAAATTCATAAAACTGACCACAATTGGCCAAATCATTGTTCAACACATTATTCTGGTTTCTGCAGTGAAACATTCTTCTAAGTATCAAGGATAATTTTAAATTTCTCTTACGCTATCTTCAGGAACTCCGCACTGAGACTTTTACAGCCAGTTATTAAAGGTCCTTAGGTCCACTTTATTGATGTTATTTTATGATTGCCTCCCTCAGTTGCCCTCGGAGCGAATGTAACAAAAGCACTTGGAAGCTGATGCAGGAAGTGTTCACAGAAGGCTTTGGACCCCTCCAAGGAACCGGCTTTGACACCAAGACAGGAACCCAGCGAGGAATGGCAGCGCGCACAGGCGCTGGAGCCCAGGACGCCGGCACCACCTCACGGTTCCCCATTCCAGAGGGCGGTGCCTTCCTAACACATTCCCCATGGTTATCACCCCCCCCCGATCTTCCACTCCAGTTCCCATCCTCACCTGCAGGTTCCTGCTCATCACCCCGCTCCCCGGCCAGCTCCCCGGATCTGCAGCGGGTTCTAACCCGCGCGTCTACACGGGCCCCGGGGAAAGTCGGAGGCGGTCACGAACAGCCCCCTGATATCCTGGCCCCAGCTCCCAAGTCCAGCGCTTCGCACGGACTTCGTCTGTCCACAAGCAACACGTCAAGATGTGAGAGCAACGTGGACAGGGGCGCACGACCCCCGCAGAGCAGACGTGGGCATCCCCGCCCCGCTCTTTCGGAAAGCAGGCGGGCAGCTCCTGTCACAGCAGGAGTTCCCAGGGGAGAGTCTGCAGGCTGGGGCACAGGAGTGAGGTGCGCAAGCTGCTCGCCCTATCCTGGAGGAGGAGAGAGAGCCGAGGGTGCCCCACCAAGATGCCAACTCACCTAAACGCCAGCAACCTCTCCCCGACGAAGGCGAGGCTGGCCCCCAGCAGGGTCAGCAGCAGGAGCTTCGCCATGGTCCCGGCGAGCCAGGTGGCGACGGGCCGGCTCGAGGCGCTCGGAGGGAGCGGCCCGCAGCTCCGGCACCGCCCTCGGCCCGCCCGCGGGCGCCTCCTCTCCTGGGAAGGCGCTCTCCGGGAGGCGCTCCCGGAAGCCGCGGCCGGGCGGCCAGCTCTCCGCCCTCTCCCGCCGCCCGGGTTCGCGGCCTCTTGGACGCACCCGCGTCTGAGCGCACCTGGACGCGTGAAGTTCAAGGCGAACTAGATGCGCCGGCTGCTTCTTCCTCCAGGCTCAAGTTTCAGTCTCCTTCGGGTCTTGTTCCCTAGGCGGCGGCGGCTCTGTCAAGAGCTCACCTGCGGGCGCAGGGGTGGAGGAAGCGGGCTCCAACCACCCAGAGAATTGCACCCAGCTCCTCCAAGGATCTGAGCCGGAGGCCCCAGAGCTGGAGTTCAGGAACTCTGGCAGGGTCTGAGCCCTGAGATGAGACGAGAACTGCTCCGAGCCCCTGGTGGGGTGGGGGGTGGGGTGGAGATAAGGGTCGCGAAGAGCTGTAACTCCTTCCCCAAGGCGTGGGGCGCAGGACCGGGTCCCCAGAACGCTATGCACTACCCGGAGTGCGGAACGTGGTGGGTGTCGCGTTCAGGCTGTTGAGGAGGTGGATTGATGGATGTCAGTGGTTGCCCCAGTAGTGGATGGGATGACGGAAAACCCGAAGAGAAGGTAAAGAAATAGGACTGGTGGAGAAGAGCAGGGTGGGGCACAGAAAGGTGTCTTCCTCGCCTGCTGGGGCCTTCAAAACGCCCTCCTGTCCTCCTTCTGGCAGGTTCTCACTTCCAGGCGAGGAGTGCACGTCCCCCTTTTCCTGATGAAGACCAGGTTGGAGGGGAGGAAAGGTAAGAGGGGGTAAGACTTGAAGAGTTTGGACAAAGTGGCATCTTTAAGCATGGCTTATTTTTGTTTCCCAGCAGTAAGAAGTGACCCCATTAATTGCAACTGAGTAAATATTGGGTGAGAAATCAAGATTTTCCCAGACTTGGGGATATTAAGAAAAAGTGGTCCGTGACGTATGGGATGCAAAATGATAGGAGGAATACATAATTATGGAATGAGTAATGAAGCGATTTCCATGTGCTTACATGTTAAATCTTTTAGTTCTAAAAACAGCATTTGAAGTGAGCAACATTAACTCACCTTTATAGATGTGAAAATTGAGCACAGAGTGGTTAGGTGACTTATTCCAGGTCACACAGCTCAGAAATGTCAGCATCAGATGGTCCGACTCCAAAGTCTGTGTCCTTAACCATTTTGCCTCTGTTGAAGATACAGAAGAAGGGCTGCACTAACAGAATCCTGTAGCATCCAGCCTTGTACAGATAAGATGGTTCTTTTTAAGATGACAAGTTTTAAAAGGTGCAAGCAGAGGAGGAACTGATTGTTGTATCAAGTACTTAGTGGGAGGAGAGTTTGCAGTTGGGGACTGTGGTGGTGCGGACAGTTTGAGATTCAGGGTGCCTGATTTGGGATCCAGTCTGGAATGTTCTCAACTTTGTTAAGCTACAGATTCCTCTTATGTGAGACAGCATGTGTCTCTTGTGTGTCAAGCATATAAAGATTAAATCTGAACCTCCACTTGAGATTGTAGGCTCCTTTGGGGTAAAGACCCCATCCCATTGATGACTGTGTCTTCCAGTGACGTCCATAGGACTTTGTACTTAATAGTGGCTCAATAAATGTTAAGATAGTTGGATGCCAACTATGGACCTGGGAGAAAGAAAAATAGGAAGAATGGAAAGAGATGGAATGGATGTATGATGGAGTAGGAGTAATTGTGTTATAAGCTAAGCATTTCTTACAAGCATACCTTCTCACATTGTGGACTGGTAAAACCAGTGTTTAAGCAAGTGCAGTCCCATTTAGAGTAAGAATAACCACAAGGAGGCCAGCAACCTCATACCCCCTGGCTCTGGGCCACTGTTGGTTGTTGTGTCCACATGGTTGACCCAAGAAGATTCTTCTCTTTGGTTCAAGGAGAATTGAATCCTCCCCTCAGAACTGTGTCTGAGACCAGCGCGTTTTGTCATGTGTTGTTGAAGTGCCTCTAAGGACAGAACTGAGTTTTCAGAACAACAGATCATAGTATGATAAACATTTATGTGTAACAGACTTGGGTTTGAGTTTTGAGCTGGCTGTATCAATCATCTGGCACCAAAGTTCTATGTACAGGGACTTACATAGCCTCATTGAGATCTAATCTTCGAAAGTAATGTTCAACAAGAGAAGAAACTATGGCAATAGGCTCAGTTGGCCTGGTCAACAGACCATGGAATACATCAGTGTCATTAGAGGGGGTTTGTTGTGAGTGAAAGAGCAGGACAAATGAATTCCTAATTTCCAGTTCCATTAGAAATCACCTATCACCCCTGGGCCATTATTTTCTTGGGGGCTATTCAAAGAGCTATTAGGAACCCAGTAAAGTAGAATATGGCTGAGCAAAGGTAGTACCATATGTCTACTTAGTCCAACAAAATGATAATCAAAATTTCTCTCAGGGATATGGAATATACATAAGGTATAGTCTTACTGTATAAAATGCAAGGGAATTTCATATTAAACACAAGTGTGTAGATATGTAAAACAAGACACACACTGACGAGTAGTCACTTCTACAGCAGAAGATTGGGGTCATGGAGAGTGGGGTGGTCAGTGAGTGTAGAAGAAGCCACCTATGATGTTTAGAATTTTTAAACCATGTGTCTTGCTCCCATGTATAATTATAAAATGTTCTATGCAAAAAGGTCTTATCAGTAAATTTTGTACAGAAAGAGGTCATGATGGGGGAGAGCAAAACATCAAAAGGTGTGATTGTGTCTGAAAAAGCTGTTCTGCAAGAAGAGCTTATGAAATAGAGCGGTCGGAGTCATGATCCCAAGCCACAGGGCCCAGTGTCTGCAACCTGGGTACAAACAACTGTGTGCCATTGATATGTGTCTTGTGCTGCCTGGTGGAGAAAACAGGCTAGGTGACCACAGATTTGTGTTGTTGCATGAGTATGATATACAGGGTACTTCACACAGTTCATGGAAAATGGAATTAAAAGATAAATTCATTCAGTGCAAAAAATGTTCAGAATTCCTGCGTAGGGTTTCCATAATACATGTGTTCTATGAACTTTTGGATGGCCTCTTGTATACATGGATCTCAAAATTTGGGGCACCAAAACAAACTCATCTTTTAATTCCATTTCCCATGAACTTTGTGAAGCCCTTTGGTACATGAATTTAAGTTTACTGTCCAGTTTTGCTCTGAGGATACATATAATATTGGAGTTTCATGGTGAATGTCTGACACAGTTTTCATTACTTCCTGCAACCTCTGCAGAAGGTCTGACTCCACTCAGAACTTGCAGTGCAGCCCACTATGTGCTGGGGGTCACCTGTGCTGCTATCCTGTATTACGGCTAAGTAAGTGTACTTAGCAGGAGGGAGCAACAGGGCCTAGCCAGTCTCATGTTCACAATTTAGGTGCGACATGAATGGGGGGAGTTTCAAGGGGTCATCTTTTGCCAGGAAGGATCCTTCTGGACTGATCCCCCACTTCGGTTCATCAGAAAACCCTTCATCAGTATCCTGTAGCCCTTCAGTGTCTCTGAGTTGAATTATACCTCAAAGCAGACCCAACACATTAAGTTACTTAACTCAACATGAGTTTACCAGATTGTGTGGCCAAGATGAATGAGGAAGGCCGAAGAAAGGTGGTGAGGCCCACAGAAGGGGAGCAGAGCACCAATGCCTCAGAACAGCAGTGCGATCGGTGCAGTGTGACTAGAGCAGAGGCTGCTGAATTGTGGCAGGCGTGAGAGTTTGTGAAAACAGACGGCCGGCCCTACTCCCAGAGTTTCTCGATTTGCTAGATCTGGGGTGGGGCTTGAGGGCTTTCACAAGGTCACTGGTGAAAACAAGTCTGCTGGTCCAAGGACCACAGTTTGAGAACCACTGCGGACAAAAGAGTCAGTGAAGAGGATAGCGAAAACTGAATCTAGAGAGGAAGCCAGGGCTTGTAGACCAAGACATCTAAATTATACCCTACAGGGCACCGGGAACTCACTGGAAGTGATGTGACTCAGTAGCTGTTTTAGAAATGACACTGGACAAAGATGAGGATGGGTTATGGAGGGGTGGAGGGCTTGCCTATCCTACAGCCTGGGACATGGCTGGAGTCCTGTCTTAGGTTAGTCTGGGTGAGACATGTGTTGGTGATCGGTGAAGCTCTGGGATCAAACTGTGTGGACCTGAGAAGTATTTATGTGGGAGGACTGTGGATAGTGACAGCTACATACAGGCGGAGGCATGGTGAAGGAGACACAGAAAGAAGGGAGGTGTGTGGCCTTGGAGACCGACCCTGGTAGAGAGGGCTAGATGCATGGTCTAGGAGACCACAGAGGACGGATATAAAGAGAAAAACAAGGAGTCTGTTTAAACTGGGACTTCCGTTTGATACTACAGGAGACATTGTTGAGTTTTCTTCCAAGTAGAGGGACAAAGTCACGTTTGTTATGATAATTTTCAGGCTCTGAGTCAAGTACGTGCAATACATTTATTTATTGCTACGTTAGCCCTTTCTTAAGAAAAGTCAGAGTGATATTTCCTGCACTCAGTACTCCATGTGATAGGGGCAGGTGAGTTGCATGATTTTGAAACTTTAAAAATGTCCGTAAAGCCTTCTGCCCCGTGAGAAGTGTCATTTTCTTGTGCTTTCAAATCCCATCTGGAATTACACAACTAAACATTTATACAAAACTCCCCAACTCTCTGAAAGTGGAATAAAATGTGTAACAACAAAGTTAGAGTTAAAACACATTGGAAGAAAAATTTTTGAAAGGAGGATCAGAAAGCTAAGAAGGAACTACTGGGTTTCTCCCAACCATCCTTCTCTCATACCCAGAAACCATTTTGTAGAAAGCTGTGGAGTAATGAAAACTACAAGTAGCCAACGCGAGGTGGGAGTGGGTGGTGTGGTGGAGGTGGTGTGACTGCACTGCTTTGTCCAGGGGACACTCACTCCTCTGTAGGCTGTGACTCCAGGACAGGAGTCCAGAGAAACAATCGGCCTCAGATGAGCTGTAATTAATGCATACTCCATACGCAGAGTAAGACTGTATTATCTCATATATTTAAGTTTCCTTGTTCCCTCTGTTGAGTACTCACATTTACATTTACCTGTTGTAAGAGAGCTGAGGTTTTGTAAACCAAAAGGATATTTATTGTCATTGAAGAGGGTCTCATGAACACACACATACATACACAAACACACACATACACCTGTAAAACCCATATCCAATTGTAGCAAAGCCTAGTTACAATTCTGGTTGTTTTATTTTATTATTTTATTATTTTTTTTGACAGGCAGAGTTAGACAGAGAGACAGAGAGACAGAGAGACAGAGAGAAAGGTCTTCCTTTTTCCGTTGGTTCACCCCTCAAGGGGCCGCTACAGCCGGCGTGCTGCGCTGATCTGAAGCCAGGAGCCAAGTGCTTCCTCCTGGTCTCCCATGAGGGTGCAGGGCCCAAGCACCTGGGCCATCCTCCACTGCCTTCCCATGTTAGAGCAGAGAGCTGGACTGGAAGAGGAGCAACTGGGACAGAACCAGCGCCCCAACCCGGGACTAGAACCCGGGGTACAGGCACCGCAGGTGGAGGATTAGCCTAGTGAGCCTCGGTGCTGGCCTTGTTGTTTTCAGTGATGACCTTTTCATGAGCAACTCAATGCATGACCACAGAGGTATCACCATAAATGCACAATATACTTATTGTTTGATAAAAAATGGCCCCAAAATGCCAGAAAATCAGAATTTAGAAAGCTTTTTTTCTATTTCTGAGATAAATAATACAAGTGCTTATTATATTTAGTGTTATCTAAGTAAAACTTCTAACACAATAGAAACCAAATTTACTTTATGCCCACTGTATTCTGATATTTTGTATGAATGTAGCTTTTTTTAATAATTTTTTTTTATTTGACAGATAGACAGTGAGAGAGAGAGAGAGAGACAGAAAGGTCTTCCTTCCATTGGTTCACCCCCAAAATGGCCGCCACGGCCGGAGCTATGCCAATCTGAAGCCAGGAGCCAGGTGCTTCCTCCTGGTCTCCCACACAGGCGCAGGAGCCCAAGCTCTCAGGCCATCCTCCACTGCCTTCCCGGGCCACAGCAGAGAGCTGGACTGGAAGAGGAGCAACTGGGACTAGAACCTGGCGCCCATATGGGGTGCCGGTGCCGCAGGCAGAGGATTAGCCTAGTGCACCACAGCGCCGGCCCTGAATGTAGCTTTTTAAATATCACAATCTTCTAGAATCTAAAACATATGTACCTTAGTTTCTGATCCCTAGGTGAACATTATTTAATCTTGCTTTATTCATCTTTTCCCATAGATAATTGGAACATTTAAAAAAGTAATTATTTTAGCAAGAAATATATCCAGTACATAATTTAAAAGACTGAGAGATAACACACAGAGCCTTCCCATCTGCTGGTTCACTCCCCAAATGCCCACAGTAGCCAGAGCTGGGCTATGCTGAAGCCTGAGAGCCAGCAACTCAGCTCGGGGGGCTCATGTGGGTTGCAGGGGTCCAAACACTCGAGCCATCGCCTGCTGCCTTCCGGAGTACATATCAGCAGGAAGCTGGAACAAGGAGCGGAGGGTACTTGAACGTAGGCCCCCCATATAGAATGTGGGCACCCCAAGTGTCACGTTAACCGCTGTGCCAAATGCCCACCCTACCTACTACGTTATTAGCAGATTATTTGAAAATGTAAATTATTTGAAAATGTAAAAACAATGGGAAGAGGCCAAGTTAAGAACACTGCACTTTACATTTACAAGCCATTAACTGATTCATCTAAAAGCAGAACTCAAACTGGTACCTAAAAAAACAGCAGAAAGTACATACATCAGAACCAAGTAAAAAAGAGATACTCATTTCTGTGGCAGTAGCTTCAGGTAGTAGTTAACAGTACAGGCTGTAGCCCCAGAAACAGGTTGATATCTGTGCCTTCCTACGTGTGTCACCTTGAATATCTGTGAAATAGCAACAGTGATATGTCAGTATTACTCCCTCAAGCTGAAATCGGGATTAAATGAGATAAGAAGTGTAACACTGTTAGTGTGTTGCTGGGCATATTGCAATTAACTGACAAATATTTTGACGACCACACTGAAGATGGAAAAAAGTATGGAAGTGAAGTAAAGGGCTTTGATAAAGGACAGTGGAAAGAAATGCAGGAAAGTCCCTCAGGAGCTGAAATGTATGGGAAACAATCCTCTGGAGTGAGGCCGCTTGGTGGCCGAGCATTGCTGCTGCTCAGGTGTGTGACCTTGGAGAACCCACCCCACCACTCCTGGCGTCAGCTCACAGCTCTGGACAATGAGCAGGTGCGATGACCTTCCAGATGCAACCTCCCAGCTCCTGTGTACCCACAAGGGGTTCCCACCGAGGAACGGAAGTACTGGGACTCGCCATGTGAATCAGGAATTCCAGTGGCCATATCAAATCAGAGTTCTCATTCTGTTTTATATTCAAGTAAACAGCCCATTCACATCCCGCTTTCACTGTGAGATGTCCGCATGGCCATGCCCCACTACAGCAGGGAAACCCCAGGACAGCCACTTTCCCATCCCCCTGAGGACGTGCCTGGAGAAACACGGACAAACCTTGGATTTCAGTCAGACTTTAATACTCGTATAACTTGACTCTTTAGTAGTAAACAAAGGTGTCAGTACAAAACATCTAATGATGCTATCTGTCAGTAGTTCTGAACAGTCACAGTGGTCACAGTGCTGGCACTGAGGTTACATAGCTCACCCTGTTTCAGTGGAACCCATGTTTTGGCAGTTGGGAGATAAGGGTGAAGTTTACTTTGTACCAAGGGTATGCACTTTACTGGAAAGCAGTCTTTCTCTCTTCCTTGCTTCATATATATATTTTTTTTTTTAACTGTTCATTTTCCTTTTACGTTAAAAGTGCTAAAAGAACTAGAGGGGTCTCCCCTTCCTGAAATAAAGTTAAGTTTACATGCCTTAAATTTCTCCATCAGTGTTGCTGGTTAAGTTCCCTCAGAATTAGAAATTCATTGACAATTAATTGCTAAGAGAAGTTATAACAGCGGCACTTCAGTATAGTTTAGAGTTCACAATACAGAGCTCTGTGGTATAAAGTGCCTATGAGAAGCTTCCCATCATATACGGAGGCCACAGAACTTCCCTGGAGAACAGACCCGTTGTTGGCATAAACTGTGGTCACTGTAGGCTTCTCAGATAGAATGTTCTGGATGCGGAGAACCTGTTCAGGAGACACAGCGTATCAGTACAGAACCACTAGATAGCATGCCACTCAATCGCCAGTAATCCCCGTCTCCCACCATGACACAATGACTAAAAGAACAGAGTGCGCAAAGCAGATACTGATCTTTCAAGTACTTTTTGAAACCTTCAAAGGAAGTACTTTCTTAAACCATCTAGTTATTCTATACCAACACAAGATTTAGTGTTATTACAGCAACTCACCATTAATAAAAATGCTGCACAGGAATGTGCCTAGTTTTGCACTACTTCCACATGAACAAAGATCATATCATGAGCTGACAATAAACGAGATGTTTTAAAATTGTCAGTTTATCATACAAGGGCAAATGTCTATAAAAACATCTTTTGACTAGTTTCTACGGTAATTAAATACATCAAGAGATTACCTAAATAAAGTACTTGAACAGTGTAACATTCTGCCAATTATTGGCTTAAAGCAATTGCAAAACCACTACATAAGTTTACTGTATTATTGGTTTAAAAGAATTAAATGAGTTGTCCCTCTGGCAGTTTGTTATTTCAAAAGGACTCGGATAATTGAAGTTGAAAGGCTACAAAGATAACAAACCTCTGACGAGGGAGGATTGTTGGGGTCATACACATAGACCTTCTGGCCATTTGGGTGGCAGCCTGCCCAGATGTCCCCCGAGGAAGGATCGACAGATAAATTATCCACCAGTGTATCCAACTGGAGTACCTTTCAAATGAAAAGAATGTCAGTGACATGAGAAGCTTGATTAAATAATTTAACGCAGAGAAGTTACATGTATCTCCTTACTGCCTCCCCTCTAACACCAATATGGTTTAAAATAAATTTAATAAACTGGCTAGGAGCCACTTTCCATCTTTGCTGAAATTAAGAAAGTTGGGGTGATAATCAATCTCTTTAAAAAATGGACTACTTCTATCTTAAAAGATGCACAATGATTAGTAAGCTCACAGAACTCAATCACAGCAAGATGGAAAATTCCTAATCAACCTAAGATATGTGTTGTAGAGCAGGAAGAAAATAATAATAGTGAATGGTGTGGAGCCCAATTCCTGCCTTCATTTATTATTGAAAGAACTGACATCGTGCATACATCTTCATTTGAGAATTCATCTATTAGTCTTTTCAATTGTGAAAATTCTCATTGGAATTCACTGGTGCCATCAATACTTCATGGGAAGGGCCTGAATCGGAAGCAAATTTCACTTCCAAGCTGCTGCTGCATATAATCATGGTTGATCCTTGTGACCGCTGGGACCAACAGATTTTCTAGTTGTAGGGATGTCATATTTTAAAACTGAGAATAGCTACTCTAGCTCCCATATTCTGTTCTAAGTATGATATTGCTATAATATAGTACAACTCTAATTGCAAAACATAACATATTATTGTCTACTCTATGTATAAAAATAAATATTTTACCTTCAGTTGAGTTAAATTCATATTAGAGTGTTTATCCAAAACATGAATTTCGTGAGCCAATATGTCAGCAACGTAGATATACCTTTGCAAAAAGGACACACTGGTTAGAGCTCCATGCCAATATAAGCTTCATTAAGACAGTATCAAAGAGTGAGTCTAAATAACCTCCCAAGAAGTTAATCAATGATAGGCCCCTAAGGAATGCTTGATAAAGGTCAATTTTTACTTAAAAGGCAAACTCTCAAAATCAATTCAGTGGTGCTACAACAATTATGAAACTATTATTTTTCCAAAAGGTTTATAAGGAGAAATAATGTAGGGCATCATTTTTAATAGAAAGTCTGTGCTATCTGCCACTGAGATGAAAATAAAACACTATTTGGCTTCACAAGGGAAGCTTTCATACCCCATGGTGTCATTTGGTATTTCTAAGTGTTATGTATGTTTAGAAATATATAGTATAGGACACATTTTATTAAAATATTTATTAATGTTAATACTTAGTAAAATGATACGTGGAAAATTTTAGTAAGAGATATTCAGAACAATCTGTCTACATCTAAGGGGAGGAGCCAAATAATGGGCTACTTTATGGTCATTTTACTCAGTGAATTGACTCAGTGAATTCTAGTGAGCAATTATGTGGAAAGTCACAAATTCAGTATTGTGGCAGAAATAAACACCAAGAAGACGCAGGCTCTCTCATAATTTTACAGTGTGTTGGGATGATCAGACGGTCATACTCATTAAACTTCTAAGGCAGCATGATCAGAACTATGAGAAATTATTCAAGTCTACAGACTACAGAAATATCTAACACCCAAGTCCACAGGGAGGCTCACCAAGGGGGAGGCAGTGGATATGGAAGCAGACATTCAGTCTGAGGATGTGCGCACAATGCACTTCTGGGAAGAGGAGAGCTCATGAGGCATAGGGGCAAGAATGAGGGAGAAATGTTGGCAAAATACTGAGTTTTCTGTTTAAAGCATGGAAAGCTATGGGAGCAATAGAAAATGCTGGTTGGAGTGGATTAAAGGAAGTCCAACTCTTTAGCCTGCTTTGATTTCATAGGCAGTTGGAGTCCATTGAATTTTTAGAGTAACAAAGCGACATAATAACAAATGGTCATTTCAGTTCAACAGTACATGAGCATTGGGTTTGTGCCTTGCCACTGTGCTGGGCATAAGGCGTCAAAGCTAAGGACAGAAGTCCCACTTTTGGGAGCCCTCATAGGCTAGAGGATTACAGATGGACAGAATTGGCTGGAGCACTAAAATGGAAATAGACTGAAAACAAGTTAGAAAAAATCCTTGCACTGTAGCCAGAGAAGGATGGGTGCTAACCTAGGCAGGTGGCGAGGGAAAGGGGGTGGCAGAGAGGGAAGGAGGCACAGGCAGCACCAGCACTGCTTGCTCCCTGTTTGTCTAGGAAAGGTAAAAGAGAAGGAGTTAAGGCTGAACCCCTTTTCATGATCACTAGTTTTTAAATTTTACTTATGCTTTATATTTTAGCCTAGGTGATTGGAAATTTCACTCTTTTAATGGAAATATGAAAGTTAGAGAGAAAAATGGATTTGGCTAGAGAAGTCAGCTCATGTTAGAGACAAGTTAAATGAAATGATTCTACATTCATCTTGTGTAATCAACAAAAAGAAGGGGAAAATGCATCATAAAAATAAAGGCATTTAGTTGTAAAGGAATGCCAAATTTATTGCATGTTACATTTGCAGTGGTTTAAATTGTTCAGTGTGCTAAGGCAGAAGAGAAAGAGAATAAGGAATTTAACATCCTTCCATATAGGTTCTGATGGCATATACAGAAATAATGAGATCATTTTAGAGGACAACCTGGCAGTACCTGCTGATGCTAACATTTATAGAGTTGACACTGCTTGAGCTGGCGGTTCTGTTTCTGGGGTGGTCTACGGAAACAATCTGTACAAACGTGCAAAGAGGTGGGCACATGACAGCGGTTAGCCAGTGACCTGACTGGGATTTGAACCCAGGTCAGCTAAGTCCAAAATCTGCATCTTTAACCATCATGCTATATGTTCTCATCAGGGAGTTTTTCATTTAAGATATTTAAACAAGTTCCACTGGTGAGGAAGAAGTCATTTAAAATGGGTTTTATGTAGAAAAAAACAATCTGCATACCCATCAACAGAGAATTGGTTAAATTAGTTTAACATAATCCTTATAATGGAATAGCATGTAGCCAATAAAAATAATGACTTTCTTTAAAGGAAGCCCTTAAACTGATACTTTAATATGTACACATAAATATGGTCCTATTTTTATTAAAATGTATATTTATAAAATTGAACTTGACAATGATGCATACCAAAATTTATATATTATATATAAATATGTTTCCATATATACTTACACATAACATGACATACATAATGCATGTAAATATACATTATTATGTAAATACTTCTATATATAATGAGTATATATACTCATTTATGTATATGTTTATATCTGTTTGTTAATTATATACCAAAAATGTCAAGACAACCATTGTCTTTTATTTATTTATTTATTATTATTTTTTTTTTATTTTTGACAGGCAGAGTGGACAGTGAGAGAGAGACAGAGAGAAAGGTCTTCCTTTGCCGTTGGTTCACCCTCCAATGGCCGCCGCAGCCAGTGCGCTGCGGCCGGCCCACTGCGCTAATCCGAAGCCGGGAGCCAGGTGCTTCTCCTGGTCTCCCATGCGAGTGGAGGGCCCAAGCACTTGGGCCATCCTCCACTGCACTCCTGGGCCACAGCAGAGAGCTGGCCTGGAAGAGGGGCAACCAGGACAGAATCCGGTGCCCCGACCAGGACGAGAACCCGGTGTGCTGGCGCTGCAAGGCGGAGGATTAGCCTAGTGAGCAGCGGCGCCGGCCACAACCATTGTCATATCACATTTAGAAAAGCAATGTAAGGAATTTGGCCAGCATCACAATTTAGGAGAAATGAAGATATGCTGAAGAGTCATACTTTTTATCAGGTGAAATATTGATCCCATTTGCTGAATCAAATCCATCTGCTACCACTTTAACTTCATTTGGACTGTAGTAAATCACATTGGCCCAGTGCAAGTTCAAGTATGTTTCCAAATACTTTAAGAAAGGATCAGAGAAGTAGTGGTCATTGGTGGCATAGAAATGTGCTGGCCCGACGGCTATGACATCATTCACACTGCAAGAAAACACAGGAGAGAAAATAAAAACCTCGAGGGCCTCCATATTAGAAATATCCATAGGGCTTACACAACATATGCTTTACACTTTGAGCAAGAGATTATTTTTAGGAAAAGATGTTCTAAAATCACACAGCTCTAGTTGTATGAAATATACTACAATAATGTTTTAAGAGAACAATTTTGTATAGTACCAGCTAGTTTGAAGACAGGTCGTTTAGCAATTATGGCAGGATTTTATCACAAAAGAAAAGAGAAGTTGGTGCCAAAAGGGTATGTTTCTTTTGACAGCCAGCCATGTAGGATTTAACAACTGGACATAAGGGCAGAGCTGGCCACAGTATAGAGCCGGGGTAGCCTGATGGCCTGGTGAGGTGGCCAGGCCATCAATAACATTTACTTAGCTTCCATTTACTCAGTGGCTGGGTTTTTGCTGAGTTCCCTGCATAGTTATTAGTCAAGCGCAGGCCGACTGTTCAATGTCTAACTGCCTCCCAAAGCCGACATGCCCAGAATGAACAGGCACTCAATAAACTTGCAGAGGAATGGATGATGAATTTGCCTAAGAACAGTGCTTCAGGTGAGAGATTGATATGCTAAAAACAATTACATTTTTAAAGCCTGTTAGGCAAGGGTGTTATTAAATTTAAATTCCAATTACCCTATGCAAAAAATTCTGAAAGAGCTACCTTCTCCTTTGTTACATGAAAAATACAGAGCTACTCTTGGGGGGGGGGGGGGTGTCTCCTTGGCTCTGAAAGAGCTCCGTATAAAGCAGAGGCTCCCTGAGTGGTGGACTCGCGCCTGTGGGTTAGGAAGGGCATTTCTGGAAGAATGATTGGAAGCTACATGCTTACACCCTAGAAGGGGAAGCAGAAATTAGAAATATCCATCATGTTTAAACTAAAAGCAGCAGTAGGCTAACGCACACTGAGCTGGGAGGGGGCCCACGATTCTCTATTAGCCATATCACTCACAGGCCTTATGTCCTCAAGTAGTAGTAACCCACTGCCAACGTGAACACCTCTGATTCTGGAAGGCCATTCTCTTATAGGGGTGGCCCATAGTCACCATTAATCCTGTGAAAGCATTCTGTAAATTCCCATACAAAGATACAAACCCCAGATGATAAAACAGGCTACTCTTCCTTGGCAGGTCAGGCATTCTGAACTGGGTGTGGAGTCAGCTAAGAGGGAGATTGACAGCAGACAAAATGGTGCAGCTTGGCTTCTACTCCAAGATACTTAAAAGTATCACCATGTGGTCCAGTATCTAGTCATTTCTCTAGGGAGTCCTCACAGAACACTGGTTATTATTATATGAAAATATTTTTAATTACTATATGCATGGAAGAAAGTTTGATGGTATGGAGTTGTCCATGTGTCAAGTCAGTGCTGAGAAAGTTTCAGATTTGGGAACATTTCAGATTTCAGATGCTTGTATTTGGAGTACTTAACCTGTACAAATACACACACACACATACACACACAGGGGCAGAGAGAGAGAGAGGGGGAGAGAGAGAGAGAGAGAGAGAGAGAGAGAGAAGCTCTTGCATTATGTGCTACCTTAAATTGTTCATGGCTTTATTAAAAATAGTATCTTGGTGAAAAAAATTTGAAATTTTACACATGAAAGGTCTTCAAAACATTCATAGAAATGAGTATTATGAAAAAGTATGTCTGGATTTCAAATATTTTTGCACGTTTTGGAGAACCTTCTATATATTAGATCTTATATGTCAGCTAATAAAAGGGAAAGGGCCACTCAGCATGGGGGATATTTTTAAATGCTTGAGGTACACAGGAGAATGAAGTAAAGGAGGAAGAACCTTGGGAGCAGCTCATGTCTGATTGTTTTCAGGTGCAACAGAGAATTTTCTTCTTCTTCAAATTTAAAAATTTCCACTGTATTCTTGAATTCCGGGTGGTTTACAACAAAGAGATAAATTGTGTCATCTAAAGAAGTGAAAGAACCAAGTTAATTTACAGGACACCACAGTACCTCTGGGCAAACACTGACATTTAAATGCTGCAGGCAAGGCAGGGTGGACTGTGTCAGCCCTGAGGTGACCCAGCATCCCATTCTTGTCTCCATCTTCCCCAGCAACAACTCTTTGGTGTTATTTCTGATCACTGGTCTCCTGACCTTTAAGACAGAGCATTTCCCACTGCCTGGACAGAATTCATGTATAATCTGTTTACAGTTTAATTCAGAAATATAGCTGTTTTCCCATGCAATGATCATAGCTTCATGAAAAGGTTATGAAACCTTAACATTCAGGTGCTGTTAGAAATTTCAAAATGTAACTTACTACTAGCTGAAGAGGCAAACAACCTGTTTGCATGAAAAATATGGAAATAATTCATGAGCTAATTGTTCTTCTCTTCCTATACAAATAACCAATCTATTCTCCACAGTCATGTGGGAGTCATTATACGTTTCCCAATGTTGGTAGCTCTTTGGTTCATACCATCATCTATGAAAGTGCTGATGCCGTGTGGATTGAATGAAGCCAAGTCAAACCCACGGCTGATTCTTAACTCCAGTGCCCTCGGTCTTTCTTCTTTGAGATCCATCATTAGTATTCCTCCAGGCTTATCTGGTGCAAAGCTGTGGAGTCCTGGACACTTCAGACCCTTTCCAAAACAGTGAAAAAAGACAGGTATAAAGGCTTACGTATTTTTATAGCCTAAAGTGGACACTATACATGAATGATAAGGATGATGGCGCAAAGCCCCCGACACAAAGCAGAAAGAAGACAATAGGAAAAACAGAGCTAGAAGGCTGAACGCTGAGTAATAACTGATTTTGTTGGGCGGAAACAGAAGATCAAGGGTTCAGGTTAGGGAGTGTGAGGGGCTGGGACATTCCCGGCAGAGCTGAGGGTGGGGACACCTAAGTTCACGCGTGGACTGTGGAAATCTTGAGGCCCAGGCCTGCGTGCTGTTTCCACAGTGCTACAAGTCTCGGTCAATGATGTCAGTCAGCACTCCCTTCTTACTGCACCCTCATATCCAATCTATCAGCAAAGCCTGCTGACTTTTCCTGGACCATACATCCCTTCCTAAGGCTGTGAACAGTTCTCACCACTTCCTGCACAGCTGCCCTGGTCCAGGTCACCACCGTCATTTGACACCAGTCTCTGCACTGGCCTTTCCGCTTCTGTCCTTTCTTGCATGCTGTCCAGTCTTGCCTCAGAATCCAGATGTCAGATTACATCACACCCCTGATCAAAACCCTCCATCACCTTCAGATTACCAGGAAAATGTTTTACAAGGACCTAACAGCCACATGAGAGCCACCGTTTTCTGCACCCTCCCTGTGGGGAGCAATCCGGACTAGACTAAGTTACTCGAATTAAGACTTATTCTATGCATCTGCTCTCCCACAACATGGCGTTGGGAGAGAAGTAAACAGCTTCCGCACAGCTGCCTCCAGTTCAACTAATAAACTGTAGGACTTGCTCCTGATTGGAGAGCAGCGTACTCGGCGTGTGGGCAGCCGAGTTGGGATTGGCGGAGGAGGACTATAAAGGAGGAGAGAGACGGCGTGCACCAGGAACATCTATGGGGAACATCTAAGGGAACCCGTGCAGCCCCCGAGAAAGCCGGCCGGCGGTGTGCCGCTCCCCTGCGGAAGTGGGGAATGTGGCCAGGGGGAACTGCCCTTCCACGGAGGTGGAAGGGATAGTAGCCAACCCGGGAAGAACCAGCAGCAAACCCGGGGAGGGCCGAGCAGACGAAAGAACAGCGCAGGGTCCTGTGTCGTTCCTCCACGAAGAGGGGGAGCGACACTCCCCCTGCCCCTGCCACATCCCAGTCACCCCATTCCTCTGCCCTATGGCCTGTGACTGTTCCTCATCTGGATTCCTTGTTGTTCTTCAACAAACTGAACATGGTCTTGCCGCAGGGCTTTTACAGTCTTTTCTGCCCAGGAATGCTTTCCCTCTGAGATCTATGGCTCCCTCCCTCAAATTCTTTATAGTTGTTCCCAACGTCCCTGTCTCAGTGAGACCAACCCTGATCAAAATTCCCACTTACCCTGTTCTCCTTAACGCTGGTGTACAGATTTTTTTTCTATTACCCTTACTGCAGGGGCACTTCAAAAAACTCAAGGAAAAATATATGAAAGGGTAAGTTTATTTTAATGCCAAAAGAATTTGAAAACCATGCAGTTTTTGCATAATATGCTCTTTCATGAACTTTTTGAAGATTCCCTCATATCTAGGACATTCATTGGGAATACTGAATGGAACACTGTATTTTGGTTTTTCTTAGTGCAGAGGGATGCCACTGAGTTTGATGTGTTCATTCTGATCCATTAACTTCACTGCACTCTCCTGTTAGTTCTAATCTATGCAGTTAAATTTCTTGGCTTGTTTACAAAAACAGATGAGCAAATTATCTAAAAATAATGGCAGTTTTGTCTCTTTCCTCTGCCTCACATTTAGTTTTTCTTGCGTTTTAGGTTATTAAACTCCAGTAGATTACTGATGGTTTTTGCCAGGCATTTGCTAAGTTTATGAACATTAATAGGACTGCACCTCAAATTTACCACTAGGAATGGTGTTTGTTGCAAGTTCCTTCTCTGCTTAGAGGTTTCAATTAGGAATGAGTATTGACTTCTATTTGGGAACTCACTGAGATCTAGATCTTTTGCCTTTTGAATTAGTCAACCAATATATTATCTATCTATCTAGCAATCAAATGTTTTATCTGCCAATTGATCTATCAATCAAGTTCAAGTAAGTTTTACTTGAATGCACTATCTTATTCAGTTTTCTAATACAATGCAGTCATTGTTTATATACATTTAATGGGCACAACAAAACAGTCTCACTTTATGCACAAAATTGGACATAACCAGAAATTCCTCCAATTAAAAAAACCTATCTATAATTGCATAATTTGAATGCTGGCAGTCCTAGTGAGCAGAATAAGCTGGAATTGTGCTGTTGCTACATAGCAGTGCCTCTTCTATTGTTAATAATCTCTATTCATAATCAGAGTCCCAAAACAATAATATACACAGGAAGATATCCCAGATGGTGATAACTAGACATGGTTATGTTAAATCTTCCTACTATCTAAATATTTCTCCTCATTTTAAAATTGATTGTAGTAAAACAGATAGAACATGAAACTCATCATCTTCACCATTTTAAAGTGTGCAATTCAGTAGTGTTAAGTACACTCACACATTGCTGTTTAAATTTTCATATTCTATCAATCTCTCTTCAAGTCTAATGTTAATTTTGAGGTGACCCTCACCCTGTAACTATGGGACAGGAAGCATTTGATGAGCCAAAATTCTAGGAAGATCAAACGACCCTCATGATATATGAACTGTTTCTTTAGAAGGGAGAGCAGTTTGGGAAGTGTTCAAGACAATGCTGAGTAAACAAATAACAGTGGTAAAGTAGGAATTTTTCTAAATTTATCCCCCCCCCCAAAGTCACATAACCAAGAAAGGATAATATTGAAAAAAGAAACAAATTCTGTTGACATGGCTGCAAGATCACTGTGACTGTAATATGTCCCACTGGGAAAATGATTGCAGATTTTGTGCTTGGAGACCACTATAGTTTGAACATGATTTGGCTCCTGAATTCATGCAGACATTTACATCCCAAAGTCATGACTTGGTAATGTGGCAGGGCAGAGATCTGATTCAATTATGGTTTTTAGGAGAGAGGCCTAGTGGCAAATCCTTAAGTCACGGGGGGAAGTGCCCTCAGAGGGTAGCTCTTGAGAGAGGACTCACTGTATCAGCCTGAATCAGGCCCAACTGCTCTCTCTGGCTCTGCTTCTGGCCTCACCATGGGATCATTTGGCCACACATACTCCATTGTCATCCTCCAGCCTCATCAGATGGCTGAACCAGTGGTGCCTCCCTGATCTTGGACCTTGATCTTCCAAAACCATGAGGTGAAATAACCCCCCTTCTTTCATGAATATCTGTGTCCAGTATTATAGTGATGGAAAGCTGACTCATTCATAGAGACCTCACCCTTCCCACTTCAGAATTTTTTGGGGGCACAGAGGATCTTGAAATAGGTGAGTTCTGAATTATACAAGTCTCCAAGAATATGTTTGCAAAAAACAAACAAAAAGCCAGTGTGTTGGCCGTCACAAAGCACACCAGCATTATTCTGGATGTTTGCATCTTAGTTATGAATCATTCTGACTGGCAGTCCCATTGTTTTGTTCTAGGCCTGCAGACAGGTGCACACGCATGTGCATCCAAGCAAACCCAGAGTCTTAGAGTAATTATCACATTATTCATTCTGTATAGGCAATTAAATGAAACTTTTCTTTTAAAACTATATTTTAAACATTAAATATAAATATTAGTGTTTTTGTCAAAGCCCATGGTACTTCTTTTTTCCCTCATGGTAATAACCAGTTGCTCTCAGTATTTCATATAAAAGCCACCAAGAAGCGTGGCCTAACCTCATTCTCTTCCAAGCTGAGCCCTCTCACCTTCTCATAAATCTGACAATTACTTCAGTAGTGTTGCGACTTTCTTCTAAAGCATCTCCAAGTTTTTCACATCCTTCCTGAATCTTGGGGACTGAAATACTGGCTACTTACAGGGAGCGATCTAATTACAGGCAGCCTTTCAAGTCATGTACTTCTTCCTGAAGAAGAACTGGACCCAGAAAGAGGCCTAGGACTCTCACCTATGCCCAAGCCAGAAAGGTGAGTGTTCAGAGCCTTTTCATCTGCCCGCTCACCTGAATTCTCAATTAGAACAGATTTGGTGCAGACCAGCATCATTAATTTTAAATGTTTTCTACTGTATACCCAGAAAGGATATTATTTTTCAGCTTATAAGAATTGAAATCAGAATAAAGGGTATAAATACAATCACTTGATGACTTTCTAGTTATGATAAATATTTAGTGGAGGAAAGAAAGAAAGAAAAGGCATTGGCCCTGGTTTGGGAAAAGGGATGTATATTTTTAAAATAAACAATAACAAATATGAATATGCAAAATTAAATAAATAACACAAAATGTAACAGCAAAGATAAATGCTATATTTAAATAGATGAACAGTATCAAATATCCACAATAGTGCCTGAAATATCCAAAACATTGTATGGTATATTTTAGTGTAATGCAATGGAACAGCAATAAATCAATTGGCAAAAACTCTTCATCTCCATATTTGGAAAAACTTCCTAAGTCTTCCAAGGTCCTCTTGACCTGTCTTTTCCAGGAGATATTTTAGAAAGTGAGGAATTCTAAAAGCCAGTATCTGCTCTGCAGGCCTAACTGAATAGCCTTGAACCTCCTGTACTGAATGTGGGGAAAGTTCGGTACTCACCACACTAAAGAACGCCAGACCATTGGGCAGAATGTCAATATCTTCAGAGCCAGCTTCTGCAAGTTCAAGGAACAGTCAACTATCACGTTCAAGTTCTGTTATCTGTTAGTGCATTACTGGGACGTTGTTTATGCTATCAGAGTGTCAGTATCTTCAGGGATGGTTCTGATTTTTTTTCCAAGGAACCACTCTCTTTCATAAACGTCAGTCTAAACCTCTTCCTAAAATGAACTTCTGACTTTAAATGCTAGATATTTTGTGTTTACTCAAATCAAAGTCAAGTTATCACCACATTTCCTGCTATGATACAGAAAAAGTTGACACCTGCACATTTCTATGATAAACATCCAGATGTCTGTGTAAAGCTAATTGACATCAGGGGAATTTTACTTTCACAAAGGAGGGCTCACAATCACTTAACCATGCAAACATCCTTGTCCTCTTCTCTACTCATCCCATCTGAAGCAGACAGACATTTCTCTCATTAACAGAGAGAAAACACCTGGGATTACATAGTCCCACTTTAAAAAACAGTGCCTACATGTTCTCATAGGTAAAGGAAGCTTTCCATTTAATCTTTAAACTTAGGCTTTAAATTACAGAAAATACTAGTAGAAGAAAACTAAAGGAAAATGTCATGCACCTAAGCCAGCTGCAGCTTCTGACTCCTGTCTCTGGGGCAGGCTACAATGACTATTGACTGTTTATTGATTGTCTGCAGTACATGCCACATAGCATAGCAAATAATTAGACATAAGACCTTCCCAGTGGTCTCACTGCATAGATTCCACAGATAATAGACTCAAACAGAGAAAAGAGGAATAAAAATGGCTTAGATTAAGCCAAATCATGACACATTCTTTGAGTCCACAAAATCCAATCTTCCCCTGTTAGACATCTTCAAAGGATTTCTCTAAGATTATTTCTAGGTTGCCAGGTTGTCAAGATCAACGGCATCTATCTGTCCAGCCATTTTGGTTTTGATTTATGAGCTTGCATGTAGCTGATTGTCTCCAGGGTTGCTTGCTGTATTACAGTGCAGAAAAACAAAACAAAATAAAAATGCCAAGAACCTTCACTTTGTAAAGATGATCTGATTGCTTGTTCTTCAAAAACAGGTACATATCTAAGCCTAAGTATGCATAGTGGAAAAGTGTTCACCCTGAATGGTTGCCCACAGAACTGTAAACCAGCTTCCAGGTATCTAATGCACCCTCTGAAATTCTGTACGATACAAAATGAAGTGTTTATGTACAGAAAAGAACTTTAGTGTGAAAGGGTCCTTAACTTTAGCAGATTCAAAAAGAGTCTGGGATTTCCCCAAAAAAAGGTTATGAATGACTAGACCCTAATTTCATGGTGGTTCTTAATGGTGAATAAGCAGGGACAGAAGAATGCCCCATCCCATACACCAGCAGGCATACACACCCACACACACAAACACACAGACACACACACAGACTCACACACCTACACACACACATACCACGCACACCTATACACAAACACACACATACATGTACACAGACCACCCCACATACCCACACATACCCACACATACCCACACACATACATGCACACACCACACACACCTACACAAACACACCCACACAGACCTCCCACACCACACACACACATACACACACATACCACACACAAACACACACAGACCCACACACCACACACAGACTCACATACCACATACACACCACACAGACCCACACACAAACCCACACACACCCATACAGACCTCCCCACGCCACACACAAACACACACACACACACATACCACACACAAACACACACACATACCCACACACATACACACAACACCACACACACCTACACACACACAGACCTAAACACACTCACACAAACACACATACATGCACACACAAACACACCCACACAGAGACCCAAACACACACCCACACACACACACACACAGACCCACACACCACACACAGACCCACAGACCCGCACACCCACACACACACACACCCACACACACACCCACACACACCTGCACAAAATACTAGTTCATATTTTGTTTTCTGGACCTATTTAGTCGAAGCTTAATTCATAAAAATCTGTTTTCCTGAACATTCTTTAAGAAAACTTCATTCCAGTGTGTACATACATGCTTAAACATATATAAAAAATGGTAATATAGAAAAAATTAACTATGTTCCTTTGGGTGACACAATTACAAGTGATTTTCTTCTTTCTATGTTCCTTTGTTTAAAGTTTACTACACAGAATATTCTTTTAACAGTCAAGAAAGAACAATGTTTTAAAGACATTCTCATTTTAACTTCACTGTAACTTTAACTCCATAGCCTAATTTCAATGGGAAGAAATGAGTCTCCCTTTAACTTTCTTTGAAACAGTTTTCAGACCTACTTCCCCATCTCATGTCTATGGCCACTACCACACGAGGCTTTAATCACTGTGTCACCTCTTGGTGATTACAGTAAGAGCAGTCAAGGTTACAGAAATCTGTTCTCCGATTCAGTCACAATAATAGGTACTAACATACATAAAGTGCTACCAAGTAACATACTCTTTCTAAGTACTTTGCGTCCAAGATCTCACATAATTTCACAAAGCTAAGAGGCAATATCATTATCCCCTGTGTTTGTGATGAGAATATGGAGGTTTTGAAAGACTGGGAAAATGGCTCAAGGGCACAAATTAGGAAGCTGGGACTCAACTTCTTTGGTCTTACCTGAACACACATAGAAAATACCCACTCTAGTGCTGAACTTTCTCCATGGTTCCTTTCTAAAGACACTTCACATTGTATATGCAACTGTGGTCAACTCCCCCTGAAGTTTTACTTCTGTGCCTCTCACAGAGATCTTCACCAACCCACACCCTGCACTCTCCTTTAAAACCCCCTTCAGAATGCTTCTAGAAAATCTCCTGACTTAGACATCTAATTTCCGTCCCTTATTATGTTAGCAATTCTCTGCATCAGAGATAACCCCCTATTTCGCAGTATCAATACTTTCCTTCTTCCTTTTTAGCAATAGGCACATGGCAACATAACTACCAACATCTCTCACACTTCCTTGCTAACAGATGTGACCATGGGCTTAAGTCAGGGTCAGTGGGATGTGAAGATACAGATGTATGTAACCAATGGGAAAAATAAAATTAAAATCATATCTATGTAAACTGTCATTTCTCCATCCTGCTGGTAAATGACAACACCCAGAGTTTTGGTCTTGGACCAAGACAGGATCACTGTATTGATGACGGTTGTGTTGCTTCATCAGCCTTCATACCCAAATGACTACGTTCTGCAGTCTTCTAATTATCCTAGACCATCTGCTTCTCTTTGAATGTTACAGGAGAGAAAAAGAAATTTCTCTGCTACAGGTTATTTTAACTTTCTAATAGATGTGTCTTTACCATTCCCAACAGGTAGTACAGTATGGAGTGTAGCCTATTATTTTCCACTACTTTGATTCACTAGTTAGGTATGTGTGTTAATCACCCTGGGAAAAGATGCTACAAGAGAGGACTTGAAAAAGTCACTTAACCTCTCTGCACCTCAGGTCTTTAACTGTCAGAACAAGAAAAAAGATATCTATGCAAGAGGTTTTCATGGAAAATTCATAGAAAATATGTATTATAAAGAAAATGGTTTTGCCCTCAAATAACTTATCTTCTAATTCCATTTTCCACAAGGTTTTGAAGCCCACCTGTATCTCCCAGTGGTTTTTTATTTGTTTAGTTTTTCCTTTTTTCCCCCATAGGTAGATTGTGAAGCATTTGATGACAAGGGCTACAAACTTCAATGCTGTTCTTTTTTCTCCCTTCTTTCCCAAGGAACAATTATTTTAAAGACCTTGACTGCCAAGTGCATAAAACTGTTAGCTAACTCAACAGTGACAGTCCATTCACAATTTTGCTTCAGGGTGGCTGTTTGGCCTGGTGGTTATGACATCAGTTGAGATTCCCACATTTCATGCTTGTCGTGCTTGAGTTTGAACTGGCTCAAATTCCAATTCCAGCTTTCTGCTAACGAGTACTTTGGGAGGCAGCAGGTAGTGGATGAAGTACTTGGCTCCCTGATTGCTCCTGTGGGAGAACAGGACTGAGTTCCTGGTTCCTGTTCCTATCTTTGGCCTGGGATGGCCTCAGTATTTGGGAGAGTGAACCAGTGATTCGGCGCGCGCACGCTCTCTCTCTCTATTTTTTTTTTTTTAAATAAAATGCTTTGGTTCAGAGCTCTGAATGAAATTTTTTAAAACTTTTAAGCTTCAAGTAAAGTTAGCTAGTTCTTGCATTATAGTTTTATTACATAGACATTGATATTGAGCCAGATCTTGGGTGTGTAATAGCTTAGATTGGGAAAGAATAAAAATATGGAATCATGGACTTTCTACCATACAGATATTGTAGTCAGAGACTATTATTTATTAAAACAAGAAGACATGATATATGATACGATAAGTACAAAATACCTGAGAGTGACAATGAGTTCATTTTCAGTGATTGTAAAGATGCTGAACATAGCATTGCAATGTGTGTTGTTGTTGTTGTTGTTGTGTGTGTGTGTGTGTATTGATGGGAAAAGAGATCAAGGGAACAGGGTCTCCCTCTTGAAGGGATTAACTAGCCTCAGCTGCATGGCTCTCCTGCTTCCAAAGTAGAAAATAAAACTTAAAATAAGGTCCTCTCTACCCTTGCTGCCCACCCAAAGAAGCTGTTTTTGCCTCTATAGGAACGAATGTACAGCACACCGTTATTCATTATAATCCAAGATCATTGGATAAACAACTCTTGTTAAAAATATGCAGGCCGGCGCCGCGGCTCACTAGGCTAATCCTCCGCCTTGCGGCGCTGGCACACTGGGTTCTAATCCCGGTCGGGGCGCTGGATTCTGTCCCGGTTGCCCCTCTTCCAGGCCAGCTCTCTGCTATGGCCAGGGAGTGCAGTGGAGGATGGCCCACATGCTTGGGCCCTGCACCCCATGGGAGACCAGGATAAGTACCTGGCTCCTGCCATCGGATCAGCGCGGTACACCGGCCACAGCGCACCGGCCGCGGCGGCCATTGGAGGGTGAACCAACGGCAAAGGAAGACCTTTCTCTCTGTCTCTCTCTCTCTAACTGTCCACTCTGCCTGTAAAAAAAAAATAAGCAACCACAAGTTATTATTACCCATTATGCATCACTAATACAGCATTCAACACATGTTCACATGTGTGTGCTAACCACAGGGCAAAAGCAAAACAGAAGGAAAGAAAAGCCCAATTCTAATTAGATCTAAAAACATATCCCAAATGTGCTTCTGATCACTCATCTTCCCCGCTCTGTTGCCTTCTGAAGTGCCTCCGAGGCATTAAACACTTCACAAGAGGGGCCATAGGTGGCCTATTTCTTCATTCTTTCCCATTTCAGATAGCAGCTCACACACATCACAACATAAAGGTCACAAACACAGACAGACGCCTGTGCAGAATACAAATGCTGCCAGGCTTGTTTTTTCCCGGGGGAGCCCTCCATCCCAGGAGTGGTAACAGGAAAACACTTGGCAGCGTGTCCTGCAGCCTGTCTGGTTGTGCCCTGTTGTCTACGCTGAGACTTGAATTCACAGAAGGTGGGAGTCCCCGGGCTCAGGGCTGTTTAATGATGTGGCAGTTATTAAATCAGTAGCAAAGATGACCTGTGAGATCACTGACCCAGCCTCCCAAGACGGCCGGGCAACCTCACAGGTGCCATCTGGCTTGACTTAGTGCCTGGCTCTGAGGGGTTCTTACTGATTGCAGCCAGAGGGCAGGAAAAAGTTGCTGTCACTGGGAACTCCGTGAGCAACCTTGGTTCTAGTACCTTCTGTGTTATCCAACAGAGATCTAGTCTGTCTGGTATTTGACACTGAATTTGCATCCTCCTAGGTGTTTGGGCAAATGAAGCAAAGAGAATCAACCAGTTCTGGGTTGAAAAGGTGGCTCTGACAACTGACATTCCTTCTGGTTACAAGAACACTGGAACCCACAGTGAATGCAGTGATCAATAGGAAGCCTTTTTATTATTAAATACTGGTGTTGCCAACTCCTGGGCAATTGAGCAATGATGACCAAAATTTTAAGCATGTCCTAACTGAATAACAGTCCCACTATTGTCCGCATGATTTATCACAGACACACAGATACAAGAGCGGTGGTGTTCACTCACTTGTTTGTAGTGTCAAAAAAACTGCAATAAAACCAGAAATGCATGAGAAAGGAACTGGTTAGGGGTGGGTGCTGTGGAGCAGCAGGTGTTAGTCACCTGCGTTTCATATCAGAGTGCCAGTTTGACTCCCAGATGCTCTGCTTCAGATCCAGCTGCCTACTAAGGTGCCTGGGAGGCAGCAGATGATGGCCCTGGTACTTGGGTTCCTGCCACTCACATGGGAGATCCAGACAGAGTTCCTGGCTCTTGGCTTTGGCCTTGCCCAGCCCTAGCTGGTGTGGGCATCTTGTGACTAAGAAGATCTCCCTCTTGTTATCTCCCTCCGACCATTTTTTATTTCTCTCTCTGTCACTCTGCCTTTCAAATAAATAAATAACTCTTTTTTTTTTAAGGAATTGACTAAATAAACCATAGAAGTATTAAAAAGAATGAAGTAAATCTACCTGTGCTGATGTGCACAGCTGTTCACACTGTGTTAGGAGTAAAGCAAGTTGTGGAATATTTATACTGAGATGCCATTTTTGGAAAAAGAAAAAAAGGCATGTATGTAAAGGCATGTATTTGTGGCTTTGCACTGAAAATATCAAGAAGGAACAAAAAGGAAATTTAATCTCAGGTTATTTTTGTGAGAGGATGAAGAATTTGTTGAGAAATGTTTATTTTCCATTTTGTATCTTCCTATACTGTTTGAATATACATTTACAGGATCTTTGCATAGAAAGATACTATGCAGTTGTTAAAAAAAAAAAAAACAGTGTACTGACAAATTTTCAAAGTATAGGATTAAGTGCCAACAGCTGGTTCTGAAATATGTACAATTTGATCCCATTTATTTATTTATTTATTGACAGGCAGAGTGGACAGTGAGAGAGAGAGACAGAGAGAAAGGTATTCCTTTGCCGTTGGTTCACCCTCCAATGGCCGCTGCGCTGCAGCTGGCGCACCACCCTGATACGAAGGCAGGAGCCAGGTTTTTTATCCTGGTCTCCCATGGGGTACAGGGCCCAAGCACCTGGGCCATCCTCCACTGCACTCCCTGGCCACAGCAGAGAGCTGGCCTAGAAGAGGGGCAACCGGGACAGAATCCGGTGCCCCGACTGGGACTAGAACCCGGTGTGCCGGTGCCGCAAGGCGGAGGATTAGTCTAGTGAGCCACGGCGCCGGCCTCCCATTTATATTTTAATTGCATGTGTGAGAGTATTCACAAACAGAAAAACTATAGGACACTCAAAACTTGTTTAACAATATTAGCTATACAGGAGATGAAGAGGATACTTTCATGTAATCTGTATTTTAATTTCTTAAATTTTAATTTCTTAAAAACAATGCGAAAATTAAATGGCTCTCCCACCTCTAGAGAAGGGTATTGCTAAGGACAGGAGGGCACGATGCCACGTCTAGTCATCACACTGAGGTTCTTATTCTAAGAGTTCAAAGATATGGCCCCAGGATTTTTTCTCTTGTTAAGGATTGATTTTATTTATTTGAAAGGCAGAGTTAGAGAGAGAGAGAGAGAGAGAGAAATCTTCCATCCGCTGGTTTACTCCCTAAATGATGCAACAGCTGGAGCTGGGCCAGTCTGAGGCCAGGAGCAAGGGGCTTCCTCCGGATCTCCCATGTGTGGTCCTAGGCTTTTTAAAATCTGAAATCCTTCAGTGTAATCACAAACTCATCACTACAGGTGAAAGACACAAAAGCCAGCTTGCCTGAGGTCACACTGCACATCTGTAGCGGAACCCGAACCAGAAGCTAGGTGATCTGACTTCCTACTTGTTTTGTAGCTAATCACACCTTGTACTACCTCCAAGAAACAACCAATGTTTGATTGTTCATTGGTAATTCAGCAATAGTGACTCTATTAAGTACTCTATTATGTACCAAGGACTTTGGTAGATGGCAAAGGGTAAAAACAGCAGGACAACGGACTCTGCTCTGGAAGAATTTGCAGACAGGCTGGGCAGGCCCTGGGCACTAAGGGGATGGTGTAGACAGATGTCTCGCAACTACAGCAGAATCAGGGCTGCATCTCCAAGCCCCTGTTCAAAGACTCAGGCACTACAGGGCATCCTGCATAGAATGGAGACAGCAGAACCCATGAAGTTTTGTCCCCTCAGTTATGGCTTAGAAGATAAAGCAATGAACATTTTCCCAGTACATGCTGTGAAACGTCTCCTTTGCACTAGGCATAGGACCAGAGGCTGGTTAGAGTACTGAGCAGGATAAATACAAGCTGCTTTCAAAAGTTCCTGGAAAATTAAATTAAAAGATCATTATTTTGGTATAAAAAAAAGTTGAAAGCCACGCATACGTAGGGTCTTCCAAAGGTTCATGGAAAATGTGAATGAAAAAACCAAGCGTGAACTTCCACATTGTTTGCACCAAAATAAACTCATCTTTCCATTTCATTTTGCATGAACTTTCTGAAGCTCCCTGTACTGTGGCTGCCTACACGGAGCCTACCTTCTCTCTTACAAGCTGAGCAGTAGGCTAATGGGACACGGACTTCAACTGGCATCACAGGAAAGAATACAGACTTCACAAAAGGAGTTCAGAGAAGCCGCGAAACAAGCAAAAATCAAACAAAAAACATAAGATTATACAAACACTATCTTACAGTCAGAATAAGAGAGAAGAAATATAGTGTGTGGAAGGTCACAAGAGAGTGACCAAAGCACTTCCTGTTGATCTAATGTAGTCTACCTGCTGAAAAGCTAATTGCACACTAAAATACTGTTGGTTAGTGTTTTAACATTGATGGCCAAACACTGTAATCTATACAACAAGCATTTTTACATACGAACCAATTCCTTTAATCAGGTGGCAGTTTGGAAGGTCTACGGATTCAATCTCTCTGGAGGCTTTAAGTCGATTTCTATTGGGAAAAAAAGAAGAATATTTGTTGACATATTCTCTGCTTTGTTTCAGAGGGGTTCAGGAGACTTACAGCAATACTTAAAGCTGCATAATTCTAAAGCATACGAAAGACAACAAAGGAAAACAAGAGAAGGAACATAAACTAGCACCAGACAAAGATATAACAAAAATGCATATCATAAAGATCTACATATGGATGTGGGTTATAAAAGAACACCAAGGGGGCAGGTACTGTGGCGTAGTAGGTTAAACCTCCACCTGCCATGCCGGCATCCCACATGGGCGCTGGTTCGTGTCCCAGCTGCTCCTCTTCCAATCCAGCTCTCTGCTATGGCCTTGGGAAGCAGCAAAAGATGGCCCTAGTGCTTGGGCCTTGCACCCATGTGGGAAACCTGGAAGAAGCTCCTGGATCGGCCCCTTGCTGCCATTCGGGGAGTGAACCAGCAGATGGAGGACAATTCTCCCTGTCTCTCCCTCTCTCTCTCTCTCTAACTCTGCCTCTCAAATAAATACCTAAATTTAAAAAAGAAGAAGAAAGCAAAGAACTCAACAAATAAAGCTTGTAGTCCAAGTTCCTATGCAAATATAAATATGACACTGGTCACATTTCTCACAGCTCTGGCAGAGCCAGAAGCCCTGTCTTCTTTCTCCAGAGCCCAACAATGAAAAATGACTGCACGCCTCCTGCGGTGACTGACAGGAGGCCAAGCCAAAGAGCACGCCAGAGCCTGGTACACGGAGGACAGTACAGGAGATAGTCAGCAAGCCAAGGAGGAGATCCCGTGCCCACAACAGGAGGGCTGGAGAACACCAGCCACTTTTCCAGTTACTTTAGCAAAACCACTCGTGGCCATTGCAACAGCAAGAAAAAGGAGGAAATACTGAGAGAACGTTGAATTCTGATATGATATTTGTGCCCTTCCTTCCAGGCTACGGGGCAACACTGGGTTTGGGTTGACATGTGGGGCATCTACTGTTCTGACAGCCACACAGAGAAGAGCCGTCCCTTCCTTCCACTTGCTGTCTCTGCTCGCTAGAGCTCTAAATAGGAACAACAGTGCATACAGGGAACGTTACAGTTTTCAAAATGGTTCCCACACACTGCAAATTTAAGACACAAAACACCAAATGTGCAGCTTGTCCCTCTCCTATTTGTCTCCCTGACACCTTCTGACTTCTGGACACTGAACATGGGGAACTCCACTCATTTCTCAGCAACATAGGAGAAAGCCTAGCCTTACATAATCGAGAATTAATAGGTTGTGCCCACTGCACATTTTGGCTATTCTTACCATACGCTGAGTATCTAATTAAAGTGTTAATCAGGGGCAGGTTGTGACACAGTGGTTAAGATGGTGCTTGGGACACCCACATCCCATTTGGCGTAGCTGGGTTTGAGTCCCGGCTCCTCCTTACTCCAGTTTCTTGCTAATGTGCACCCTGGGAGGTAGCAGATGGTGGCTCAAGACTTAGGTCCTTGTCACCCAAATGGGAGATCTACACAAAGTCATGTGCTCCTGGCTTCAAATGGTCCTGCCCTGGCTATTACAGGCATATGGGGAGTGAACCAGCAGATGGAACATCTCTCTTTGTGTACCTGTGTCTCACTCTGCCTTTCAAATAAAAAATTAAAAAAAGAATTAATAAATGCATATTAAAATGTTAATCAATATGTATTTGGAGTCATGTAACTCATAGTATTAAATTTTTTAAAGATTTTATTTATTTATGTGACAAGAGTTATAGACAGTGAGAGAGAGAGACAGAAAGGTTTTCCTTCCATTGGTTCACTCCCCAAATGGCCGTAATGGCCGGCGCTACGCTGATCCGAAGCCGGGAGCCAGGTACTTCCTCCTGGTCTCCCATGCAGGTGCAGGGTCCCAAGCACTTGGGCCATCCTTCTTGCCTTCCCAGGCCACAGCAGAGAGCTGGACTGGAAGAGGAGCAACTGGGACTAGAACCTGGCGCCCATATGGGATGCCAGCACTAACCTAGTGCGCCACGGTGCTGGCCCTAATGATATTAAATTTTTAAAATAATACAATAAAACAAAAAAAATAAGTGTATAAATCTAATAACAATCAAAAGTATTAAATACATAAAATACTAAATAAGCTTTTAAAAATAAAGCAATAAAAGTACAATAAATCTGGGGCTGGTGTTGTGGCACAGTAGGTTAAGCCACCACTTAGGACATCCACATCCCATGTTGAAGCGCCAGTGTGAGTCCCGGCTATCCTCCACTAATGTGCCTGGAAATCAGCAGATGATGGCACAAGTACTTGGGTTCCTGTCACACACATGGGAGACATGGATGGAGTTCCTGGCTCCTGGCTTCAGCCTGGGCATGTCCCAGCTGTTTTGGGCATTTGGGGGAGTGAACCAGTGAATGGAAGTGCTCTCTCTCACTCTCCCTCTCTTACTCTGCCTTTCAAATAAATAAATGAATACATAGATAAAATCTCACTCCTACATGTCCCAGAAGTGCTTTAAAAGGGAAACAAAAGTATGCATGGCCTAACATAGTAGCAGCAGTATGAGTGATGATGAGGATGATGCTGATAAAAACCCTGGATAGTGAAAAGAAATCAGTAATGGAAGCAATTAGAATTTCCCGCTGTACTAAGTGATTTACCTCAGTGCGTTTATTTAATTCTTCAAACAGTCCTAACTTAGGCACCATTGTGCCCACCTTAGAGATGAGGAAAGTGATTCAGAAAGCCCAGGCAATTTTCCCAAGGCCAGCTGAGCCAAGTGCTGGGTCCAGGCACCTGTAATGGGCATCCCTTGCTCTGCACTTTACTCAGGATGGAGTGATGAGATCTGTGGTTCTGTCTCAGCAGTAAGATGGCTTTGGCACTAGGCAGCTCAATTACTCTCTATAGCCCTCAGTTTTCTTATTGGGTAAAATAAGGATGAACCTGCAAGAGACCTGCACAACTCTATGATGAGTGATGTACGACTCCAGAAACAGATGTAGACACAAACCAACAGGCCACAGCTGCAGTTTCTACCACGTGTGGGTCTGGGTGTCAAGTTTATGCAACTTGATATTATGCCTATTTGGCTATAGAAAAATAGGGAAAGTGGAAGATCTTTGGACATGTAGACTATCTGGTGTCAAAAATGAAAAGTTATAGAAGGGCTGTGCATGAATTTTGGTGAACCAAGTAATTTTTTTCTTGGTTTCTCTTTAAGAAGAAGAAGAAGAAAAAAAAAGATTTTCGCTTCCATACTTTGTGGCTCATCAACACTTCCAAATTCCTTCAGTGAAAAAGTGTTACACATTTCCACAGGCAGAACTGCTAACCAAAGGACTTCTGTACTGCAGTGTTCCATAGCCTACTGGCTAACAAAACTAAAGCCATTTCCAGCCAAGTATTTGCTCTCCTAGTCTCTTTTGTATTGAGATGTAATTGTATTGACCCATGTTTTTGGGAAAGTTACTCTTGTTTCTTATAGACAGGAGACAAAAGAAGAGAACTAGCTGGCTACACTCCTTCTCCCTTCATCATGAATCGCACACACATGGAGTGCTTGAGCAGACGACAGCCTTTCAGCATATTCAGTCAAGCTGTGAGGTCAACAAAGAAGGACCAAAGCACGAAAAACAGGAAGCACCCACTTCCTTGATGTTATCACTCACTCAATGAGGAAGCTCTGTTTGACCAACTGACAAGAGTCTGCCATATGAGAAAAATTAAACCCTATTTGGATAAGCTTCCATTCATCTGATGTATGCTACTTTCATTGGAAGCAATCCTAAGCAATATCAGATTTAAGAAGTTTGGGGAATATAGGAGAGAATGCTTTATAAACCTCTGATTAGCATAACCATAAATTTAAAAGTATTCATGCAAAAAAGCAAAGGATAAGTGGTACAGATGATATGAGTGATGATATGAGAGGAGAAAAATCTTGCTACTTTTGCTACAAGCCTATTTGATCCCTAACACTTTACGTTTACAGCATGCTTATGAGTGTACCAGGTCTGAGCTGGCAGTGTTGATGCCACTCTGCTATCACCCAGACATCAATAATCAATCACAGCACTCTTTCTTATTATCCCAGAGGCATCCTGAGACATTGTTCCAGCAACCACTGACATACAAGATGAAAGACATTTGCCCTTTCTGTTCTTGGCTCCTTCTGTTTTCCCCTTTTTCTCCTTTCTCACTATGATTCAGTTATTTTTCAATAGTAAGAAGCCTTCAGTAGGTGTAATGCAGAAAAGGGACTAGCTGGGTTGCTAGTTTCACCTTGCCTCCTGGAGGGTGGTTCTAAAGGTGAAGCACTCCTTGCTGCCAATATACCCGGGGCAGAGCTGCAGCACAGCTCTGCTATCAGGCCTTACTGCGCGCCATATCTCACTGCCTTGGAGTTCACAAAGTGACAGGGCTTTATCTTCCACACACAGTTTTCTGCACACACAAACCTTATCTTTTTTTTTTTTTTTTGAAGATGTTGTATTTCTTTTCTTCTTTTAAAATGTTTTTACTTTTAATTTGTATGTATCTAATAAATATAAATACAGCATTACATACATATCATACATAATAATTCTTTACACCATACCCGCCCTCCCACTTCTTGCTGCTCCCTCACCTGTTTTATCTGAGAAAGAAAAATAAAAAAAGAAAGAAAGAAAATAAAAAGAATGAATGGAGTAAAGAAAACTAAGAGAAGTGTTCCTCAACAGTCTTTACAAGCGCTGATGTATGTTGTTGCTTCTTATAGGTGATTTTGCCTTTTTTTTTTAAAGGCTCCAACATGGGAAGTAATCCATACAGCAGACTCAGAATGACAATTGCTTTACGTAGCACTCCGACCTCAGAATCAGGCATCCTGAGACATTGTTCCAGCAAAGGCACTCCAGTCTGGCTGAAAAAGCCCAGAGAGAGCATATCGGGCATGGAAAGCCAAGACACTGGCAAAAGACGCCCTACATAAAGGATCCTTGTGGGTGAGACCCCAGTGGAAAGAAAGAAGGGGCTATCAAAGAAGGATGTTCTTTTCTCTGAAGGGAGGAGAGAACTTCCAGTTTGCTTATGGCCTTGTTGATCTGGTGGATTCAAAAGGCTTCCATAGCCAAGGCAGATCACGTCAAGAACCTTGGGTGAATACTGCTGCCATACATAAGAGTGGCATTTATTAAATAAACAACAAGAGTCCACGCAGGACCTCTGTCCCCAAAGAGTTGTATCATGAAACTTAATAGTAAAGCTTGTTCTCAAGAATCACTTCCCTTTAGTATATTAAAAGGAGGATATTATTATGTCTCATAAGTAATAGTTATGTCTAAGAGCTCATAAAAATGTATCATTCTTGGATTCTTCTTCAAAGACAATTAAGTTGCTAAAAGGAAAGAAAGGGGAGAAAGGAAGGGAAAAGAAGTGGGGTGGGGGGAAACTTATCTTTTCTATACAGACTTGTGAAACTTTTTGTAATTCACTAAGCATTTGAGCATAGGTATATAAATCTGGGGCAAATTTGTCCCAATGGTAGAGAAGCTAGGAGGCTATGGGGAGCTGTGGGAAATGAATTTGTAATCACCAGATCTGGCTTAGAGTACACATTTTGCACTAATATTTACCTGTTGAACTAACTAGCCAACCTGTTCAAATCTTGGTATTTTTATAGCTTATTATATAGAAAGAAAGACACACACACACACACACACAATGAAGGCATAAAAGTTAAAAGTGCTTTCTCCCCAAATGTCAGTGAGTATACATTTCGATTTAAGATAAAAGAGTTGTACACATTTCACACTGGGGACCTGCACATGGTAGTCACGTATTAAATGACAAGGAGGATGGTCGCTAAGAAAATAAAGCTGCTCCTTCAGAGAGGCCAAAAGGCTGCCTTCTTGGTGACAACGTCATAACAGGTGTCAGGCACTAAGTGGGATGTTCAAGTGCTCGTTTGGGGGTGTTCTGCCCACTCTCAGATCAGTGATGCACTCAAGTCTCATGATTCATCCAAGCCTGCATAACTTGCAAGAGGGAACAACTGGCCTGGGAATATCTGCGTATTTTCTCTTCTGTTGCTTAACTAGGGAGTGATAGAAAACATGGGTATGGAATGCCATCCTCCCCTGGGAACCTCAGACAGTTCCAGGTCAGAGGAAAAAGACAAGTTGGTTGCATTTATCCACTTGCAGCATACTTACATGAAAAACTACCCTCTGTTTATCTGAAATTCAAGTTGAAACTTAAGTGGGCACCATGGGGGAGAGAAATAAAACTTGACTGCAAAAGTATCGTCTGTACAAACGGCATAATTACACAGTGGCCAAAAGATTAGAGCAAAAAAACAAACAAAAACTCCTCTGAAGAGCCTTTTCATATGGGAAGGTGGGAACTATGTTTGTGGTGCTTTCTGAAACACACTGTAAGGGTGTGAAGGAGAAATGCTGCATACTTCATCACTTCACTATTCTGAAAAGGTACGCGATATTTCTCAATTCTAAGATGGCGGGTAAAACACAGGGTGCCCAGTCAAATATGAATTTCAGATAAAGAGTAATATTTTAGCAGAATTATGTCCCCAGTTCCACACTTATACTAAAAGTACAAGTAGTATATGATTATAATGAAAATGACTGGATATTTATTTAAAATTCAAAAATAACTGGACATCCTGCATTTTTATTTGCTAAACCTAGGTACCTACCACCTACCTCAACATTCTCATATCAGCCCATTTGGGGCTTCAATAATCCAATAATGTTAACACCCTATAAAGTCATGTTCAATAAGTGTATTATGTCATGTTTTCACAAATAAAAGTTGCATCAACTTGTAAATTTAATGAGATTGTGAATTTTTGTAGCATTACCTTTGAAACTGAAAGCTGGCTACTTATACAAAATCATCCATATCATAAGAACCCAAAAAGCACAGGCAATACAAGCTCTGCACAGCAAAGAAAATAACCAACAGAGTAAAGAGACAACCTATAGAATGGGTGAAAACATTTACAAATCATATATCTGATAAGGGGTTCGTATCTAAAATATATAAGGAACTCAAAGAAACAACAACCAAAACAAACACACTTGATTTAAAAATGGACTGAACACCCGAATAAACATTCCTCAAAAGAAGATACACAGATGGTCAGCATATATATGAAAGAATATTCATTCATCACACTACTCATCAGGGAAATGCGAATCAGAACCACAGTGAGCTATCTCACTCCAGCCAGAATGACTGTTAACAAAAAGGAAAAAGACGACAAGAGCGGGTGAGGATGTGGAGAAAGGTCCTTACACACCGTGGGCGAGACTGTGAACTAGGATGGCTGTAACAAAAACAGTAGGAAGGCTCCTCAGCACTCCCACAACAGGTAAGTATCCAAAGGAAATGACATCACCATGCTGGAGAGATGCCTGCATTCCCATCATTATTGCAGCAGTATTCACTGGAGCCACGAAATGGAATCAGCCTAGTGTCCCATCACAGGGGAATGGATAAAGAAATGGAGTACTTCACTATTCAGCCACAGACAAGGGTGAAATCCTGTCATTTGTGACAACAGGGGTGAACCTGGAGGACATTATGTTAAGTGAAAGAATCCATGAACAGAAGAACACCATATCACCTTACTTTTACATGGAATCTAAAGAAGCTGAAGGTGGGGTGATGGTTCCCAGAGGCTGAGGAGGTAGAGGGGACAGGGGATAGGGGGAGACTGGCTAATGGTGTTTAGTCAGCTTTTCCTCATTGTAACTACACGTGTAAAATAAGTGACATATGAAGGAGGGAGGCACATTCTGATTTACAGTTTTGGAGGTTCACAGTCCAAGATGGGGCAGGCTGTACAGTTGGGCCATCTGGTGAGGCTTGGAGATAGCAATGGTAGAGGCTATGCAGAGGAAGGATTGCACGGCAAGGAGAAAGCACGTGGTCCCTGGGCTCACCTCTGGCATTTATAATCAACCCTCTCCAAGATCTGCCTCTCCCCTATGCCAGGACCTAAGGACCTCCCACTAGACCCATCTCCTAAACACCAAAATTACATTGTCTCCACTCTCTTAGTATCACTAACATAGGTTAGTGATGAAGTTCAAATTACTAAGTACAGGGTGAGTTTGGGAGCCGAATCGTATCCAATCCACAGCAAACCTCTACACAGTGACAGGCAGGAAGAGAAGTTCGGGCACTCCACTGCACAGCAGTGTCACTACGGTTAATAAAGCATACTTCAAAATGGCTATGAGAGGATTCTGAATGTTCTCACCCCCCAAAAAATTAGTAAATATGTAAGGTGATGGATGTGCTCACTTCCCTGATTTTGCTGTGTGCATTTATTGAAACATTATAGCTCACATATATGTACAATTATGTGTCAACCAAAAATAGAACAACAAAGTCATGCATGCTCTGCAGAGCAGGATGGGCTTTTATACACCATGAGAGTTAAGCCCATTTCCCACCAGTAACTGTTCTCTCTCCAGTTGCCACCCTCCGTCTGCACCCCTGCCTCACCCCACAACACACATGTGTTCCTTCCTCCTTCATTGCTTTATCAGTAGAGGAAGCTACAGCTATGGGGAGTGGAGTTGTGGCAAACAGGCTGGTATCACCTCTGACCTCAGAAGCTTGGGTTCCTGTTACCCTTTCCAGACTATGCAGTATTTTAATTGGGGCAGGGAGGGGTGTCCCCCAGCCATGGGTCCCCCAGCCATGGGCCCTGCAGGAGATCCTGATGTATAGATGCTAATGGAGTAGGTCCCATTGCCCCATTCCAACCCAGCCTTCTGGGTGTAGCTATACAAAGCTCAGCTGGTTACATCAAGTTCTATCAGTAACTTCCCTTCACTGTCCAACTGACATTTAAGAGCCCAAAACCTTCCACTCCCCCTTATCATTCTTACACCATGACTTCATGCTCCCCTCAGTGGGTCCATGTGGGAGCCTCCGAACCTCCCACCTTGGTCCCTTTGCTCGTCGGGGACTTTCTCTTTTGCATGGCCTCCTTCGTCCCCCTATGTGGCACCATCTTTCAAGGCCAACATCAAGTGTCTCTTCCTCCCTGAAGAACTCCACCTTCAGGGGATGTAACTGTTGCTCTTAAGCCTACACAGGTTCCTTTGCACCTGTCCTATTCATCTCAGTTCACAAAGAGAATTTCAAAACGTTCCTATAGAAACGGATTTAAAGGATAAGGCCCATTTCCCGGCATCTTTTTGCAGTATCCTTGTATACTTATTTTATTTCTCTTCCCAGTCACAGGGTCTAGGCCATAAGGGTCTTACTCTAAGAGCCAGGGCAAGCCCATCATGCACAGTAGGGCTCAGTATGCTTGGCACTCTTTTTGGGTGAGGCTTATAAAATTTGACTTGCTAGTTTAAAAGCAACTTTTCATTGGAACGCAAGTGTGAGATGGAGTGGTGCGGTCTGTTTATGGCATTCCGGCTCCAGGGCTCCCGCGTGGAGGAACGAGGAAGTGCTGTTAAGGGCATCAGCTGAGTATTTCCTTGTGCCTTTGGTCTCCAGCGCCCGGATTACAGAGCTGGAGTTTCTCCACTCAGCGGGGGAGGGATGGAGAGCGACTTTATGGAACACAGAGAGGCAGCCTCCAGGACCCGCCATAAATATTCATAATTTAAGTTTCAGTGCCTGCGTAATCGTTTTGTATTTCAGGCGAGCGCTCCAGGTCTGCCCTCTGTCGCATGGCACAGCGCTCCCTTGTCAACCTCGGCAGAGGAGAACTTAAAAACTTTCTAGAGGGTGTCGCCACCCGGTCCAAACTTTGCTGGGCTGGCTGGGGATGAGGGTGGGGGATGGGGGCCAACCAGCTGGGGACCCGCGAGCCCTAAGTCCACCCCGGGCCCCAGCCCCGGACCGCGGGAACCCCTGCCCGCGCCCGCGCCCCACCTACCGCAGCGCCAGGAGCCGCTCGCCCAGCAGCGCCAGCGCGATCCCCAGCACGCTCACAGCCACCAGCCGCCCCATGGCGCGGAGCCGGGCCGCCGCCTCGCTCGGGCCTGACCGGGCGGCCCCGTGGGCGGCGCCAGCTTCCCCGCGCGGCGGCGCCGGGCCGCGCTCCGCCCTGCGCCGGGCCTCTGAGGCTCCGCCCTGGGCCTGGCCCTGGCCAGGATCGGCGCAGTCCTGGCTCCCCGACGCCTTTCCCAGGGCGCCAGCAGATCTTCCACGCCCCGGGGCAGGCAGGCTCGGGATTTCACACTCCTCTGCCGCGGTTGCCAAACCACCCGCTCCCACGGAGACGCCTGTGCGCCCTCCTCATTCCTGTTGCGGAACCTCCCAGCGTACAGTCTTGAAGATGCTGTATTATACTGGAGACGTAGGTGCTGGGACGTGTCTTGTAAATATTTCCTGTTGGAATCCCCGTTGCTTATAGTAAGATGTAGATGGAGGCAGAAAACCCCTGTGGGAAACCGTTAGAGCCGAGACCTGAGGACTCGGACGCTTATTACGATCCAAACTCACAAGGATAACAGGATTTCCTCCCTCCCTCCCTTCCTTCCGCGAACTGCAGCAGTGGACTGTATGGAAACCTTGAAAACAATAAATCAAAGTACTTAAATTAGTATTTGATGCAACTCCCTGCTAATGCACCTGGGGAAGCAACAGAGGATGGTCTGGGTGTTTGGACCCCTGGACCCACGTGGGTAGTCCCAGAGGAAGCTCCTGGCTCCTGGCTTCCGAGAGGCCCAGGGCAGGGGTTGTGGCCATGTGGGGAGTGAACCAGAGGATATCTCTCCCTCTTTCTCTCTCGCCCCCGCTCCGTCCTTCCTGGCTCTCTACCTTTCAAATAAATAAATGTTGAAAAAAAAAAAAAAGGATCTAAAACAGGGGGCCTGAGCTTATTGCCTGGGCTTTCTTTTATTATTATTATTCTTGATTGATTGTTTTGAGAGGCAGAGTGACAGAGAGAGGGAGAGGCAGAGAGAGACAAAGATCTTCCACCCACTGGTTCACTCCCCAGATGGCTGCAACCTCTGGAGCTGAGCCTATTTGAAGCTAGCAGCCAGGAGCTTCTTCCGGGGCCCAAGCATTTGGGCCATCTTCCACTGCTTTCCCAGGCCATAGCAGAGAGCTAGATCGGAAGTGGAGCAGCTGGGGCTAGAACTGGTGCCCATATGGGATTCCAGCGCCACAGGCAGGGGCTTAGTCCACTACACCATAGCGCCAGCCCTGGGCTTTTCTTTTAGGCCTGAGTCCCTTTTCAAGGTTCCCTAGGTGATAGGAATGACATAAAACTACGTCTTAAGGACTGTAGGTCAGGAGCCAGCCTGCCCTTTCTGCACGGGTCACATAATGAGGAAACATTAAAATGTAACCAAGATTACCCAGTTGTCTATTGCACTACTGCTATTCTTTTTTTTTTTTTTGGGGGGGGGGGGACAGGCAGAGTGGACAGTGAGAGAGAGACAGAGAGAGAAAGTTCTTCCTTTTTGCCGTTGGTTCACCCTCCAATGGCCACCGCGGCTAGCGCACTACGGCTGGCGCACCATGCTGATCCGAAGCCAGGAGCCAGGTGCTTCTCCTGGTCTCCCATGGGGTGCAGGGCCCAAGCACCTGGGCCATCCTCCACTGCACTCCCGGGCCACAGCAGAGGGCTGGACTGGAAGAGGAGCAACCGGGACAGAATCCAGCACCCCGACCGGGACTAGAACCCAGTGTGCTGACACCGCAAGGCAGAGGATTAGCCTAGTGAGCTGCGGCGCCGGCCACTACTGCTATTCTTAAGCTTTTTTTTTCTTTTTAAAGTCACGCTCTTAATCATTTAGCCTGATTGCAGCTGAAATTAAACAGTCGGGAATCAGTATCTTCCAAACTAGACTGAGCCGAAACCAGCTGTGGCCTCCTTGCGCCCTGCCCATGTCAGATATCAGTAATGGTGAAAGCCATCTTGCCCTTCAGGCTTGGGCTCCCTAAACATCAACAACAGCAACAGAAGAGAAGGAAAACCCCTGGGCTGGCCACTGACGTTCAGTTGGGGCTGAAGCCTGTTTGCCATCTTCATGCCAGGCACTCCAGGAGAACTATGGCCTGGTGTTTGGTGTGGGAGCATTAGCCATAGAGAACCAGGGCTTCCAAAGCAAAACCTGGCCCAGCAGTCAGTGCCGATTCCCCGCTGTGAGGAGAGCAGGGACCCATCCACGCATCTGTCTTCCTGGTGCGGTTGGAGCAAGTTCTGCAGGAGGCCCCCCCCCCCCCCCCCCCCCGCCAGGCCTGAGCTCAGAATTCTCATTTCTCAAGGTGATGGGGAAGAGAGATTTTCTGATTTGGAAATTAGAAATCTGTTTTCCCCCTTCTAAGACTATTACCTTGATTATGAACTTGTACGGTAAAGCTGAGCTGCTTTTCAGATGGCTGGGAGTTACAGGCTACACCCAAAATGTCCCTCCTGGTTAATGTTTTTCCATGGGGACTGTGATTTCTAGGTCCAAACACCAACTCACTGGGTACCGCACAAGCTTGCTGTCGAAGTCTTTCGCAGGCAGCCAGCTCCGTGGTGTAGAGCAGTGCTTCTCAAATCATGACTAATGACTCGTTTATAATTAGAAATTTAGTGCTTTGGAAGCAAAATTTCAAAAATAATAACACCCTTGCTTGATCAGTGCTTCTCTGACCGTGTGTACTGAAAAGACAGGTTTTTGCTTGTCTTTGTCAAACACAATGAAAATAAATTACTGGGAAGTGAAGTAAAAAAATCAGACATAGAAATATAAGCTTAACTCTTTTATGATTTGATTCAACATATGTAAAATTACTTTGTCAAATTTCCTAAAAAGTTTCTAAATACTCTCAATTCCTCATAGTTATCTCACCATAGATCAAAAAGGCATACTTCACAGACTAGAAATGGTCATCGGAGAATACTGGCTTTCATGATTGTACTTGTAACTCTTGAAAGTTCTTTACAATGTATTACTGTGTGTAATATTCAGGGTAATTTGGGAAATAGGTAACTCATGGTTATTGTCATTTTATATAATATGTGATGGGAAGCTGAGCTCTCCATATCACTTTTATTCCTTCCCTGCCTTATCTCTGTTTTTAAAAGGGTGACAGGTCTTTTAACATGAAAATGCAGTGATCTTATTAATGCTGGTCATTGTCAGCAATAGAAAGATTTGCCTTGTAGATGCTTCACTCTAAGGTTTCCCGAACAGCAAAGGAGACCTGGCTCCAGCCAGTCCATTTTCTGAGAATTCCAGTGTATTGAAAAGAAATGTTCTAACAGAAACATAAGATGATTATATATTGTTTTAACATTTATATTTGACAAATAGACATCTTCAAGTATTAGGTTGAACCATATGAATTTGTTGTTTATTGAAAATCACATAGAAATATAAAATAAAATGTAATGTGTTAGCCAAAAATAATTATGTGACTTATAAAAAAATTATTACTCTTGTTATACTATTGGAGGAATGTTCCATCATAGAACTCAATTTTGAAGTGAATGAGGTTTTTTTTCAGTGTGTCTTTAAGATGTATGGATAAATGAATTCTGAGATAATGTTACAAGTCAATATTCAAGGCTCTTTGTGAACTTGAAGAATAGATCAGGCTCCCTTTGATTGGCCTGAACTCTATAGAAAAGGTAGAGACGGATTTTGTTTCATTCTAGGAAATACATGCAGGTTTTCTCTTGTTCAAAGCAACATTGTTTGCAGTTTTCTAAGCATAAAAGCCATATGTGCAACCCATTTCAGAAAGGGTCAGGCAAAGTATCAACCAGAGGTTTTTATTAATTGGGCACTTCCTAGTCCTCGCTCTCATTTAGCCACCATTTGAGTTAAGTACCATTTTTACCCCTGATTTATTAAGTGATGGAACTGAGGCCAGAGATTAAGCATCTTGCTCAGAGTTATATACCTGGAAAAATGGTGGAGCCAGGATCCAATATAAGATCACTTACACTTGAATCCATTCCCACCTTGATAGATATTTTGTTAATTATCAAATAAAAAGATGTCCATTCTTTTGCCACCCATGGGAAGAGCAGAGAAGAATGAAATGATAGTGAGAGTAGTGGAAAATGATTTCATGTAGATTTGCTTGAAGGAGACCCTAAAAACTGGGATGCTTTTTTCTCGGCCTGCTTGCTTTGTTCAGTTAATATCGTCCGTGTTCTGTGTTTCCAAGCAGGGAATTCAGAGAGCAGGGAGGCAGATATTTCCTGCCGCAGTGGTGGTCAGAGTCTAGTTAGAAACACAGCTGGGTAAACACACAGTGTTCCATGTCAGGGCTCACGAACTTTGCTCTCTATCCTGTATGTGATGTAAAGCCACTGCAGACTTTTAAGGAAGGGGGAAACATTTGTGTTTTACCAAGGCTACTTTGACAGCAACGGGGAAGACAGGCCAGGTCTATCTGATCCGTCCAGATGTGTACAAGGACACGTTTATTTGAACATACAGTTATGTGCAAGGCAGGGGCAGGGGGGAATGAGGAAAAACAAATTGAAGGCATTTCAGAGGCTGGTGCACATGGAGGAATGACCAACACCGTGTGGGGACAGAGGAAGAGCTGATGATGATTTGGGTTGTTCGGATGGATGAAGGGGTCTCACTGACTGGAATGGAATAGAAACAGGTTGGCACAGTGAACACATGATGAATACCATTTGGGATACAGCATATTAGATGGGGTCCAAGGCCAAGAGATAATGGTAGACAGGTTTCTGGTGTTCAGGAGCAAGATCTGGTCTGGAGAGGGAGCCTTTGGAATCATCAGCAGGGAGTGTGGTGAGCTCGGTAGATCACCTTCGGGAAGATTTGAGGTGGTCGCCGGAAGTCAAGTGGGATACGTGGAAGTCAGGGGCTTCCTGGTCTGTGACGCCGCCGGCAGGCCAGGGAAGGGTGGAGGAGAAAGGAGAACTGGGAACTCAGCGGGGCCCCCAGGACTACCTTAAACCAGGGAAACAGAGCCTGCATAGAGGCAGCCCTTCTTCCTCTCCCCTAAAACTGGACCACATGGCCTTGAAATTCTTCATGCTGTGGTGCTCCAGGCAGTCACTCTCTGTCCATGCAGAAGGAAACGTACTTCCCCTCCCTCCTCAGAGCCTGGGGGGCCACCTAGCAGAGGAAAGCAGCTGGAAAGAGCTCTCCAGAGCCTCTTGTGCTTGGCATGAGACAGCCATCCCTGTGGCCTCTGTCTCTCCACAACAGGAGAGAGAGGAGAACCTGGCACTTGCTATTGGCAAGAACTCTTCAGAATGCTCATGCCTTCTTCCATCATTTGTGTCATCTCACCAGACGCCTTAATCCCTGTGTCTGCAGTCATCAAGAAAGCCCTGTGTTCCACGGTAACATTCGTGCTCCACGTGCTCCAGACAGTCAGGGCCCATCAAAGGACAAAACTGTAATAATTTAGGTTAAATCCAATGTGGCTATATTTGGAAGTCTAGAATCAGGCAACACTTCTTTTCATAAAATGGACTATGAGCCAAGCAGAGGTTGGTTTTGTGAACAGAAGAGGGTTGAAGAAAATGAAAAGCAAAAGAAAGCAAATTGTTTATTTCCGAGTCACTTTTCTTGTAAAGCAGGGACAGGGAGACAGAGTGATAAAGTGACTGGCTAACAAGACTAGGGTAGAGGGAACTTCATTAGCATGCCAACTGAAGCTGCCTGTTAGGCCAGTCGCTATTAGGCCTATGGCTATTGCTTCTCTAATCCTGATTTCTCAGGTCAGATCCAGGCCAGTTGGTGACTTGCAACTTTGGTGTGAGTGGCTTGCATCTTGCCTGTTCTTTTGAGACCTAGTAGAGCAGCTTAGCACAAAGCAATGGCCTGTCGTTTCTATTTAACGGTGCTTTCCCCATCCTCCAAGTCACCCTCAACTCTCAAAACTCTTTCCTTGTGTCCTCTGGAATCCATAGTCATTGACAAAGTTTCTTTAGTTCTCAGCATCTTAAGTGATCTTTTCAACATATTGCATTATATACTGACTCTCAATGCCGGGACAATCTCCCATCGTCCTGAAAGGTTCTAACTCCTGATTCACCGTTGGCCGTTTTAAACCACACTGCAAAGTTCTTGGTGATTTGGCATCCATGTACAAGTACACAGCCTTTTCATATCTAGCTGCTCAGGTTCCCGAGTGCCTTTCCTCCAATGGCCTTGTCTGTACCTACTTTGCCACCTACTCCTATGGCTGTACTTAAAGACTTCTCCAGTAGTTATACCACCTTCCTAGTCCACAATCTCAACTGTAAGACGAATCACTACCTCTTCCTGTCTTTTTAGCTCATTCCCTCTGTTACCCCACTTTTGAAAATTCTTTGACCCTGCTTTGATGTGTGCCTTCTTTTTCACAAAATATTGCCTCTCTACACACATAGTCTATTTTATTCCACTTTGCACAGTGTGGTTTTTCATGAAAATATTTTATACACACAGTCATCTCTCAGTATCTGTGGAGGATTGCTTTAAGGAATCCCTGTGAACACCAAAATCTACAGATGCTCAAGCTATTTACATAAAATGATGTATAACCTATGTGTACCTTCCTGTACACTTTAAATCATGTCTAGATTTCTTATAGTACCTTATGCAGTCTAAATGCTATGTAAACAGTTATTGTACCGTATTGTTTAGAGAATCATGACAAGAGTCTGTTCATGTTTCACACAGACACAATTTCTTTTCCAAGTATTTTCCTTACCCAGTTGGTTGAATCCATAGATGTAAACCTCATTGATGTGGAGGCTGTATTAGGCTGTTGTTACTAGAAAAAAACTCTCCTTAAACATTGAAGAAATCAGTCTTTTTTTAAAAAAAAAAGATTTATTTTATTTATTTGAAAGATGGAGTTATAGAGAGAGGTAGAGACAGAGAAAGAAGTCTTCCATCCGCTGATTCACTCCCAAGATGGCCACAACGGCCAGAGTGCACTGATCTGAAGCCAGGAGTCAGGAGCTTCTTCTAGGTCTCCCACGCGGGTGCAGGGGCCCAAGGACTTGAGCCATCTTCTACTGCTTTCCCAGGCCATAGCAGAGAGCTGGATTGGAAGCGGAGCAGCCAGGACTAGACCCAGCGCCATATGGGATGCCGGCACTTCAGGCCAGGGCTTTAACCCACTGCACCACAGCACCAGCCCCAGAAATCAGTCTTAAAGGAGATAATGTTGTTGAAGATTCTTGGGAATGCACAACTTGATGGATAAAATTAACGGATGAATGGGAAGGAGGATGGATGGATGAAAAGATAGCAACTGAAGCTCAGAGTCCACTGCACTACATAGAACCGTCCCTTGAGCGCTTCACTGCTCCATATCTGGTGCCAATGATTGTGTAATGCACAGCACAGGCTCCTGAATGATACTCGGGTCTCCAAACTTGGGAGTTACTTTTTCTTTAATATAGTCTTTAAAGTAGCTAAATCCTACATAATCTACTCTAAATCTCTCTACAGGTTCCCCAGCATGAAGTTCAAGGGTTTGTCATGTTGTCCTTCTTTGTTGCCTACCTGGCATTTTATCTCTGTGCTCAGTGACTTATTTCTTACCTCTTCTGTCTACCCTGTAATGTGCAGCTCCATTACCTGTCTTTGAATTACCCACAAGGAACCAACAAGACAATTAATGCGTATGGCACTAAAGATGGGAGCAGGTGCGGGGTGGGGGAGTCACACCACAGCACAGCCAGCTAAATGATATACAGATCAAAGTCAATAATAAGTCTGCTTGTTCTGTTTGTATCTCCCAGTCATTTTCATCACTGGACATGTCTCTCTGGTCCTACTTTCTGCCTGCACCCAAGTCATCTAAAGTTTTGCTGGGCCATCAACCCGTTTCTCCAATAGCCATTTCTCCTTCTCAGGTCTCCAAAGGGCAAACAAACTTCTATTTTCTTCTTGTGTCCAGAGAGCACTGAAGGATGTTCCTCTGTAAATAATCTCTTGACTCTCTGTTGGTTACTTGGCCCTAACATCCTGACTGTGTAGGAAAAGAAATGATCTTTTTGGTAGCCACCCGAGACTCTGCCTCCTGGGTGGGCAGTGGAAAGAGAAAACCAATGCTCACATGGGGGCTCTGCAGAGCTCAGTTCTGTCCAGGAGTTGAGATTATCACCTACATAGCCTGGGACTCTGGGATTTCTAAGGAGTAAAGGAAGGCTGGGTCAGCTCTTTTAGCTCCTGACTCGAGATCCAAGTGGAGCTATCTTCTGGGCAAATTTCTACACACTTTCAACCAGAAGTTTCATAATTCTGTCAGATATTACTAAATTCTTATCAGAAAAAATATGCATCAGTAATCTAGTTCTCATTTCTGTGTGTTTTAAATGTGTAACTTATTTAGGGAATTATTAATACATTAGAGTCTCAGGATCACAGCAAACATGATAATTACTACGACACAATTCTCATCAATTTTCATCTCGACTGTTGAGGGACAGTGTTTTTGTTTGTTTGTTTTTGTTCATACTATTCCGTGAACCCTCTGCTTAGTGTAGAGTTAATCTTATGAGTATAAAATTAACTGAAAATAGATCTTTGTAAAAAAAATAAGAATGGGAATGGGAGACAGAGGAGGAAGAAAGGTGGGAGTATGGGTGGGAGGGAGGTAGGGTGGGAAGAATCACCATGTTCCCAAATTTGTATAAATGAAATGCATGAAGTTTGTATTCCTTAAATAAAATTAAAAAAAAACAATAAGATTTAAAATCCCATAATTTTACAACCTAATGGAATTTTCTAAACATGATTTCAATGAGTAGTAGTAACTTTAATTAAACATTTCGTTTTGTGCAAGCTTTGTATACAAGCTCCAGTAAATGCTTTAGCTTTTTTGTTCTTGAGACAAGATCAAAGATGATTGTTTTAAAAGATGATTGTTTAAAAGAACCTTGACCCAAGAACACTCACCTTAAATATTTAGGTCCTCCCAGATCCACTCTAGGATGAAACCTTTATACCAATCATTGAAGCCTCTTTCTTCTGTCTTCTCTTCTAGATCATGTCCCAAAGCATTTCATTTCATACCAAGTTGGCTTTGCATCCTTCTGCTTGGAAACAAGCAAGTCTCATCTCCTCAAGAGGAATTCTACCTTTTCTTAGAACCTAAGAAGTGCTTCCTCCTGGCTGTTGTTGGAAAATATTCATAAATTTGATTTCAAAAAAATTTTTACACTAAAATAAACTTATATTTAAATTCCATTTTCCATAAACTTTGTGAAGTCCACTCGTACAGTCTTATGTGACAATAACTCTCCACCCCAATGCTCCTTTTATTTTCTTATTGATTATTCCCAAGATGATTTTAAAATTCCTCATTCCTTGTCATGATAACACCTACAACTCAGCTCCCAACACTAGTGTCCAAACTGTGTTCTGAATCTTGTTTGTATCTTTAGTTTTACCCACTCTACAAAGTCCCTCAAGCAGGAAGGTGGTTGGAAAAGGTAGCAGCAGGAGAATGACTTTCTGTAAAAGGTAAAAGCGATGAGGTTAATTCCATCTGACACTCTTTTATAAGACAAGATTGAGTCAGAAATATGTTCCCCCTGGTTACTGAGCCCAGAATGGGTGCACATGACCTGACAAAGGACTTCCTTTGATTTTTTTTTATGTACACGAGCCGTACAGGAATCCTTCCACCGTGCAAAATGCTCTAAGGTTGCTGATAAAGTCCCCCTGAACTTTGCTCGGGAGAAAGCGCTATTCTCAGTTTCAGATGTATTTTTTCTTATCTGTTTTCTTTCTATAAGCTTATTTTGTTGCTTATTTTCATTTCTATGCTTCTAAATAGTCTTTAGACATATATAGTATTATATGTTTGTTTACTAGACAATATTATTCATTAATTTGCTGTCTTTTTATTTTGCCTCATAAAGCCCTCTCCAGAGGTTGTCTTTGGGTTTAAAAATTAATAATTTACTAAAGCTCCAGGCTATGGGGTCGGCATTTAGCATAGCAATGAAGAATCTCTGTGGGAACCATTGCCAGGGTAGGAAAACTTGAAGTGTAATTGATGAATCACTGGGGGCTCTGTGCAGACAGGTCTGAGTGTTAACTCCAAGGGAACTCAGTCCTGGGGGATCTTCATGGTTTTGTGACTTTAATCTCCAGGAGTTGTGACAGGTCCTCACTGAATATCAGAGGAAACCCTCCCCATGCTTCTCTCAGGGATAGAGCAAAAGCAACCATTCGCAGATACATCACTGCATTCGGTGCTTCTGAACAAACTCCCCCAGAGGATCTATTTAACCAGGCTCAACCTGTTAGGGTTTCATCAGCCGTGACAGGTCTGCCACTTACCCTGATTAGATCATTACACTACGAACGTATGCATGCCACACTGTACCCCATAAATACATGTAATTACTATGTGTCAATTAAAAATTCAGAAGTATTAAAATCTTACATTTTGAGTATACTTAAAAGAATAAAATTCCTCTATAGTTTTATTCCATTTTTAAAACTAATATTATTTACTTCTGTCTGCCTTTTCTGTAACCAAAATTTGATCTACTTTAAAATGTTCCAAACAACGGAGCGCTCCTTATTGATTTCCTCTCCCTCCTTCTTTGCTGTGACTCTTTGAAATTTTTCTTAGCTTGCTTTATACTTTCTTTGGATTTATTCTGCCCTTTTCTTGAGTTGAAACTTTTGTTCATTAATTTTCAGTTTCTTGTGTTCTAAATTTTATAAATGTAAAAAGTTGTAAATTTCTGAATACTCAGCTTTAAAATATAGCTTTAGCTTCATCCTCTAAACTTTTATATGTAATGCTTCAGAAGTCTTATAATCCTAGACATTTTCTCCTATGATCTTCATTTAAACCTGTGAAAGTTCAAAACTAATTTTAGGTATAAAAAGGAGTCAAATGTCCTTCAAGATATCTATGTTTTCCTGTTTTCTTTTTTCCATTTTTAAAAGTATGTCTGAAGCAGAAGAGAGATTAATAATCTCGTAATGGTGCTGATTATTAGATACCAACACTAAAGTCCTTGCAAAGGTGAACACTGCTCACTTTACCAAGAACTCACATTCCAAAGATCATGTTCCCTGTGTTTAAATAAATAAAACACTCCATATATATATATATACACACAGTAAATATATATGATTGAAGTCCCTTCCCAGCTATCCTAATTTCATTTTCACCTCCATCCCAAAGTAACCGCTCTCTAGAATTTGTGTATATTATTTTGTGACTATATTCATAAGTAAGACATTGTATTTTTGTGTTTATGATTTTAAAATAAGTGTTCATACAGTTTTCCCTCAGTATCTGCAGGCACTTGGTTTCAGGATCTCCTGCAGATACCAAAGTCTGCGGATACTCAAGTTCTGTGTATAAAATGGCGTAGTATTTGCATAAAACCTGCACACATCTTTTCATATGCTTTATTCCTGTAGTCTTAACACAATGTAAATGCGATGTTAATAACTGCTGCACTGTGCTATGTAGGGCACAATGACATGGGGAGGGGAAGTGTGTTCAAGGTCAGTACGGATGCAGTTTTTTCCCCAAGTATTTTCTATTGGCAGTTGATAGGATCCGAGCTCACAGGTGTGGCAGGCCAGCTGTAGAGTGTGTCTGTTTTTGTGAGATTTCAGTTTGAATTTTTGAATTGACATCTGTAGGTCATGTTTCATTCATTCATAAAGTTATACAATGTATTGATCCACTCAACTACTGATTATTTTTTGTTGTTGTTGTTGTTGTTATTAGAAACAATACCCTGGGCCCGCGCCATGGCTCACTTGGTTAACCCTCCGCCTGCGGCACCGGCATCCCCTATGGGTGCTGGATTCTACTCCCAGTTGCTCCTCTTCCAGTCCAGCTCTCTGCTGCGGCCGGGGAAGGCAGTTGAAGGATGGCCCAAATGCTTGGGCCCCTGCCCCTGCATGGGAGACCAGGAAGAAGCACCTGGCTCCTGGTTTCGGATCGGTGCAGCTTTGTCCGTTGCGGCCATTTGGGGAGTGAACCAGTGGAAGGAAGACCTTTCTCTGTCTCTCTCTCTCACTGTCTATAACTCTACCTGTCAAATAAAAAGAATAGAAAAGAAAAGAAACAATACCCTAATGAATATTTTTATTTTTGCCAGGAGTTTCTAGGATGTGCACTTAAGGGTAGGCTGGAGCCTGCAGTCATGTCCGCCTTCACTAGGCAATGTTAGGTTGCTCTTCAAAGCAGCTGGGCCAGCTGAGACTGCCATGGGTGGCGTAGGGGTCTCTGTGATGCCCTCCACACTCACTAATCCTGAGTGTCCTGTGCCGAACCTTTTCCTTTCTGGACTGTGAGATGGCCCATGACTTTGTGGACTCATATCCTCCATAGGATATCGAGAACATTTTTAAAATTTACAAATTTGTGGAATTTTACAAGGTGATATTGATTTGATGTGCTTATAATTTTCTTAGAGTACAGTCAGAGAGCATGATCTGTGTCATGGCTCTTTGCTGGGGTTTCTGAGACTTCTTCTGTGATCCTACAGGGTCAAATTTTGTAATGATCTGTGGTTAGTCGGTAAATACTTGTATTTCACTAGGTGCAGAGTTTGTTTTGTGTAATTGACAACTTCAATGGAGTTATTGCAGTATTATTTATGTTTTGAATCTTGTGTGTCTTGTATACCTCATCTTCATTTTTTCTGGAAAGACTTTTCTAGTAGTTTCTTTCAATGCTATAAATACATAAAACTTGAACTTTCCGGGTGGATTGTTTTTGATTCTGCATTTTGTTACCTTCATTTTCTTATTTTGTGTATCCTATATTCTACGGAAAAAGTGTCTTTTTTCCCCTCCAGCTCCCTGACTTGCTCTTTTTTGTCTGTGTGTCCCATCTGCTAGACTACTTATGGATGAATGATTCGTCTCAAAGTTGAAACTTTTAATTTGCATCATCTCCAGTTGGTTCTTTTAAAAGGATTGCTGGTTTCAGCACTCTCTTCCATCATTTGAAACATCCTGTTTTAGTTACACTCAGAATAAGATCAAAAGTGTTCAAACCAACCTAGAAGACTTGACACCACCCATGTGGACCCTCTGAACCTTTCCCCCTCTGCTCTGTCTCCTGCTGATACAAACATTGCAAATGCTCCAGACACCTGCACTCACTCCTCCTTCTTGCCCTGGTTGCTCTAAGTCTTGCTCCTGCGCATCATTCAGATCCCTATTCAAAGGACATCTCCTCGTAAGAGAGACATTCCCTGACTTCCTACCCAAAGCATCTCCTAATACCCTCCCTCACATTCTTTCTCCTTTGCCCCTTATTTTATTTTTGTTCAGCATACTGTTGGCTTTCTGCTATTATTTCTCCTTGTCAGTAAATTGCAATATCTATGGAGGTAGAGACCTGTCTCTTGTGTTCACAGCATTCCCAGAAGTTAAAAGAGTGTCTGGTACATGTTAGACAAGCTCAAGAAATAGGCACGTGTTGAATGAAGGAATGATGGCATTTCTAAAGCTAAGTTCTGCCTACTCTATGAATTATTTGTCTGTCTGCTCTCTCTTGGTGTTGGCTTCCTCCAACTGATAATTCATCATATTTGCATCTTTGCTTGTGTGACACCCATTCAGCAGTGCCACGATATCTTGATGTGTTTCCTCCAGCCTGCTTCCAGAGGACAATCCTGAAATGACGCTGGGGGTAGACTGGCAGGCTGTTGCAGTCACGTTGGAGCAAAGCTAAACGAGGCTGTTGTTTGGATTGTTGGTGTAGTCTCTGCGCTGAATCCTCGCTGCTTGTCCTGATCTTTCCTTCCCATTCTGGGCCCGTACATTGATTGCTGCTGCTTGTTGATGTGCACAAAGGGAAGCGCGGGGTGGTTGACCTACTTGGCTGCTCCTGCTGCAGAAACCACATTATCTTTCTGCTCACTGCCCTGGGGCTCCCTTCTGCTTCAATTATCTTTCATTCATGTGCATGGAGCAGCACTCTTTTCTTAAAAATAACTCTTTTATTTTGGAATAGTTTAAGATTTAGGAGAAGTTGAAAAGTGGTGCTGACAATTCCCAGGTACTCTCCAGGAAACTTGCAATGTTGGAACAGCACTATTAACTCAGGGACAGACCTTATGCAGGTCCACCAGTTTTTACATGCGTTCCTTATTTTTAAAAAGAGTTTTATTGATATATAATTTGTGCACTATGTTCCATGTAATTCATCCATCAAAATGTAGAGCTCATGAGGCAGACATTGAGCCTAGTGTTTAACCTGCAGCTGGGGATACCCACATCCCACGTTGCAGTGCTTGGCTTCAGTGCCCAACTCCAGCTTCCTGCTAATGCTAGGGAGGCAACAGTGATAGCCCAAGTAATTGGGTTCTTGCCACCTGTGTGGGAGAACTGGATTAATTTCTTGGCTCCAGATTTGAGCTGCAGCCTAGTTCTGCCTGCTGAGGGCATTTGGGGAGTGAACAAGTGAATATGAACTCTCTGTCAAATGAATAAATAAAGCAATAAAAGGGTACAATTCACTGTTTTCATATATTCACAGAATGGTGTAAGCAGCAGTACAATCTAATCTTATTATTTTTAAGTTTGTTTATTTGAAAGGCAGAGAGAGACACAGACAGACGGAAATCTTCCATCTGATGATTCATACCCCAAAAGTGTACTGTAATCAGGGCTGGGCAGGCCAAAGTCAGGAGCCAGGAATTCAATCCAAGTCTCCCATGTGGATGGCGGGACACAAGTCCTTGAGTCGTTACCTGCTGCCTCTCAAGGTATGTTATTAGCTGGTAGCTGGAGTTGGACACAGAGCCAGGACTCAAAGCCAGGCACTCAAATATGGAATATGGGCCTTCCAGCAATGTCTTAGCCTAGCCCTAATTTCGTAGGATTTTTTTCATAGGATATTTTTCATAGGATATTTTGCAAAATAAACATTTTAAATCCTTATGAACTAAAATTCATTATTTCTTTTCTGACTCATGCCTTTGAAGAACTTTTGACCAAACTCTAGATTACAAATACTTTGTAAAATTCAACTGAGGGGCTGGTGTTTGGTGTAGGGGGTAAAGCTTCCACCTGCACTGCCAGAATCCCATATGGGCACCGGTTTGAGTCCTGGCTGTGCCACTTCCAATCTAGCTCTTTGCTATGGCCTGGGAAACCAATAGAAAATGGCCCAAGTCCTTGGACCCTTGCACACGCATGGGAGACCTGGAAGAAGCTCCTGGCTCCTGGCTTCAGATTAGCCCAGTTCGGCTATGGTAGCCATTTGGGGAGTGAAGCAATGAATGAAAGATTTCTCTCTCTCTCTCTCTGCCTCTCCGTAACTCTGCCTTTCAAATAAATAAATAGATCTTTTAAAAAAATTTGAGTAGTGAGAGAGATAGAGAGCGATAAAGAGAGAGAATAAGCTCCTATCTTCTTGTTCACTCCCTAATAGTTAGGACTATGCTGGGCTAAAGCCAGGAGCCAAGAATGCAATCCAGGTCGCCCACACGGGTGGCAAGGATCCAACTACCTGAGGCATCACCTGCTACTTCCCAGAGCCTGCATTGGCAGGAGGCCGGCGTCAGGAACAGGAGCCAGGAATCGAACTCAGGCACTCCAATACCAGGTCCATGCCTCCCAGAAAGCATCTGCGCCGCGGGGCCACGCCCCTACCTTCACAAAGATTGTCTCCTTTTTTCCTCTAAAGGTTTTGTAGTTTTATATTTTACGTTTAGATCTGTTTTTTCTTTTTGTTTTGTCCACAATACAACTAATATTTTCTTGTTTTTGCACAGTCAAGGCTTTCTATGCAAAAATTACCAGCAAATAGCGCTAAAAGATAAACATCTTGTTGCTGAAAACTTCCCTACGTACTACTTTGGTTTCATTTCATGGATCAGGGGGTAATACAGAGAGAGCGCTTGTACACTTGGCCCAGCATCCCTCAGTGATAACTTTTTCGAAATTACAGTTGAATTTTAGAACCAGCATATTGACATTGATAAAATTCATTTATGCTATTTTCATTTTCCCAGATTTACATGTACCTATTTTTGTCAGCATTAACTCCAAGGTTGCTTTTCTCAGAGTGAGGTTTATTTTATAACCTAAGATATGTTCACTTGTGAATGTTTCATATACCTTAGAACTGCGTATTTTGTTGCTGCTGGTTGAAGTGTTCTCATCAATTAATTTCATTGGTTAATAATATTGTTCAATTCAGTTAACATTTTTTCCCACTGTTTCTACCAATTTATAGGAAAGGAGTGTTGAAGTCCCTAGCTGTATTTACTGTGGATTTTTCTATATCTCATTTCATTTTTGTTAGTTTTTGCTTCTTTTTCATTTTTTTCCTTTAATTACGGATAAGCTCTTTGGTACGTAGATTTTTAAGATTACGATGTCTTCTTGGTGATTGATCCTTTTGTTGTAGCATTTTTTTTTTTGTTCTGAAGTCTAATGTATCTATAGTAACAATCTTTCCAACTTTATTTTGTTAAGTGTTCCCATGGTATATCTTATTCTATTCTTTTAACTTTAACTTACCTATAATATAACTTTCAGAATGTGTTTGGTAGCCAGCATATAGTTGATCATGTTTTGCCAATATTTGTCTTTTGAATGATGTGTTAGAACCATTTAGATTTAAGGTGATTATTGATATTTCAGTACTATGTCTCTCATTGGGTTACTTGTTTTGTTTGTTCTCTCTGTCATGTGTTTCTGTCTTCCGTTTCCAGGCTTCCTGAGGGCTACTGTCCTTTTAGTATTCTATTTTTATTGATCTACAATGTATCACTTAAGTACGTGTCTTAATATCAATTTTAAGTGGCTGTTTTAAGGGTTGTAATATGTATATGTAGCTTATTACAGACTGCTGTTACCAATATTTTACACCTCAAGGGGAAAGTGTATACCTCAATACCATTTGAGTAATTTTACTCACCCCTTCAAGACATAACAGCCTTGAAACATTACTTCTACATGCTTCGAGAATCATAACAGACATTATTGTAAGTTTTAATTTTAACTGTTAATATAGTTTTTATTTTATTTTTAAAAATTTTTAAAAGAATGATGCTATTTTATTTCTTAATAATTATTTTTAGCAATTCAACTATACTCAACAAAAGATACAATCTAAAGAGTAATAGGTTCTAATATTTTGCTTTTTAAAAAAGATTTATTTATTTATTTATTTGAAAGGCAGAATTACAGAGAGGCAGAGGCAGAGAGAGACAGAGAGGAAGAGGTCTTCCATCCACTGGTTAACTCCCCAAATGGCCACAATGGCCAGAGCTGGGCCGATCTCAAGCCAGGAGCCAAGAGCTTCTTCTGGGTCTCCCACATGGGTGCAGGGGCCCAAGCACCATCTTCTACTGGTTCTTAGGCCATAGTAAAGAGCTGGATCAGAAGTGAAGCAGCCAGGACTTGAACCGGTGCCCATATGGGATGCCAGCACTGCAGGTGATGGCTTTACCCACTACACCACAGCCCTGGGCCCTCTAATTATTTATAATTCCATAAAATCTCATCTAACTTTGGGTTGCCTAATTCTAATGGGCATAGTAAGTAAAGCTTGCTGGCATCCCATATGGCTATTACATCATATCATAGCTGCTCCACTCTGATCCACTCTGTACCAGCTTTGCAGGTACAGTATTCTGGGTTTACAGTTTTTTTCTCTGAAGACTTCAAATATATCTCACCATTCTCTCCTAGCCTGTAGGGTGTCTAATGAGACATCAGCTGTGAGTCTAATTGGAGATCCTCTGAAAGTAATCTGGTGTTTCTGTGGTGCACATTTTAGAATCCTTTCTTTATGCCTTTCTGTGGAGAGTTTAACTACAATGTGTCGTGGTGAGGCTCTTTTCTGGTCATGTCTATTAGGAGTTCTATGTGCTTCCTGTACTTGGATGTCCCTCTCTTTCTCCAAATTAGGGAAGTTTTTGTAGGGAATTTTCTGTAATTATTTCATTTAAAAGGCCTTTTAATTCATTCTTTCTGTCCACTCCTTCAGGAACTCCTAAGACCTGTATGTTGGGTTGTTTGAGAGTATCCCATAAATCTCCAACACTGTTTTTTTGTTTTCTAATTTCTTTTTCTTCTTCTTCTTTTTTTTTTTTTGTCCTAACTATAAAATTTCCAGAGACTTGTCTTATAACTCAGACATTCTTTCTTCTGCCTCTCCGAGTCTATTCTTAAGGCTCTCCACTGTATTTTTTATTTGCTCTGTTGAATTCTTCATTGCCATATTTCATTTTGATTTCTCTTTAAAATCTCAATTTCATGGGAATAATTTTCATTCATGTCATTTATGAGTTTCTTTAGTTCATGCATTTGTTTCTGATTACTTCTAAGTAATCCTACAATCGATTTTTTGAATTTTGTTTCTGGCATTTCATCAATCTCTTCATCTTCACATTCTATTATTGAAGTTTTTTGGTCTTTTGGGGGCATCATGATGTCTTCCTTATTCTTGTTTCTTGAATTGCATTTTATTATTATTAGGCATTTAGGTGATATTTAGGCATTTGTGGTGATACTTATTTTTTTATTTTTTTTCCCTGTGATGGCATTTATCTTTGAATTTTGCCTCTGGCTTAGTGGAGTGTCTGCTCTTTCAGTGAATACCCAGAGGCCTGTGCTGGGTGTGGTCAGGGAGCTGTGTTCAGTGCTCCAGGGTGAGGGGAGTGTACATGGTGATACCCAAGTCGGGCATGGTAAATCTCCTTTTTTTCTTTTTCTTTTCTTTTTTTTTTTTCCGTTTATCAGAAGGGAGGTTTGATCAGCTCTGTTGGCACAGTCTCATGCTCACCTCCTCTCCACAAAAGGAGACCAATGCCTGGGCACTAGCCCCAGTGGGGACAGTTTTCATCTGTGCTGCCACAGAACCACACAAAAGATCTGAGCAGTCCTCAGTGTGAACACAAATCCTGCAGCAATGACCCTCACCAGGGAATCATGGAGCCCCGAGTGTGTGGAGCCATCCACAGTGACTGCCCAAAATCCTGGCCACACCCTGAGTCCTCCCACACAGCCACAGTATTTTCACAGTCCTGGCACACAAGCCTCCCACAGTCAGAAGCTCCCAGCCCCCTGTCAATTCTCCCAGCCAGACTTAGGTGTTTCCTCCTGGCTGAGTGCTGGGGGTATCGACACAAGCTGGCGACAGCTATCATGTATGTCCAAAATGGCACCTGCCCTCTCTCGGCTAGTTACAGGACACTGGTGCTGGGTGGTCAGGGAGAGAGAAATGTGCCCCTTTTTCCCCTCTAGATTGGCAGGTACACTATCCCCGACAGGCTCCAAGCCGGATTCCTGCCAAGCTCTTCCTGCAGCTTATCGCCAGTGGCTCGGGCTGCTGCAGTGTGGCCTCACCTCACTCCAAGGCCGATGCTGAGGGCCCGGGGTTCTGGGGTCCTGAGTTGTGCACGTCCACACCCTCCACATAGGTCCACAGCGTCCCTCTAATTTGTGTGGAGTTTCCTCTACCATTTTCTCCCTAACTCTTCCTTGAGATTATATGCAATTCACGTTTTTTTTTTTTTTAATTATCTTTGTCCAGATGAGAGCAGTAAGCTCCCTCTCTATTCCACCATCTTGAAGACTTTCTTTTAATACAATTTTTAAAAATCACAAGAAAATAGTTTATTGGACTGTCTCTTTTAAGCTATTATTTTTCATTTCTAATGTTCTCTTCTGTTTTCAGTTAATCATTTTTTTTTTCTGTGTAAAGAATTTCTGTAGGTATTATTTTATTCTGCTTGTGATACATTCTCTTGACTTTATTTTTAAAAACTCCAAATGGGGGCCGGTGCTGTGGCGCAGTAGGTTAATCCTCCGCCTACAGCGCCGGCATCCTGTATGGGCTCCACTTCTAGCCCCAACTGCTCCTCTTCCAATCCAGCTCTCTGCTGTAGCCTGGGAAAGCAGTAGAAGATGGCCCAAGTCCTTGGACCCCTGAACCTCATGGGAGACTGGGAAGAAGTACCTGGCTCCCAGCTTCGGATTGGCGCAACTCTAGCCATTGCAGCCATTTAGGGAGTGAACCAACGGAAGGAAAACCTTTCTCTCTGTCTCTCCCTCTCACTGTCTGTAACTCTACCTCTCAAATAAATAAGATAAATATTAAATAAAAAATAAAACTCCAAATGTATTGATTCTTCTTATTCCTGAGAGATATGTTCTTTGAATATAAAATTTTTGGATTGACAACTCTTTTCTTTCAACATTTGAAAGCCCTGACCCATGATTTTTGAATAAGTAAGTAATCTGCTATTATTTGAAATATTATTGTGCCGAGATAATGTCATTTTTTTCCTAATGGCTTTCGAGATTTTTTTACTTAGGTTTTGAAAATTTAGACTCTGATGTATTTGGTTGTTGATTTCTTGGGCTTTATTCACTTCAGAGTTTATGCATATTCTTGAACCTGTAGGTTTATGTCTTTCACCAAATTTTGGAAGTTTTTAGCTATTATTTCTTCAGTCCTATATCCATTTACTCTTCTGAAGCTTAGATTACACAAATGTTTGATTTTGTGTTATTGCCCCATTGATACCTTCAACTCAATCCTTTCAAAAACTTATTTCTTTCTCTTTTTCACATTGAATATTTATTGGTGTACCTTAAAGTTCACTGATCCTTTCCTTGCCATCTCCTTTCTTCTATTAAACCCATCCAGTGAGGGTTTTTTTGTTTGTTTGTTTGTTTGTTTCTTTAAGGTAATGGTATTTTTCAATGTTTTATTTCCAAAATTTCCATGTTGTTCTTTTTTACATATTTGATTTCTTTTTACTTTTAAAGTTTGTTTTATTGGAAAGACAGAGTGATATACACGGGGTTGGTGAGAAGGAGGAGATCTTCTATCTGTATCACTCCCCAAATGCATGCAACAACCAAGGCTGGACCATATCAAAGTCAGGAGCCGGAAATTCCATCCAGGTCTTCCCCAGTGGGTGGCAGGGGCAAGCCATCATCTGCTGCTTCCCAGGTGCGTTAGAGGAAGCTGGATGGGAAGCAGGGGGTGTTCCAGGCAGTGACCTACGCAGATGTTCCATAATTCCCACCCTGCATTTTTTCTTTACTTATTTGCCAATGTTTTCTGCTTTTTAATTTGTTTCAAAGTGTTCATTAATGGCTTGTTCACACGTTTTTGGAAATCTTCTTATAAACCATGCTCAGACAATCATCTGCAACATCAATGTGGTCTTGACATTAGCATCTGTCAATGGCCTTTTTTCATTTGTGATTAGGATCTGCCTGTTTCTTGGTACAACAAAGTTTTGTACTGTAACATGGATGTTTGAGTATTTTTTTGAAGAACCTGGTTCCTGTTTTGGTGTTTGTCCCAAGACCAGGCAGCTATGGGTAAAGGGTTTCTACCTGTTAGGCTACTCTTTTCTCCTCCTGCTACAGCACACCAAGCAGCTTTTTCTGGAGGGAAGTTTCTGTCTGTGACTGCTGGTGTTTCTAGGTTGTAGCTTCTGGCACCCTGACCAAGCTAATTATAACAGGATAAAAATTTAGGAAACTCACGCTGAGTCGTTCCATGGGTCCTGAACTCCCCAGCCATTCTACCTTCTTTCCTCTCCTTTCAGCATCTGCTGTAAGTGTCATAGTTTTTTTTTTTTATTTAGTAAATATAAATTTCCAAAGTACAGTTTATGAATTACAATGGCTTCCCCCCACCATAATTTCCCTCCCACTCGCACCCCTCCCATCTCCCGCTCCCTCTCCCATTCCATTCACATCAAGATTCATTTTCAATTATCTTTATATACAGAAGATTGATTTAGTATATATTAAGTAAATGTTTCATCAGTTTGCACCCACACAGGAACACAAAGTGTAAAATACTGTTTGAGTACTAGTAATAGCATTACTTCACATTGGACAACACATTAAGGACAGATCCCACATGAGAAGTAAGTACACAGTGACTCCTGTTGTTGACTTAATAATTTGAAGTCATAGTTTTGACCAGACTTTTTTTGCTGTGATCCATGGAAGAAGTAAAATGGAATGTGATTACTCCAGCATAGCATCCCTTGTAATAGCTGCTCCCATTGATGTTTTAGCAGGAGTTATCTGCTCATGTTGGTTTCCATAGCTGAATATACATACATAAATATGTATATCTGTGCGTGTAAGTGTATATATACACAGTTTTGGTCTCTCTTGGATTCATCCAGGACTATCCATTCATGTTTTCTTCTATAACAACAGATTTTTTGTTTTGTTTTAGAAAACTTTTATTTATTTATTTAAAGATTTATTTTATTTATTTTAAAGTCAGAGTTACAGAGAGAGGTAGAGACAGAGAGAGAGAGAGAGAGAGAGAGAGGTCTTTCATCTGCTGGTTCACTCCCCAGATGGCCACAATGGCCGGAGCTGCGCCGATCCAAAGCCAGGAGCCAGGAGCTTCCTCCAGGTCTCTCACGTGGGTGCAGGGGCCCAAGGACTTGGGCCATCCTCCACTGCTATTCCAGGCCACAGCAGATAGCTGGATCAGAAGAGGAGCAGCTGGGACTAGAACCAGCGCCCACATGGGATGCCGGCACTTCAGGCCAGGGCGCCAACCTGCTGCACCACAGCACCGGCCCCAAAAAACTTTTATTTAATAAATGTAAATTTCAAAAGTGCAACTTGGATCATAGTGGTTTTTTCCCCCATAACCATCCTCCCACCCACAAACCATCCCATCTCCTACTCCCTCTCCCATCCCATTCTTCATTAAGATACATTTTAATTATCTTTATATACAGAAGATCAACTTAGTATATACTAAGTAAAGATTTAAACAGATTGCACCCACACAGACACACAAAGTATGAAGTACTGTTTGAAGACTAGTTTTACTGTTAATTCACATAGTACAACACATTAAGGACAGAGATCCTACATGGGGAGCAAGTGCACAGTGACTCCTGTTGTTGATTTAACAATTGACACTCTTATTTATGATGCCAGTGATCACCCGAGGCTCTTGTCGTGAGCTGCCAAGGCTATGGAAGCCTCTTGAGTTCACAAACTCCGACCTTATTTAGACAATGCCATAATCAAAGTGGAGGTTCTCTCCTCCCTTCAGAGAAAGGTACCTCCTTCTGAGCACCTAAAAGGAAAATTGTAGAAGTGAAACTGACACTGTGAGAAACAGTGACTTGATCAGTCCTTATCCTGACTGTCGAGGAACAGTTTACTATTTTATTCTTTTTAGTATTTTCTTTTTCTACTTAATAACATTGGTTGAACTCTTTAATTAACACAGAATTATTCTTAGGAGTTTAAGTCCTACTGAAAATTGATCTCTGTAAAAAGTAAGAGTGGGAATAAGAGAGGGAGGAGATGTACAGTTCGGCACACACTCACTTGGACTTACCCCTAAGGGTAAAGCTAGAAATGTGCCATGGGACTCCAAATCCCATTAAGTTGTCAGGTACCAATGCCATCTTACTAAAATGATTAGTTTAAGTTCATAATGATCATAAATATAGGATTAAGTGTCAAAGGGATCACATAAATAAGGCCAGTGTCTGCTAATAATAATTGATAGAATTAAAGAGGAGAGAACGATCCAACATGGGAAGCGGGATACACAGCAGATTCATAGAATGGCAAATGGCCTAAAAACAACACTCTGCTCTCAGAATCAGCACTTAAGACATTCAATCCGGCTAAAAAACCAATGAGAGTATTTCAGGCATGGAAAGCCAAGACACTGTGGCAAAAAATGATCTAAATGAAAGATCTCTGTGAGTGAGATCCCAGTGGAAAGAACCGGCCATCAACGAAGGACATAACAACAGATTTTTAAATCACACATTTCCTTGTTCTTTAGTAATTCCTTTTTTTTTTTTTTTTTTTTTTTGACAAGCAGAGTGGACAGTGAGAGAGAGAGACAGAGAGAAAGGTCTTCCTTTTGCCGTTGGTTCACCCTCCAATGGCCGCCACGGCCAGCGCACCGCGTTGATCCGATGGCAGGAGCCAGGTACTTATCTTGGTTTCCCATGGGGTGCAGGGCCCAAGTACTTGGGCCATCCTCCACTGCACTCCTGGGCCACAGCAGAGAGCTGGCCTGGAAGAGGGGCAACCGGGACAGAATCTGACGCCCCGACCAGGACTAGAACCCGGTGTGCTGGCGCCGCAAGGTGGAGGATTAGCCTAGTGAGCCGCGGCACCGGCAGTAATTCCTTTTTGAAAGGAGTGGTTTTCACATGTGATCCATCTGACATCCAGCATAGAGGATAAGGAATATTTTTCCCAACAACTTATTTATATATAAAAGATTTACAAGATATAAAAATTAAATCAGTTAAAATGTTTAAAAAATCATGCTCCTTGAGGATAACACAATCTTATGCAAGGAAATATTAATTTCCGTAAAAATATATGCACCAATTAATATGTCCTGGAGTAATTAAAACTAGGATTAATTTGTTTTTACATATATTCAGAAATATCACAGGCACAAATTGAGCTATTAGGTTGGGCTGTTCATAGACATCAGACAGCTATTGATTCGGGAATTGTTGCTATGGTTTACACCATGGCAACTGTTAATATAACAGGAAAGGCAAATGAGAAGAGGGAAGGAAAAGAATTTACGTGAGAATCCCAAGGGAAACCTAGAGAAGAGAAGGGAGGGTCTCAGGAGGATCTGTCAGAGGTTGAAGAAGACTGGGGAGCAGTGAGCTCTACATAATGATTGAGAATTGAAGTAGAATTAGTGTGAAAGCAAATTTGCATTAATAGAAGCTGTCTTCAACTTAATCGTCCATTATAATAATTACTATTACTTATTGTTTTACCACTGAAATTAACAAAGACAGTTCGAGAAAGGAAAACAAATTATGACAGCTATGTAAATGTAAGGATTTTGATTAAAGTGGAAAAGATGTCCTATTGCATTAGATAGCTTAGGCAAGTTATTTTATCTGATGAGTATGAGTTTGAAACAGATGGACACAAATTTTGTAGCTGAGGAAAAAATAATTATGTAAGGTTTTAAACAAATATGTAAGAATAAATTTTATTTATTTACATTCTTCATAGCAGTCTAATCCTTTCCTGTATAGTTGGGACATTGAATTTATAGATTGTTGGTTAAATTTTTTTTGAGTAAATTGAAAGCTAACACATAATCTATACCATTAGATGACATTTAATTGCCTTAAAAATTCTGAATTAAATTATTTGAACATAAATACACTTATATAATGTGAAAGTAATTACAATAACACTCGTAATGACTACTAAAATATTACTAGAGATTCTGTTAGATCTTGATTATTAAATGAATGAAGATGATAATTATCAGCTTGTGAGCAAATGATGCTTGCAAACAACAAATGCAAATACTGAGGAAAAACAGAGCCTTACTCATCTCCCACATTTTGTAATTATTAATTAGCAAACCATTCTTTCACAGAGTGGATTAAGGCAGCTTCAGTGCGGTTAATAGAATTATCATGAATTTCAAATTAGTCTGAGGGAACTGTATTCTATTCTAAAGCTAAAATCTTGAGTTTCCTTTCAATATTTTAACCCTTTTTTTTTTAAAAATAAGGAATTCCTTCTTTTTCCTTGTCTTCCACTTTTTAAAACTTATTAATTTATTTTATTTGAGAATCAGACATCTCATCTACTGGTTCACTTCCCAGGGACGAGGCACCTGAACCATCAGCACTGCTTCCTAGGGTGCACATAAGGAGGAAGCTGGAGTTGGGAGCAGCACTGGATTCAAACCCAGTCACCCCAATATGAGACATGGGCATCCCAAGCCGCTTCGTAACCACTGCAAGGAACACTTACACCCATTTTATTTTATTTTTAAGATTTTTATTTATTTATTTGAGAGGTAGAGTTACAGACAGTGAGAGGGAGAGACAGAGAGAGAGGTCTTCTATCTGTTGGTTCACTCCCCAAATGGCCGCATCGGCTGGAGCTGTGCTGATCAGAAGCTGGGAGCCAGGTACTTCTTCCAGAATCTCCCACATGGGTGCAGGGGCCCAAGGGCTTGGGCCATCTTCTACTGCTTTCCCAGGCCACAGCAGAGAGCTGGATTGGAAGAGGAGCAGCCGGGACTAGAACTAGTGCCCATATGGGATGCCGGTGCTGCAGGTGGAGGATTAACCCACTGCACCACAGCGCCGGCCTTTACACTCATTTTAACACTTTTAATTTTCTTCTCCTGAAACCTTCCCTGAAGTCTATCTATTTTGTTAATGGTTAACCTTGTTTCCCATGAGATGCTTCAATAGCAAATTGAATGAGATCTGGATTCTTTGAAAATTTTCTTTTACTTTTATTATTTATTGACTTAATGTGAAAGACATGGGGGAGGGGAAAGAGAGTGAGAGAGAGAAAAAGAGAAAGAAAGAAAAAGAAATACCCAGACGCTCACAAACAACAGCTAGGGCTGGGTCGGTCTGAAGCCAGGAGCGAGGAACGCTACCTGGGTCCCCCACATGGCGGGTGGCAGGGAGCCCACCATTGGAGCATCCCTGTGGCCTCCTACTCTGTGATTAGCAGCAAGCAGGAACTGGGAGGGAGCCAGGGCTCAAACCCAGGTTTATCTGAATGGCTGATACAGGAGATCTAAGCATCAGCTTTGAAGACATATTTTAGAGGACCAATCTTGATTTACTGTGGTCTCGGCTGACACAAACTAGGGGTCCTTAAAACATTTTATATTTATTGCCTGTGATAAGTTATTTCTCTCCACATTAAATGCTATAAATAGCATCCAACAAAATCTTCAGACCACTTTGTGGCTAGATGTGTGTTACCTTTTGGAATACTACTACATTCTGAATTTTCTGTTAAGGCAGGAAATCAAATGATACCTGAGATGAATAAAAACAGATTAATGTTAGGAGGCAAAATGCTTGGAAACATAGCACTTGATTTCTTTTCTATTCCTTTTTTGATTCTGACTCCATCCCTGCTATTCCAACACACAGAATCACTTTTATTATGGCTATATTTTGTTTTGGACCAATGCACAGTACAGCAAGGCACAACTAGGGATGGAGGGAAGCCATTTATAAGGAACGGAATATGAACGGCGGACTCTGCAGGTCCCATGCTTGCTCCCATGCTCGATACTGAGATGTCAAAGATCTACATGAAGCTCTTAGTGTCGTTGGGGAAAACAGATAAGTTAAAACATAAATTTTTATGAAATAAAAACAACAGCAAAATACAATACATTCATAATACCACGGTGCATAAAGCAAGAACTTACACTTTGAAGGAGTGCTCCCATATCACTGCCTTGTGTGTTTTATAGAATATCAAGTGAGGGCAAGCCCTCCCAATGAGAATGGTGCACTTTCATTGTAATAGTAAACTTGTATTTATTGGCCTCTTGTTTTATTCCAGCCTTGTGCTCAGTATTTAATGGGTCGTGCTTTTCATGTAATTCATACAGCAACCTCATGACATAGATATTCTTATTATCCTCATTCCACTGCTGAGGAGTTTGAAATTTAGAGAAGTGAAGGCCACAGGATTCTTGTGAAAGGTGGGCATGGTGTGGTGGGGAGTGGGTTTGAAGATAATGATATGGCACAGGGATCCCCTTGAACAAGACAGAATGTGTATAGTGATGAATCTCTCTGTAGGGGCTGGTACGTTGTGACCAGGTTTAGATTTGTGAATTACTAAAGGGTGTTTTCAAGATGCTTAGAAAGTTGAAAGAAATAGAGCAGTGGTCTTTGTGGCGATAGCATAGACTGTGGCTACCCCATTTGTGTCTGCGTTCAAATCTTCACCTCACCAACACAGTTTGTGTGATCTTGAGAAAGTTATTTAATATCTCAACTGTTACTTCTTTTCGTGAAAAATATATGGATTATTCTTCATTAAAACTCAATACTTAGAGCTTAATAAGTCTTAAAACTCTTACCATCGACCCCAGGGAGTGTGGTAGTGGGTGTTGCAGATAGGGATTACAAATCCTCAGAAACACTGTCAAATTGTGTGTGTGCATGTGTGATTATAGGATTATAGAGACGATGTGAATTTATATCTGCACTCACAAACATGCACAAACATCCTATTATTTTATAGACTTTACAAACAGAGCTAAGTGTTCCCCATCCCCATTTCTGTCTTGGGTGGCAGGACGCCTAAGCTCAGTCCTTCCTGACACTCTCCCAGTCACCCAGTCACACCCTTGGGCAGCAGAGAGGTTCCTGCACACTCCAGGCCTCCTCCCCCAAGAATGGATTGGCAGGTTATGCTCTGCACAACTTCAGGGGCACCATTCACATCTCAAGAGGCTTGACCACATTCATGGGACAGGAGGGAGGAAAAATAGAGCATGAAACAGGCCACCAATTAACATTTCAATAAATTATCTGGCCACATGCTTTTTTTTTTTTTTTTTTTTTTTTGAGGGAAGAAGAGAGTCTATACCTTTCATTAAATTCTCAAAGCAAAGAGGGGGCCTGATTTGATCCAGCAAGAGACGGGTGTCAAACCTCTGTGCTCAACAAAGCAGGAAAACATCCCATTTGCATTGATTATAGACTCTTTTCATAGTGCTGACACATCTATGAGCTCTGAGTGGCCTCATTATTTTTTTATTAAATTGGGCCAGGGTGGGGCCCCCCATTCAACCTAAATGCAGATGGGGTCATTGTGAATGAACTGCAACATACACAAAAGGTAATGCATTCTGGGAAATGAAATCTGTCATCAGACCACTCTTTCACAACAAAAACCAAGATGGGTACAACACTGGGACTCAAAAACATCTCCAAGATAAAGAGGCAGGATCGCATTCATTGCCTTATAAAGCATTAGGGAGGCCCCTTCCCTGGACAGAACCGGAAAGGGCCAGTGTGGATTCACTAAAGAGTACATAAAACTACTGAACAGAAGACCATGCACGTCAGGGAGGGAGTTGATGGAATACACAATGGCTTCACAAACAAATGTGGACGCCCGAGTGCTACCATCATCGTCAGCCTCATCTTCAAGTGGGGAGGGAGCAAAAGCACTTTCAGAAGAGGAGCCGGAGAAACACTCAGGTTAATGAAAGCCTGCACTAAGTCCTATCTGTCCTTGTAAGTGCTCATTACAATGGTTATTTTTAACCAGCATTTAATTTTGTACGAAATTCAATTGATCAGACCTAGAGCCATGATTAATCACTTGAGTATGACTAGCTGTAAGTGGGTACTAATGAGCAGTAAGCAGATGTCCAGGTCCCATTTTTACTATTGTTCGCACAATCAGTGGCGTCCACTTTCTGCATCCCCCTGCCTTCAGATACATCTAGAAGTCGCTGTTTCCTGACAGCTCAATTTAGTCTTTTGTCATTTTGATTTCAGAGTTCTTTAATAATTAGAAAAAAAACAGTGCTCTTAGGATGTTTGACATGTCGTAGAATCACACTTTCCATTTGCTTGTCACTGCAAAAAATAACTCATCTGGCAGATGGCTGAAGGTTCTTCCCTGGTGCGTGGTCAACATGGGCTAATAGTAAATACATTGTGTATGGAGTCTGGAAGGACTTACATTGCGTACCCTGCTTCTTCACTTGTTAAAATGAGAAAACCTTGTGCATGCAGTGTGCAGGTAATGTAAATAACATGTCCAGCAAGTGTCATGATATGGGCAGAACTGGAACAATTGCTTGGTTACCTCACAGTAACAGCTCAAAATGACAATGTGCAGACTACTTTGTCTCATGAGTTCTGAAACGATGGGATTTTTAAGCTAGAAAACCCCTCAAAGAAGAAACTAAAGACCCAACAAGGCAAGAAGGCTCACCCAGGACTCAGTATCCTCTTCCCCTGTTCAATTCCTGTTTGTTGAATGAAGATAATGTGACATCATCACCAGGAACATGTGTCAAGTCATAATCTGTCTCCTGCAGTGTGGCCTGTGACCTACACATGAGCAAGTGAAACATTAACGATGAAAAAAAAAAATGGGAAAATTTGCATGAATTTCTCTTCCTAGATTTATTTTTCACTGGAAAATATGGATTGATTGCACTTCATGCTTAACCAATTTAACTTGTTTATTTGGTTAAAAATGACATTGAATTATTGTCCCAATCTACTGTCTGTTTATATTTTTATAATCATTACATATTACATACTAAAGAAAAGGACTATGTTGCATGTGGTTTACAATGAGAAACAGTAAGGTACTTAATTGCTGGTTCATTGCCCATTCATAAAAAAATAGAATGGTTGGAAATGAAGTCATTAATAAACGTGGCTCCTTTGGCAACTTCTGGTGCTCAGAATTTAGTGAATTTTGTTTCCATTATATTCATCGTATCAGATCAAGATATGAAAAATGCCTAAAAGGTGGATTTCCATATAAAAGAAGAGGGCATTATGATGTATGAATTTTAAAATAGTGGTTTCCCAGAAATTGCACTGTGGCAGTCCTGCCTTCCTGGGGTTATTCAACAGCACTTCAGCTTACATAATTACCACATATGCCTCCGGTACAGAGCCCAGGAGTCGTCCAGGTTGGTCACCATGGCAACAGATTCTGAATGGAGTAGCCCTTTTCCAACTCTGTGCCTAGAGCCTCTTTTTGGAAAAAGTTTTATTTATTTATTTTTAAAAAAACACGCTTCCCCAAATTATGGATATGAAATTTCTGAGTATTTGTTCTAGTTTTCTTTAAGTGTAATGTGTCCACTAAATGCCTGGGCACACACAATTTCTCGAATAACAAAGGAAATATGATGCAGAAATTTAAATACAGATTGCTTTTTCATCCTGGACCCTGTTTTGAAAGGAAGCAGAAAATAACCTACCAGAAGAAGAAACACCTGAAGAAATACCTGTGGGAGAAAATCAGCTCTTTGATATTTATGTTGCAGTAACCAGTGGAAAAAGGAGGCTATATGGCTGAGCAGGCTACTTCTGTTGTTTCAGACCCTACGTGTACTTAAAGATGAACTGAGGTCCAACAGGTTGTGCTGTATTTAAAATGTTCACACTTAGCAATTACGTTTGCATGAGGAATGAAGGAACTTCCAGTAGTGTGAGTCCATGTATGTGACTGTATACATCCCAACTCACTTGGACGTAAAAATGATGTCTACACTTTTGGTCTTAATGAATTGAAGGTCTTGGCTTGAGGCCTTCTTATCTTAACAGATAAGCAAAAGGAGTTCTGAGGACAATGCGATGGCGAGGTGGAGCTGGCTGTACCTGGGGCAAAGGTGGCAGTTCAGTAACACCCAACACCCCTAGAGAATGAGGACAATGCTGTTGTATTGCATGGGTGTGATAAGATTTCTTAAGCAAATCCTACAGATCATCCACAGTTTCAGAGATGAAGAAACCCAGGCACGGCCGTGCTAGATAACTTGCGCAGGGATGCACAACCAGCGGCAGTGTGGAGTGTGTAGCCCAGAGTATGTGCCCTCGGGTCTTTACGGGAACAAAGCAGACAACATGAGGATTGGAGGAGGAGGTCAGGTGGGCAGGTATGTGTGTGGTGGTGGTGGTGTTATGTTGGAGGGACTGCCCAGGTGGGAGTGGGGCTCCGGCAATGCATGCCATTTTGATTGTCCCCAGTGTGTAGTTGCCCCAGGGCTGAGGGAACTGAATAAACCAGGTTTGGGTCTACACATCTGTGCCTCTGAGGCCGCTTGAGGTGTCTCTATCGAAATGGAAAGTGCCACTTTTCGGTGACAGGGAGAAACAGGGCATTTGCACAGAATGACCCAGTGCTTAGGTAAATGAGCTGTCTCTGCCATCTTAAATGTCTTAATAATCTTGGAAGAAGGGTCTCTACGTTTTTCTTTTGCACTGGGTCCTGTCCTCTGTGGAATCTTGGGAAATCTGTAGATGCTGGTAGCTCCCATCCGCCAGGGGAAATGAAGTTACCTTTCCCTGTGATTCCTCCAGAAGGGCAGTGCTGGAATCCGTAGTCTCCTGTTAGTGGTTTTGCGTTTTACTGCAATGTAGTACTTTTCCTCACTGGGAAAGCATCCAGCTCTCCCTGACAGGGATTTTAATGACGCACTGCCAAGGTCCACGTGCAAAGCTTCAAGCGAAAAAGGCTCAGGACAGACTCTGGATCCAACAGCAGGGTTAACTGCAAGGGAGCCTTTTTGCAGAATGACAAAGCAGGGTTGACCCCAGCTAGATTTGCAGCTGGCCCCAAGGAGGAGCCCTCTTGCAGAGCAACACAGGTCTACAAATAAAATTTCACCTGTGGCCCTCCAGGATTGGTGTCCCTTCCAACACACAGGGTTTGCAGAATTTAGGCAAGCTATAGTTAAGTCAAGATTTGCCAAAACTTGTAGAGAAAACCACACTACCTCAGTACGAGGAAGCACATCTGATAGGTCCTCTATTTCCTCACTGAATGCCCCAACACTAGAAGAGATGGATGCCCACCAGTGACAAGTTTCCATATACTCTCTCTGCGGTGACCTGCTGTGAGCGGATTTTCTCCACCAGTGCAGTGACAATACCAGGGAGCAGAAACTAGGAGAGGAAAAGACTCAACTCCTCCAAGAAGACAAAAAGGGAGCATTGCCCCTCCGTACCAGAATGTCAGTTCAGGAGATCTGTCGGGTTACACTGAATTAATGATGATGACTAACATCTTCTAGCATTTACTATGCCCCCAGACACCCTTGTGAGGGCTTTACACGCGTCAGCTTAGTTAATCCTCACAGCCACTCAACAAGGTATGCACTACTAATATAAATAATAAAGGTGAACACCAGGGGCAGGGAAGGGTCGGTGCTAAGGCAGGAGAGCAGCTGCCTGGCTGCGAGAGCTACAGGTGTACCCAGGGCAATAAGAAGCCGCGCTGAGTTCTAGGTGGGGCCAGGCTGGGCGTGCAGCTGCGGAGCCTCCATCCCGTTTGTCTTCACAATAAACCCCCACTAACGAGGGAAGCACGATTGGTCTCCCTTGCCTGTGCAACCTGAAAGAGCCTATAGAATACGGATCCTATTGTGAATGCTTTTGTAATTTGGAGGGTTTTTTTTTTTTTTATAAACAGCATAATCAGCCTCTTAATGTATCCATAGGGACTCGAGGAGGGGGCTGAAGAAGCCGGTCCTGTTTTTGAGGCGTTTGCAGTCATTGTTGGAGAGACAGAACCAACAGATGGGGGACAATGGTGGGGGCTTCAGGCCTGGCAGAAGCGAATGCTGCACTGTGTGGGCAATGAGAGCAGGGAGGGGGTTTACTCCCTGGCTTAGGAATTAGGTTGCACGGGGGATAGAAAGAATCTGGTGGTGTTGGGCACATCTCCAATTTTTACTCTACCTTCTCAACTAAAGATAAAGCCGTACGTTATCTTCAAGTCTTTCCTGCACTAATGTTTATCTCATCTTGGCCTTTTCTACGAAGCTGGATTTTTCTGTGTGGTATTTGCTGGAAGTCGGGGCACACCCACAACTGAATACAACCCAGACCGAAGACCACATGGTCAATTGGACAGTTTCCTAACTTCTCGTTAGTTCCCACCAACACACTTGTGCTGAACTTGACAAGTCAATTCAATGATCACCTCAGCCATTTAATAATTTGTTCATTTTTCTTGGCTATTTGTATTTTCCTTTTTTTAAATCCAACTATAAGTACAGGATATACATAGACTACAGTACTTAATAAGTTGTGTGTTTTGATTTGGGGAAGAAAAAAAAATCACCAAATGGGAAAATCAGTTCTCTTGCCTACCGTGTTACCTTTTTTGTGTGCATTTGTTTTTGCATAATTAACATTTTAACTTATTCTAGCCCCCAACAATTGGTTATGGTTGCTAACCATACTGTTCAAAATTGATGAGATCTATGATAGAAATTAACTAAATTAAAATAATTAGTTTCTATGTCATTATGCATACCACATTTTCTGCAGTAACATAGCTTTACCTTAAACAGTGTGGTTAAGGCATAGAGTTTTCTGATGTCACTGATGAGTGATGTGAGTTAAGGAGGTGGGATTTAGGAGGTATTTTTGTGTTATGGACCCTTCCATCGGGGCAGATCTTCCATAGAGCTCATGGGCCAGCTGTTCTCAATCTGCAGCACTGGCATTGAGCGAGTTCTTGGGGCTTACTCAGATGCCATCAGGTGGCCCAGCTATTCAAGTTGTCACAAGGCCTCCAGTTGACTCCTAAGCACCTTAAGGTTTGAGAACTGTTATGGGAATCCAGGCTGTGAATGGAATAGAATCACGTCATAAATTAAACCCAGTGACCATCTTTCCCACATAGACCCACCCCGTACCTGATGGATGTAGAATTTAGAAGTAAAATCACAGTGTCAGAGTATTGGCAGTGTTTATTGATTCCCTGTTGTGGTTGGAATTTAATGTGAACTACCCAAGTTGCATTAAAGGCTTTCTGCATTTATAAACTCAAATAATGTTTCCAATATTATCTTCTTTTTCTCCTGCTCAGGTTCTTTTTATTTTAGTGAACTATTCTCTCCCTCACATCTCTAATCCCTGCCCCAGGCCAGCTGGCAAAGGTTCTCTGGGAAGAATCTTTGCTACATGGAGAAGTAGGAGCAGGCATTCGAAATTATGTCAGCAGTTACACGGATCACCGGTGCTACCTCAGGGGTGGGCACAGCAGTTTAGCTGCCCCTCGGGACACAGGCATCTCAGCTCCTGACTCCAGCTTCCTGCTAATGTGCACCCTGTGAGGCAGCAGGCAATGGCTCAAGTGCTTTGGTTCCTGCCACCCTCATGGAAGACCTGGTGTGAGTTCCTAGCTCCTGGCTTCACTGTGGCCCAGCCCTAGCTGTTGTGGGCATTTTGGGAGTGAACCAGCAGACCAGAGATTGGGAGATCCCTTTCAGCTTCTGTCTCTGCCTTTCAAAAACAGAAACAATGAGGCTAGCACTGTGGCTTAGTAGGCTAAGCCTCCACCTGTGTCACCTGCAGCCTATATGGGCGCCAGTTCGTGTCCCAGCTGCTCCTCTTCCGATCCAGCTCTCTGCTATGGCTGGAAAAGCAGTGAAAGATGGCCCAAGTTCCTGGGCCCCTGCACCCACGTGGGAGACCCGGAAGAAGCTTCTGGCTTCAGTTCAGCCCAGCTCTGGCTATTGTGGCCATTTGAAGGAGTGAACCAGTGGCTGGAAGACCTCTCTTTCTCTTTCTCTGTCTCCCCCTCTCTGTAATTCTGCTTCTCAAATAAATAAATCTTAAAACACACGCATGCACACACACACACACACAGAAACAGAACAAAACCTGAGGGAAAATACCTTTTGCTCTGTGAATGCTTTATTTTTTCCCCTTAAAGTCAGTGCAATTTTACTCTTTATTTATTTAAAGGATTTATGTATTTATTTGAAAGACAGACATACAGAGAGAGAGAGAGAGAAAGAGAGAGAGAGAGCGAGAGCGAGCTTCCATCCGCTGGTTCAGTCCCCAAATTGACAGAACGGCCAGGGCTAAGCAAGGCTGAAGCCAGGGGCTTCATCAGGGTCTCCAACATGAGTGGAAGGGGCTCAGGTACTTGGGCCATCTTCTGCTGCTTTCCCAGGTCATTAGCAGGGAGCTGGATTGGAAGTGGAGCAGCCAGAACACAAACTGGTATCCATATGAAATGTTGGTGTTGCAGGTGGCAGCCTTACCCACTATGCCACAACACTAGCCCCGTAAATGCTTTCTTGATTCTTCAAACCAGGCCGTGTGATCTCCCCTCTTTAAAATTCCCCAGCCCCTTGCCTCCTGGGTTTTGTGTTCCTCTCCAAGTATATGCAGTTCTGATCTGTTGTCTATAGTCAGTACCATCTAATTTCTTTGATTAGCCTACACGATCTTGAGATTGGGGCTGTGTGCTACTCATCTTTCACCCCCTGCCAGGTCTATCCCAGGATCAGACCCACGATAATAACTCAGTCCACAGTTGTTGAATTGTGGCATGCGGCAGCGCAGCCTGCTGCCAAGACCAGAAACCATCAGGCCACTTTCAACTGAGGCATTGCTGGGGACGGTGTACCCCGTATGTTCTCCCCGAATATCTCCTTGCAGGTGACAGACATTCATTCTTTTAAGATTTATAGAAAGTTAACAGCCCATATTAAAAATGTGAAGTCCGCCTAGGAAGAATCAAGAAGTGGAAGGAAGATCTAGAAGGGAAACCCAGCTCCTTTACTTCTGCTCTCCAGGGGCAGTGGACAGACACGGGCAAGGCTGGAAACAGGAACGAATCTTTGATTTCACAGTCTTGCCTGGGGCCTTGACTGACAGTAGCTGCTGCTTTAACTTCCATCTGTGGCTTCATGCCTTTTTAGAGGAGACTCAGGAAATCTCTGGTCTTACAGGGAATACTTGCAGCCTAAGAGGAAAATCGTGAACATGAGAAGCAAGCGTGTTTTGCTTTCCAACATCTAAAGACACTCATAAGACACTTGTACAAAACACACTCAGTTTATTATTTTGAATGCTCTTCTTAATATCATTGTAGCAACACCAAACAATAGACAACCCCTACCCCTTCCAAACAATGTTTAAATTTACTTTTGTATAAAGAAAATGGAAATTCATTCTTAAAATCACTAACGCATGGTAAATTCTCAACAGAGAAATTCATTGTAGGCAAGTATCAGGAAAGCTATGGTTTATATGGATTAAAACCAATGTTTTTCAATCCATATTTGTGATTTCATCTGGATCACATTTGTCTGCAGCTGTTCTGAGTTCATTCATCGAGGAACATTGCCACCATGTGGCCTGGTGTGGGAAAGAGGGCTCAAGTCTCAAGGCAGCAGGCAGCAGGCAGCAGGCTTCTGATTTTGATTCCTTCTCTTGGAAAACGTTTGTGGCTTTAAAGTATGCTGTGTTGCTTGAACTGCATTTGTTGGTTTCTTTCTGAAATTGCATTCTCAAAATATTTACCAGAGGATGAACTGTGTGTCGGCTTTTGAATACCTCGAGTATATAGTTATCACATCAAGATTATGATGTTTATGGAAAAATAGATCACTGCTCACTTTACACGCTGTAAAGTCTTCACAAATCCGGCCACTTTAAAGAGAGTGGAATAGCTTTCTCACTGATACCAACGAAGCTTCCTGTTGTTTTCTGTGCATTGATGAGTCAGTTTAGGGAGAGATGATATAAAGCAAAAGTTACAAAGAGGCAATGCTACATAATCCAGGAACCAAAGGATGAAGCTCCACACTGGGCTCAACTCTGCCTTGCCATTAATGAACTTTTCAGTTTGGAGCAAACACACAAGCTGTCTGGTCTCAGGAATTCATTCCTTAAATGAGCTGGTTTGATGCCCTTCACAAGAAACCGTTTCTCAGCCATAATTCTGCGATTCGCTTGACAAGTAAACAAGTTCTTTACAAAGCAGGAATGTGCTTTCTCTGAAGGTGGATTACTTTCCCCTGAAAATATTTGACCCCCCAACCCTTAGCTCTACTTTATCCCGAGCTGTGCTTTGTCTGCATGAATCATCCTACAACATTTTCTCTGCAAGAGCCCAGAATTCTTCGTTGTGTGTGAGATAGCTGCAGCTCACACAGCTTGGGCGCATTAGGTCTCTCCACAAACACAGAATAAAGTTGATGAATCTGCACAATTGGTAAACAGCCGAGAGCTGTGGGTCTTCAAGGACCTCGCAGATTCATTCCCACCGGAAGGGGGAAGGACAGTTTCGTTCCCTCACGACACTTTGACACTTTCTGCTTCACAAAGGTGTCAAAGGTAAGAAAAAGGATGCAAATGCTGCCTGCAGTATGATCGTGAGGTTAATGTTCTGTTGAGACAAAATTATGGCAAATGATTCCCGTGAGTTGGTTTTGTGAAGTGTGGAACAGGGCGAGGGGTGTTGATGTGTAAACTGCGCTGCTGGCAGGGTGTGCGAATGCCAGGCAGTTGCTAGGAGACCCAGAGCATGGAGCGAGTGCCCTCCTTGTGTGCCTGGGGATGGTTTATCCCAGGAAACCTTGTCTTTCACAGTCAACAATTACATTAAACGGCTAGCCTGTCAAAAGTCAGGTGGACCAGTGCTTGGTGGCTGCTTGTATCCACCTAGCAGTTCTGACATCCACCACCCAGAAAGAGAGGTACCGAAAGGGAACAATGTAGCCAGTGAGATTCTGGAAAATACTCAGGGTAATTAGCTACAAATTCAGCTTAAATACTCTTACATGAAAGGCAGCTGGTGTGCTCCCTGAGACTGTTCCAAGAAGTCAGCAGTAGTGACTGAATAGTTACTTCAGCATTCCAAAGAGAGGGGTGCCAGCCCCCAAATAGAGCTCCAGGGAAAGATATGCTTGAGCAGAACTTGGATCCTGGCGTTTACAAAGCAATCATTTAAGCCACTTTTGGAAATTGTCTAACAGATTTTGTGCCACACACACACACACACACACACACACTTCCAATTCATAATTACCACCTAGAGCAGAGATGTGCTTGAATTTAAAGGTGGAAACATCTTAGAAGTTCCTCCAGCTCCCCCAGCTGGTAGAAGACAGAACTTGAGCCAGTCTGTGTTGGAGGCGGCCCATGCTGATGGGGCTCCCTAGGCGAAACCTTTCAGAAAATGACGATGTGGTCTTCTGCCCTTGGAAATCAGTGTCAAGCCTTGCCAGATATCCAGCACACTGAAGGGGTGGAAACTCCTAAGGGCTGAGGAATGGATCTACTAGGTCTCATTTTACTTAGAGGAAGTAGAGTCACCACGTGGCATTTTCAATTACTTGAAACACCTGCTACTTATCAGCATAGCTGGGACGTGATCCGGGTCTCCCAGTCCAATCTTCTTTTATGGTAACACTGCCTAGTCATCCTTAGGGGAGCTGTGATGCTCTGTAACCCAGGTTTATGAACACTCAGCAACAATGTGCAACTCTTGTGTTATGCTTCACAGTGACACTGCATACTTCCATGCACTGTCGGGTGATTCTTCCCACTCTGGGAGTTATTATTATGAAATGGCATGTTTAGTACAGAGCAGAATTCCAATTGTGCTACTGTACCATTTTGTATTATAATCCTATTGCCCTACTTCAAAATCAAGTTTGATAGGTTCACCTCCTGAAATAGAGCATTAAAAACCTCATGCAGCTTGAAAACTTTTTTGTTTGCACCGCTTGAATATTGAATATCACAAAGTGTGCACTTTACTGCTCAGTGACATAAAAAACAAAACTATCTTCAATTACAAGCCATTTTGGAGAGCTTGCGGTATGTCAGGACTGGTACGAAGCAGCTGTGAACATGCTGTTGCAGGCTTTGCTTTGAGAGAAATGCTGTTGGGCTCAAGAACCAGAAGAAATAAAACAAACAGATCCTTATCTGTTGCACTCCTAAGCTTTACTGAGCTGCTGTTTCCTCCTAAGCCTGTCTTTCAGCCTTAGAAGTTGCTGCTCCCTTGGCTTTGAAACACTTGCCCTAGATACCCGGTCTTGCTCTCTCTCACCCTTTCTTTAAGCTCTTGACCAAGGAAAACAAGGGCTTCTCTGACCATTTCTCTCATCTGGCACAGGAGGATTTTGCACCTATTGGTACAGTATTACACCTTCAGTGCTCTGTACAGGGAAACTTAAAATCTGGCCGAGACCCCAGACCTTGCCCAGTTCCTACTGCCATCTGACAAACTGTACATCTTCCTGTTTGCTTTCATTTGTAAGATGCTCCCTCTCAGTTTCTCCACTAGTAACGTTTGAGATTCTTGCACCTTTTCTTATTGATCTACAGGGATTAGTGACAGGCCATGATCCTCCCTTCCCGTGTCTTTCCTTGACCTTCTGTCATAGCGGGTCAAGGTTAGTCAGTGTGACCAGTAGGGCATGATGGCAGTGGTGGTGGGTGACTTCCAAGGTTAGGTCATAAAAGACATTGCAGCTTCCAGCTTGTTTTCTTGTGTTTTTCTTTCTGGCAGGGACCAGCTGCCATGTTATGGGGATGCTCCAGCAGCTCCATGGAGAGGGTTCCGTGGACAGCGACTCAGTTGGCAGCACCAACTCATTCCCTAAGAGAATAAGCCATCTGGACAGGGAATCATCCAACTTCCAGCCTTCGAGGCTTTCAGCTGAGACCTCCAATGTCACAAAGCAGGGACAAGGCTCTCCCATGGTATTCTGACCCACGCATGATAACAAGTGTCAGAAAACACAGGAAAATCTGGTTTACTCACGAAACAGCAAAAGATAACTAGTACATTGCCTGCCACACAGTGAGCTCCCAATAGTTATTGAATGAGGGGACAAATATCAGCAGATTTCTTCCCAGATTACTCCGTGATCAAATATTTTTTAAAGATTTATTTACTTATTTGAAAGGCAGAGTTACAGAGAGGCAGGGAGAGAGAGAGGTCTTCCATCCGCTGGTTCTTTCCCCAGATGGCTACACTGGCTGGAACTGGGCCAATCTGAAGACAGGGGCCAGGAATTTCTAATGGGGTTCCTATGCGGGTGCAGGGACCCAAGGACATGTGCCACTTTCCACTGCTTTCCCAGGCCACAGCAGAGAGCTGGATCGGAAATGGAGCAGCTGGGACTCAAATTGGTGCCCATAAGGGATGCTGGCACTGTAGCCAGTGGCTTTACCAGCTGTGCCACAGTGCCAGCCTCTCAGTGATCAAATACAATGTCTATATAAACAAAAACCTACCTGAGTAATAGGAACATTGTTCTGGAATCCCAGCATCTAGGCTTGAGTGTGACGTAGCATCTGACATACAATTAACTTATATTCTTTAGTTCTTAGTTTTTTTTTTATCTGTAAACTGAAAACAATGGTAAAATTATAATTATGCTACTAATAATATGACCTGCCTGGCATAGCCCTGTTGGTGCTGTAAACTTCAGGATCAGGCCTCTCCTGAAACCCATTCTACAACTGGAATTTTCACTGTGTGAACCAATTCGTTTTCTCTACTGTTAAATAAATTGTAATTGTTGGTGTTACCCACAAGCCTTAACACTAGCATGTGAAATAACAATGAAACAGGAAAACATGGAATCAGTAGGATTGTGCATAGTAGACTGATGTGTGACTAACAATAAAAAGAAAATGACACCAGCCAACGCTACCGCCCATTTGTGTGAGCTGAGAGCAAGGACGTGCTAATTCTTCTACTGGGAAATTCAAGGAGGCCAATGGCCCTCTCTTGAAGGAAGTTGTGTCTTCTGAAGGTTTATTGACTTCTGATTTCTTCCTTTCTTTTTCCTTCTTCTTCCTAATCTCCTTCTCCTTCTTCTTTTTGGCATTTTGGTAAGCAATTGTAGCGTAGAAATATCAAGTTCATGTTTGAAAGCCATTCTAAACCAAGGAGCTGTTTGTGCAACAAAGCAACTCCAAAGGGACAGTTGGTGTTGTCCACAGACATCAGGAAACAAATGGCCAGGCCTTTGCACATGCTGCTTCTGCCGTAGGTCCCTGGAGAGTACCAGAGGGTCTTGTGGGCCACTTGCCCAGCTTTGTTATCTAGTCAGAGTGTTCATCATACCTTCAAGAGTGGAGGACACTGTCAAGGGAATGTCAGAAACATTCAAGCTCATGTTACAGCAGAGAGTTTTCATTTTTAAGAGCTAAGAATACAGGAATTTCTGCCAGGCATCTAGACAGCATGAAACGTGGCCACAGAGCAACTTTGCCTTTCTGGGCCTTGAAAGATGGTGACTGGAAGCCATGGTTTGGGTCATGGAGGCAGGATTTGGACCTGTTTGACTAGCATTGGCTCAATTGCTTCCTATATTTTAGAATACCTTTGATGGGTAATTTAGTTAAACTGCTATTTGTCTTTTAAGTTCAAATAAACCCTAAATTCTGTCCTCTGCTACTTGAATAAACTGATCAATGATTGAATTTTTAGTAGAATAGTACAGATAACTTTCTCAGTTTGATTCATTTCTTCACTGAAATTTGTATTGGTTTCTCAAAGCATCCCACAAACTTTAGATTTACTTATTTTTTTTTTCAGCTAAGGAGTGAGACTGAAATAGCTTTTGTGGGAAAGGTTATGACCCTTTCCTTCATATAAAGTTTTAAGTTTGCTTCCAAATATTAAAGCAAAGTTTTAAAATTTTATTCTATGGTCTTGTTCCTTTGTAGACTGCCACCTTCAGGCCAAATGTTGAGGTTTATCAACCTAAGGAGAGAAAGTGTGGCAGTGTCATAGAACAAATTGGCCATTGGTCAATTTTAAATCTTAATGCTGATGTTTGGAAAGAGAACAGTTGTGAACATCAGGCATTAGGAAAACCAAAGACTTTTCTAAATCACTTTATCTCCTATTTTATGGTATCAAGGACCAGATCTGGAGGACTCAGATCATGACATTTCTTCCATAATGTGAAGATGGTAGTCCTTCCACCTGTGGAGGGAGATCAGCAAGCTTGCTGACCTACAGGGGACAGGGAAAAGTGAAAGGGCTTTAAACAAGTAAAAAGTCCCAACTAGACTTTCCTAACCAGGAGGCTGGAGGTTTTGACAGACCATGAAGGAGCTGTTAAGTCCATACACATTTTTTTTTTCCAAATAGATTGATTGTTTATTTAAGGAGACTGCCAACTGTTTATATCAGACCAAACATATCAGGTTGGACTACAATTAAATTGACCTCCCTTGGCTACTAAGTAGGGTGGGGCATATCCGGCAGAGAAATCAAATCAATCAACTGGGTGTAAACAAACTATTGTTTTTGTATGAAGTCCAGTGAGTTTTCAACATTGCAACAAATTCTAGGGGGCAGGATGTCAGAAAGGAACTACGGGGCTCCTGCCACCTCTTAAATTCATTTCATGCTCACTCACTCTCATTAGGAACTTTTGTCTGTTGACTCCCCAGCACCAGAATAAGGTGTGTCACTTTGTGAAAACTTGACACATTCTATGCTTAGGGTTCGGCACTCCTATTTATGTTAGACATCAGTAAAGTAATTAACAAATTATATTGTAATGTGCATCCATGTTCACACACCTAAGTAAATTCTAAGAATAAAATAGTATTTCATGTTGTTAAAGATTCATGTTGTTAGTTGCCAGTTTTGACTCTCACCAACATAAATTCATGTGATTCACTTGCAGTCTAGTTCTCTGCCTGCTATAATTGTCCCGTATTTAATGTTTAAAAGAACAAAAAGTGAATTTATATTTTTCTCCAACATTTTTTGGAAAAAGTTTCAGATTTACAGAAAAACTGAAAGAATAATATAATGGACTACCAAAGAGTCTACACTAGATTCACCTACTTTTAACTTTTTGATACATTTGTTTTATATCTCTGTCTTTATATACATACACACTTGTGTGTGAATATATAGAATAAAGTTTCACACTTGTGTTTATACAAATGCATAGACTTGTTCACACACATACCCTATATACCTATGTTTATAATAATATCTGTATTTCTGAAATATTTTAAAAGAAATCTTAGACATCGTGGCAACTTATCTTTAATGTGTCACTTCAGAATAATTATATTCTTCTACATAATCCCAGTACCTTTATCAAATCTTAAAAAGGAACAGTTTCATATTCTCAAGTAGTATCTAATCCATATTTATATTTCCACAGTTGTTGTGATCTAGTCTTTCCTAACTCAATTTTTAAAAGCAGGATTTAATAAACTTCATTCACTCATTCCATTAAACTGTTTTGTCTTTTTGTTTTGACCTACAACAGTCCCCCCTCCACTCTTGTTTTTCATAATATTTAAAATTCTGAAGACTTAGGTCCCCTGGAAACCTTCTGTGTATTTTCAAATGTGTATGACCGTGATTGATTTTATGGTTCCTATTACACAATTATCCTAGGTTTTCGGAAGCACATGGATCAGCAACTGTAACGTATTTTCATCTGGGGCTATTGGTTAATCAGAGCAAGACACTGGATTTCCAGCCAGAGAACAGATGTTTTTACTGAGGGGGAAAAAAAAAAGAGCATTAAGAGCTTTTAAATCTTACATTATTACTTTGATCATATGAGAACTAATAGTGACATTTCAAGCTTGGAAATATGTCGCCGGGCTTCGGTTCATATTGACACGACGCTTTACTGAACGGCTCGTTTCCCATAAAACCAGAGTGAAGGACCTGAAAAGGCAGTGAGAGCCAGGGAGGATATTTTGAAGTTTGAAATGATCCCTGTATAAATAGAACAGAGCAGCATAACTTTGGGATAAAATTAGCCGACAGTGTGTGCACTCTGTAGTGTGCGCCTGTTTGCTTGGTGCTGCTTTCCTGATAAATCACACCAAAGCTTCCAAAGGGAGAGGAAGGATGGACGGCACCACTGCCCCGCTCACCAAGTCTGGAGCTGCCAAATTAGTGAAGAGAAATTTTCTTGAGGCTCTCAAGTCAAATGACTCCGGAAAATTGAAGGCTATTTTAATCCAAAGACAAATAGATGTGGATACAGTTTTTGAAGTGGAAGATGAGAATATGGTGTTGGCATCTTATAAACAAGGTAAAAAATTAGCTGTAATTGTAACATTGTTAGAAAATGGATTTTGCTTTTCTAAGGCACGGTGGCAGTCACTCGCTTTAAACTAGCAGCTGTTATTGTTTCTTCTAATATTTATTCTTAAAATGTTTCTAATTTGCTCTTTTCTTTCTTTTGAAGCTAGAATGCATTCTGGGCTGATGTGCATATATATACACACATATTTATGCTTGTCTTTTGTTTCTTATCTGCTATGCTGGGAATATGAAATGCTGTTCAATCATATTTAGAAATGCACTGTTTCTAACTTTTCTCTGACTGTGACAACATAGAATAAAGAAAGCATCTTGAGCTTGCGATTCCACAGACTGTTGGGACCTCGTATAGACAGTGTAGCTGGTTTGGGGGACAAGCTGCTAGTTCTCTTTTAACAGCCACTTTGCTGTGTCTCATCTCTACGTCCATGTGGATGAAAAAGAGGACTTTCTCCCCCATTTGGAGGGTCAATGAATGGATAAAGCTGTGCTACAGGCACCTTTATGGTCTTCATCATTTTAATGGATTTTTAGTTTGGGCACAAACCTAAACTCAGAAAATTTGAAAAGTTAACTTTTTTTTTAACAAAAGATCAAAATTGTGCTTGTGCTTATCAAAGGATATGTGCCTCATTAAAAAAAAAACTAAGCAAAAATTAGAACAGAATTTTTTATCGAAGGATTTCCAGGAATCCCTGTTTAATAAATCAGAAATAATTTAGAAGCACACTGATCCTGATTTCCCAAATCAACTAGTTAATGAGGGAACCTGAGTGGTTGGGCCATCTGGTGAGCGGACCGTAGACACACAGTTCTGCTCAACATCATTTCTGTTTAAACAAAGTAGATGATAAGGTCTTGTGTACAGCATTTACAGAAAGAGCATAATTATTTTTCATGTTTAAAGATGTTTTCTGTTCATATAGAACTCCTCAGTGCCATCAATTTTCAGATACAAATGTTCCTGTTAAGTTTGTGGAAAGAAGGAATAAAGAGAAAAGTTTATTTTGGGGGTAATTTTGAAATCCTGTGCATTGCTTTATCATAATATAAATTTCTGTGAACTTTTTGAAGACTTCTCATGTATTTCTGTATTGATTCTGTATCTACTGATGCTCAGTTCTGAGAGAAGTGTGGCAGAACCGAGGTCAAGTATTGTGCTTGTGGTATTCACTTGAGGGCTTTATAAAATATTGGCATTGCTTTTTGACCAAGATGTGAAGAAAGGATCTAATTTTTTTAAGATTAAAAATAAAATAAAATGGGTCTCTGTTAACAATGTATTCTATAATTAGATTGCTTTCCTCTTGACTTTGCTCAGTGAAATGATGTCTGAATGCTAAGAACATTTTAAAAATTTTTTATAGGAGAGGATTTCCTAAGGTTCTCAGAAGATGGGATATAAAATATGAGTTTATTTTTGGTGTAAAAACATTTTGAAGCCCAGTCATAATTTCTTTCACAGCATCTATTTCCACGAAGTTAGTGAAGACCCTGCATGTTTCACAGTATAAAATAACTCAGATTTAAATCACTGAGCAATTTATTTGACCCTGATCTGCAAAGGCGGCCTTTTCTCATCTCCTGTGCCTGCTAAACTACATGGAGCATGCGAAGTTCCCGAGATGATGAGAAAGGCTCTCGGGAAACGGGCTGTTGTTTCTCCCGCTTTCAGTGTGTCATCACAGCAGAACAAGAAGAGGCATCTTAAACTCTTCTTGTCAATGAAAGCCAACTCCAAAGGTCCTTACAGAGCTAAATTTTCATTCACACTAGTGGTTGTTTTCATAGTGATAGGACTGTGGGATGAGACTTTCAACTAGGGAAAGGAAAGAACTGTTCCATTCTTATGTATGCTAGGTGGGTGTGTGCACAGAAATAATAGGATTTGTGGTCAGGTCTTCAGGGTTTATGCAGGAAGTCATGTGTGTGTGCATGCAAGCACACATGTAGAAAGAAATACTCGGCTTGATGTGCGCAGAAATACAAGAGTCTGTCACTTTGCCTTAAATCCAGGATAAAGCCTCATTTTTCTTCCAAGATCCTTTAAATTTCTTCACAGTCTTCCAAGCTCAAATATCCCTCCATTGAAGTTAGAAATGGAAGAAATAAATAGAATCTCAGTAGCTAGTCAAGCAAAGTAGAAGCGGGTGTTACAATGTTTTCACTCAGAAAAGAATTCTCGGGAAGCAGTGTAGAACTGAGTGGTTTGTACTGGTCACTAGTTAGGTAGGTCTTTCCTCTCCGGATAGTTGTAACAAATAGGACATATTCTTTGTGGCTGTGAATGTTTTGTGGCTGAATTAAACTTTGTGAGACTCTCTACTTCAAAGCAGAACTTTTCAGACCTTGAGCACTGTGGAATTACCATGCGCTACTCTGATTTTTTTAAAGCATGTTTGAAAAACTCTGCATAGAAAAAATAAATCATAAGTGTGCAGCTCTTAATTTTCACAGAATAAATCTATGTAACCAGCATTTCATTGAGGAAACAGAACATTACTGATTCTTTTGAATCTTTCAACTTAATAAGCAAGACAATGTAAAATCTGTAATAGGCATGATGCTACTTTTGGATTTCCTTGTGTAATTTATAATGTAATTTTATATGCAATATCTGATTGTCCTGTAGAAGCTTAACAGTGGTCCAATCAATTCTTAATCATTTTTGTTACGTGTAGAACATATCACATCAGTGCTCATAGAATTTCAAAAAGTGGCTGGATTTTATCCCTATAGAGTATGTCTAAGCCAATTTGAAAATCAGTGTTAAATTTTTGGAAAGGTAATTCAGAATCCAGCTGGTGAAGAATTTGGTTTGGTCTGTGAATATAGCTCCCCTCAATCCACAATCTAGTTGATATACCAGTAATCAAAAGTTGACCTCCTAAAGCAAATATGGATTTTGTGAGGGAGAACCAAGTTATTGGATTACAAAGAGTCTGGGAAGTCACTTCTGCTACCCCTGTAGCCCTGGGCCCGTCTTGTTGCCTGGCTTCTCTGCCCAGCCTGAGAAAGATAAAGATTTAGAAGCCAACTCTGGCATTCATGTTCAAACCGCGGCTTCTGTCTTTTGCCAGCACCTAAAAACAAGTCCTAACATTAGAGAAATCTCACTTTCTTTTTTCAACTTATGTCGACCTTCATAATCAGATCTCCAGATGAAATCATGCTTGTTTAACACACACACATTTTTGTAAAGTACATTTTAGAAATGCACTGGGTGGAGTTTGAGAGACCTCCCAGGGAATGGCAGAGATGTGTGTCTTAAAAGCAAAAACAGAGTAAGCAAATTGCATTTATCCAAGGATCATTTTAAAATATAAATGACATGAACACACAGAAATACAAGGACAACTTATTAAGTGCAGAATGCTGTTGAATAGTCAAGTGATACAATGTTTATCATGAAGCAAGCATGCAGTTGTGAAGTGAATTTAAGTCTCTAAAGGAAACTCAGGCCCTTCGTATTGGGTTCCCCTGGTGTCCTTCATCCTGGGAAATGCAAACCCAGGTCCATCCAGCTATTTCCAAAGGTTTTTCCAACTGCTCATTTTGCTTTTCCATCAGCTGCACGAGCGTTTTGGTTCATTAGTGATACAAGACTGTCATACTTCTCTCTTTGGTGTGAAATTCCCTAGTCAGCAAGGTTAATCAGAGTCCTTTTATTAATCAGTGTAATGTGCTTTAAGTACCTCACTTATGGCACACAGCTACTGGTTCCTTGGTTGGTAGTCATATTGTTAATTAAAATAACCACTGAATAATTTCACTTGAAAATTTTCCGGCGGGTACTCTACTAAGTAGCAACTGCTGTCCAAATAACTCCAAAGCTCTGACTTCCACTCTCCTAATGAATAATCTCTTTATCACCTACTTTTCCTCTTTGCCAGAAATTCACCATCCTGTTTTCCTATTACCGTTCTGGGATTCTTTTCCCCTGCCAGATGTTCCAACCTCTAAGTTTTACATTGCAAACTTGCCTCCCTCCCTCTTTCTCAGGGGAACTCTGAGAGTTATCCTGAAAATATTAGCTATTAAAAAATAGCCAAGAATTCTGCTTCAGTCTCTAATCCTTCAGGACTGTGTAAATAAGGGGACACAGGCAGAGCAAGTGTCTGCTAATCCAGCCACGAGCAGTGTGTGTGTAACCTTTGGCTGTAGTAACACAGGCTTCTTGTGTATGGGTTCTTCTGGATACATTATCGTTGATAACTGCGGCTGCACAGCCTGCACTCGGCTGCAGGTTGAGTAGTGACATGGGTGCCCCCTCCGAACGCTGGAGCAGAACCAATTCTGCCTCCCCAAACACGGCCAGGGCACTTAGCTCCTAGCCTAACCTTTGTGCCTGAGTTAGGGGGCTTTCTGCCCAGCTGCTTAGGAATACCTCTTTAGTTTTGGATTTAAATCACACGCGCACACACACACACGCGCGCGCACACACGAGTTTGGGCAGCAGATTTTTGCAGGAGTACAAACTTCTAAAATTCCTTTGGGACATTCAGCTCCAAGTGATAATAGTTTGCAGGCAAACTGCATGAGGTTCTCCTATCAGGGCTGGCCATTTGAAGATTTTGTGGTAGACTGAGTTTGGGACTTGAGTTGGCCTCTGTCCATCCCTGTTATACACACGGAGACACTGCAGGCTGCTGAAACTGTACCTATCTTACTATCTTCATCTGCAGAATGAAGGTTTTGTCAGGACCTGGGCTAAGCCCCCTGCGTACAGATAATTTATGGTGTGAAGGATCACGGTCTGGGAAAGTCAAAGTGGCTGTAAATACTGGCAGTCCACAAGCAGTGGCCTGTGACCGGGAGCTTTTGGAGGGATTTGTGCCTGGGAAAGAATCTCTGTGTCCTCCCTTCTTCTCCCTGGAGCCCCCTGCACCTTGCTCTAACTGAGCTCTTCCGGCTGGCGCCCTCCTGGTAGGCGGACTGTGGAGCGGGAGTGCTTTCCATCAGAGGGAGGCCTCGGCTTTCGCACCCTGCCCGGCCCTCAGAGACTTTGTTTTCCCGGTTCCTCCCCACCCCCGTCTTTGTGCAGCCTGACCCGCAGTAAAAGGGCAGCCTGCAATCTGCAGAGGTGGACAGAGGTGGGGGGCCTCTGGACGACAAATACTCAGAATAAATCACAGCCAAGGTTCCGGAGCCCTGGGGAATTTCTGCAGCTGGAAAAAGTGAGAGTGGCAGACAGGGACCTGCCCGCTCCGGGTACTGTGCAAGCTGAGTGCGCGATGACCCTTGGTGGTTATGTTTTAGGAAACCGATTCTCATCTCCTGGGGCGTCAGCAACCACACAAGTGAAACTTGAAAAGGTTCATGGAAAAATAGGATTCTAGGATAAGTTTATTTTGGTGCAAAAAAATGGAAATCCATGCGGTGTTTTCCTAATATACATTTTCTGTGAACTTTTGGAAGCCCTTCGTATGCCAGTAGGTGCAGCCTGTCTGCCTTCTTTGAAGAAAACTTGGGTTTGGTCACCCACTGAGGAAGGTGCCCTGACTTCCCCACTTGCCACCCCGTGGCTGTGGCTCCAGCCTCATTTGAAGGGAGTGATTGATTGTATGTGGGTGGTCTGTGTGCTGGGGGGCTGCTCTTTGCTCTGCTCGGAACAGCAGGCTTTGCTGTTGTGCCTGGGGCTGAATTTTCCAGAAGCCCATCCCCTACCCTGCCACCAGAGTTCCGACACCCAGCTTTGGGACACACTCAGCGTACCTGAGCCACAGCTCCAGTCTGCCCCACTCCCATTTCTCCATTCCAACTGCTCAGGGGCGGTGGCTAAGGCATCCTGTTAACACCCAGCTTCGCACACTGCCGCCTCGCAGAGGCAAGTTGCAGGCACAGTTCCATTCTGGGGGTTCCTTAAACACCAGGAGCTGATGGCCCGCGAACCTGGCTTACCAGATAATGGTGATGCTTAGGGGAGGCACAGGAGAAACTGACCAGGCAAGGATGACTGATTTGTGTGAAAAACGGGCAGAATAGATTCTCTAGGTGCTACTGGGAATTCGGAAAGAGAAAAAAGTAACGAGTAAGTGCATTTCCAAAGCAGAGGTGTGGCATTTCACAGATGAATTGGGGATCTTCTTTTTTTCCCTGTGATTTGTGAAGTGGACTTGCAGCTAACCTCTCCCGCCTCCACAGTGACAGATAGAAGCAAGCTCCGCATTGCAGATGTTCAAGTTTGGACAGAGCAGGCAACTTACAGCTCTAGCAGGCTGAAGAAATGGCAGTTTTCTCGTCTGGAAAACGAAAGGCTTGCACTGGATAATCTCCCTCTAGCGCTGACATTCTGCGTTCCTTTGATTTTACATCAAACTGGTGTTTTCTTAATCAGCTCTCTGCTGCTTCCTTTCCAAGATCATTTTTCTTCCCGCTGCAGAAGCAGGCATGAGTTTCAAATGAGTTGCAGCACAGAGCTGCCTGATCTTTGTGGCTAAGCGGCAGGAAAGCACACCGTGGTTTTCAGATCTGGAGCCAGCTTCTTTCCAAGACACTTAGAAAAGACTGAATTTTGCAAATAGCTTGCTGAGGACATTTGAGGATGAAAGCAGCTGATTAAGTATTGGTGCCAATATGATTGATTTGATATCAAAAGCGAGTTGTATTGCATATTCCACGCTGAATCTGCTTGGAACACAGGTTCAATGTACATAACTAAATAGAAATGTTGAACTGTGTGTATGTGTGTGTGCATATATCTATATATATAGTGTACATATCTATCTACATGTACACACACACACAGACATACACACACACGGCACAGAGTTGATTTTCCCCAGCTCAAACTCCACATGATACCATTTAGCTCTGTCAGGAAGAGTTCATATCACAACATATCATTTCTTATTGTCTGGAATCCCAAATCCCTATTTTAGAGCTTAATTTTATTACCTAAATCCTATAAAAATTCAGATAGTCCTGAGAGGGATCCCACTTAAAACAATACTTGGCCCATTAGAATTCATTCTGAAATAACTAGATTTTTTTCAGAAGAGCAAATTTGGATAAGGGGAGAATGAGAGGGAGAAAAGCACAACAACTCTGAAATTCTGAATGAGCTGAAAAATGGATTAAATTGTGTGTGTATGTGTGTGTGTGTGTGTGTGTGGCTAGGTTGGTTGGTGGGCTGCAGAAAAATAAACTTGGGGTTGAGTTCACTTGTCCAATGGGATACATCAACATTGTTCCTGACCTTTTAAATGAATGGTCTCTTCAAGTTAATTTTTCCCTCTAGACTAAGGGACAACAGTTAGAATTTTACTTACTTTTTATAAGAGTATTTCATGCACAAAGCACTAGATTTAAAAGTTACAAAGAGTCATTCCAGAGGCCGCTAGCTCATCTGTATCCTTGTCCTGCACTTCCTCATTCTTCTGGCAGGCTCCCAGCGTAATCAATTTCTTGCTGTAGTTGTTTACAGTGTAAGTTGTTACATATGTAATCATGTACATATTTATACATGATAGTATAGTGTGCATACTCTTCAATTCTGTTCATGGAAAATGTATAGTATGAAAAAGCTGTGCATGCGTTTCAATTTTTGGTACCATCCTAAACTTATCTTTTAATCCCATGTTTCTAGCAACTTTTTTAAAGTATCCTCATATATATTGCTATGTTTTCATTTCAGTCAATACATAACTGCCTAGTTCTTTTTAATGGTTGTATAGTATTCAGTTGTGTGAATGTACTGCAATGTATTGAAGCAGTCTCCTTGTGAGGAGTACTGAGGCTGTTGCCATCTTACAATCAGCTTGAGCCACATTGTAGTGTAGTAGTGCATGTCCTTGCACGTACTGGCTTAGCAGGGTTCATAACTTCTAGGAGCAGCCGTCACAGAGCACAGAGCAAATCGTGTGCCGTGAGATTGTGTAGCACAGTGGTCCTTTGGTGCACTCCACACATAAGGGACACACAGGTGGTCTTTTTCTTTTAAGTGAGAGGATGTTAGTAACTCGCAACCACTTTCAGTGTGGCCAGCGTTTCCAGAAGGCCCTCTAGCTACTGTTCATGTGTGGTAAAGGGTGGTGCCCAGGAGGAACCTGATTTCCTAGATTTGTTCTGACCTCATCTAATCAGTAAAGAGTACAATTTTTAAAAAAAATTTATTTATTTATTTATTTGAAAGTCAGAGTTACACAGAGAGTTGAGAGGCAGGAGAGAGAGAGAGAGAGAGAGAGAGAGAAAGAGAAAGAGAAAGAGAAAGAGAGAAAGAGAAAGAGAGAAAGAGAAAGAGAAAGAGAGAAAGAGAAAGAGAAAGAGAGAAAGAGAAAGAGAAAGAGAAAGAGAGAAAGAGAGAGAGAGGTCTTCCATTCAATAGTTTACTCCCCAGATGGCTGCAACAGCTGGAGCCGTGCTGATCCGAAGCCAGGAGCCAGGAGCTTCTTCCGGGTCTCCCATGCGGGTGCAGGGGCTCAAGGACTTGGGCCGTCTACTACTGCTTTCCCAGGCCATAGCAGAGAGCTGAATTGGAAGTAGAGCAGCCGGGTCTCCAACCGGCACCCATATGGGATGCCGGCGTTTCAGGCCAGGGTGTTAACCCACTGTGCCACAGCGCCGGCCCCAAGAGTACAATTTTTACATTCTTGCTCTGGGCCCTACATTTTTATTAATGCAGCTCAAGATTGTATTTGTTTTTGGCAGCTCCATCCCACTCTAGGCTCCTTTGCAGATTACTGTCAACTCAAACCCTTAGGTCTTTTCCTCAAATACATGATCTTTAAGCCATGTTCTGCTTACCTTGTACTTGCAAGCAGAATTTTTATAGCCCAGAATCAGACTTTTGATTTATTCATGTTCAAATTTGTTTATTTATTTTTTTGTTTCAGTCATCAAGTCCTTTCTTGGCTGTTGAGCTATTTTTACATCTTCATCTTGCTATCAGTATTTCATCTTTCTGTACCTATTTTCCACTCACAGTGAGACTGAATGCTGTAGCTACAGGTGTTCACATGTCAAGTTAGGCATCATTGTGGACACTTGTCAGATATGGCAATCATTGGAGACTTGTAGAACAAGGACCATCTCAGTGTATACAAATCAGACGTCAGAGGCAGGAAGGAGAGAGTGAGTGAGAGAGGATATTTCCAACAATCTCAGTCCTAGAAACAACATTGTCTGGATCAATGAATCTGTATACAGCTGGTGGGCATAGCCAGTTCTGCAATACATGTTGTTTTCCTGTTAATTTTGGCTGCTAGGAAGCTCTGAGATCATACATGCAGGCCTACATTTTGTGCACTTTGACTTCTTTTTTTTCTTTGTCCTTATTTTTAGATCACTTTTTAAGATTTTGTATTGTAGAAAATTTGTGATTTGCTTTAAATTCTTATTTGGAAAGAGATAGCAAGATGAATAAAATCTTGGCAAGACAATTTTTTTTTTTTTTGACAGGCAGAGTGGACAGTGAGAGAGAGAGACAGAGAGAAAGGTCTTCCTTTTTGTTGTTGGTTCACCCTCCAATGGCCGCCGTGGCTGGCACGCGGCAGCCGGCACACCGCGCTGATCCGATGGCAGGAGCCAGGTGCTTCTCCTGGTCTCCCATGGGGTGCAGGGCCCAAGTACTTGGGCCATCCTCCACTGCACAAATCTTAAAAATGTATTAAACACATTGATACTTTGGATTGACTTAACAACAATAAGGAGAAAGAACTGGGTTGGGATAAAAATTACAAGCTTCTCACCAGTGACTTTGGTATCATTCAAGACAAACTGAATGGTTGAGAGTTGGAAAAAGAAGTTCCTGAAGAGTCTCATTAACTCACCATGTGAAATAAAACAGTCACGTAAATGAAAGCCTAACGCTCAAAATACTTTCAATACCCACGAAAGTGAAGTTAATGAAGGAACAAGCTAATAGGGAATAGTAGGGACAGTGTGCTGTTGAGGAAGCCTGTGCCACTAAGCTCATCACAGCAGGCTACTAAACAAACAATGCAGATCCATCTGCTATAGTCTAACCTCTGAGTCATTCACTCCCTAATTTTATAAAGGTGACCATAATAAAACGTGTTCTAAACATCCTTAGAAAGCAAGGAGAAATCCCAGGCCAACAAGTTAAACTTTTTTTTTTCCTTTTTCAGGTTATTGGTTGCCTAGTTATAAATTAAAGTCTTCCTGGGCAACAGGCTTGCATCTGTCTGTCTTATTTGGCCATGTGGAGTGCCTGCTGGTGCTGCTGGACCACAATGCTACCATCAACTGCAGACCCAACGGGAAAACTCCTCTGCATGTGGCTTGTGAAATGGCCAACCTGGATTGCGTGAAGATCCTCTGTGACCGTGGGGCAAAGCTCAACTGCTACTCCCTCAGTGGACACACAGCTTTGCACTTCTGTACAACTCCAAACTCCATCCTCTGTGCCAAGCAATTGGTCTGGAGAGGTAAGCCTTTCTGGGTGGCTGACACCATCATGCCCTTGAACACTCATGTTTGGAAACATCTCCAGGCTGGAGGCATTACCATGTAGCAGGGATTACCATGTAGTGGGCATCCCATGTCTAGTTAGAGTGTCCTAAAAATATGTAGCATATACTTACATTTTTGGTTCTGTCAGGTCAATCAGTGATGATCACACCAGAAACTTATTATTACTTTTTAAATGTAGAAAATGCATTTGTTTTAAAATTAATGTATTTGAAAGGCAGAGTGACTTAGAGAAGGAGAGCAAGAGATCGTTCATCCATTGATTCACTTCCTAAATGGCTGCAACGGCCAGGGCTGGGCCAGGTCAAAATGAGAAGCCACATCTCCCATGTGGATGGCAGGGACTCAGATACTCAAGGCATCCTCTGCTGCTTCCAGGCACAGCAGCAGAAAGCTGGATTGGAAGCAGAGCAGCTGGGATTTGGACTAGAACTCTATATGGGATGCAGGCATCCCAAGCATTGGACTAATCGACAGTGCCATGACTCACCCTGGGGAAGTGCATTAATTTGCTCATTTATTTAACAAATATTTATTTAGTCCTTACTAAGCATCAGATAGTGTTCTAGCAGGGAGATACATTATAGCAAAATAAATTCACAAATACATAATTATCAATTGGGAAAAACTCTGTGAAGGAATAAATAAGGAGCTGTGAAAGTCAAAAGTGAGTTATTACAAAATGTGTTAAGACTTCTCTAAGGAGGGGCCAGCACTGTAGCGCAGTGGGTTAATGCCCTGGCCTGAAGCACTGGCATCCCATATGGGTGCTGGTTCTAGTCCCGGCTGCTCCTCTTCCCATCCAGTTCTCTGCTATGGCCTCTCTCTCTCTCTCTCTCTCTCTCTCTGCCTCTCCTGTCTCTGTGTAACTCTGACTTTCAAACAAATAGACAAATGAATCTTTAATAAAAAAATGACTTCTCTAAGGAACTAATATGTGAGCTCAAACTTGAAAACTGAGAATGAGCCAGTCATTAGAAAAAGGAGCTAGGAGGGAAAGAGCATAGGTGTAGACTATTGGACTATTGACTATTGACTATTGACCATTGAATATTAGAAGGCCAAATGGTCTAAGGTGTCATGGGTGTGGGGTAGGGTGGGAGAGATGAATGGGGATGTGACAAGATGACATTGGGTATCTTAGATCATGTAGGGCCTTTTGGGGCCAAGGTATGGGATTTGGGAATGCAGCCACCAAAATTCATTCATTCATTCATTCATTCATGTATTTGAAAGACAGAGTTGCAAAGACAAAGCATCTGTTAGTTCATTCCCCAAATGGCTGCAACAGCCGGGGCCAGGACAGACTGAAGCCAGGGGTCTGGAACTCCATCTAGGTCTCCCAATGAGCGGCAGGGGCCCAAGTATTTGTGCCATCACGCTGTTCTTTCTCAGGTGCAGTAGCAGAGAGCTGGATCAGAAGTGGAGCAGCTGGGGCTCAAGCCGAACCAGTGCTCACGTGAAATGTTGGTGTTGCAGGCAGTAGCTCAACCTGCTGCACCACACCAGCCTCCACCAGGATGTTTTAAGCAAAGCCATGGCAGGATTTGCTTTTACTGGAAGTTTCCACTTTGGAGTTATGCATTCAGTGGATGTGGGGGCGGGGGGCGCAGGAACGGAAGTCCAGAAACCAGCAAGGAAGTCATTGTCATAGTCTAGATGATAGGGATAGTGACTTGCACCAAGCAGCAGAGTTGGATAGGAAGCAGAATTGATGGGATGTGGTGGTGGGTGCATGTGGGAGGTGGATGAGAAGTTCTGACCACCACTGCCGAGTTTCCCGCTTAGCAAATGGACAGCGAGGGAAGCTACTTTTGGAGATGGAGAAGTTTGGGTAAGAGCTGTTTACATGGAGAAGCTTTTAAACCAGTTTTCCTAGTCAGGCTTGAAAGTGTATAATGTACACTCAGTAGATACATAGTAAAATTAACTATTTTTAAGAAACACTATTTTGTAAAACCATCACAATCATCCTAAAAATACCCTGATGCCCTTTGTAGATAATTCCCTCCCCAACCCCAAACCATCAGCCTCTCATCTTACCTCTGTCCCTTTATATTTTAGCCTTTTTCAGATTTTCATATAAATTGCAAGATACAAAACGTAGCTTTTTGAGTCTGATTTCTCCCACTGGGCACGATGCATTCAAGGCTCATCCATGTGGGTGCATGAACCAGTAACTCAGGCCTTTTCATTGTTGAGAATATTCTGTTGTGTATACAAAATGCGATTTATCCACTCTCCAGCAGGGGGAGTTTTGGATTGTTCCTAGTTCTGTCGATTTAAAAAAAAAAAAAAAACACCTGATATAAATATTTGCATACTGGTTCTTAGGTGGACATGTTTTCATTTCTTTTGGGTAAACACCTAGGAGTGGGATTATGGGCTGTCTGGTAAACTTATTAGAAGCTGTGACATGTTTTCCAAAGTGGTTATATCATTTTTGTATTTCCAAATGTATTCTGTATTTTATATTTTATAATCTATATTTTGTATTTCCAAAAGAATTCTGATTACTCCCCATTCTTGCTAGAGCTTGATAATGTGAATTGTTTTTAATTTTAGCCATTTTAGCAGCCTCATAATAATCATTGTAGATTTTGTTCTGATTTCTGTTAGGACTAAGGCTGTTGGATATGTTTTCACATATTTATTTGCCCACTCTATAGTCACCGTGGTGAAATCTCTGTTCATTTGTTTTGCTCCTTTTTTTATTTTAATGGATTATTTTCTGGTTATTGATTTGAGAGAGTTCTTTCTACACTCTGGACATTTGTTCTTTATTGATATGTAAGCATATAAATTTACATATTCTTTGCTTTTTCTTTTCCTTTCCCAATCTTTCAAAGAGCAGAATTATTTAATTTTGATACATTCAGTGTATTAATTTTGACCTCTTATGGTTTGTTCCTTTGTGTCCTATCCAAGAAATCATTGACCACGTCAGGTAGCAAAGTTTTCTGCTGTGTTTTCTTCTAGGAGTTTTATGACTTGATGTTTTACTTTTAGGTCCAGGCTTTATTGAGTGAATTTTTTATATATGGTATAAGGTGTGGGTTAAAGTTCATCTTTTCTTCATATGGATGCCAAATTGTTTCAACACAGTTTATTGAAAAGACTATTCTTTCACTACTGATTTGCCTTGGCATGTTTGTCAAAAATCAGCTGGCCAGACTTAAACATGCAAATATCACATGTTTTCTCTGACTTGTGGTAGTTAATATATAGAGTATAAAATTGTGTGGCTGTCATATCATTTGGTATATAGTTGTAAGTAGTGCTTCACTGATTCTGACCATGTAAATGACAATATATTCCTCTTTAACATATCTAAAAAAAGAATTGGATCGGGGAATAGTGAGGACTCTTGGGGTTCCAGTACTGCTTTGTTCTTAACTTGGGTGACAGGAATGTGAACACATGACAAAAATTCATTTATTGGTATACCTGTGTGCATTTATGGATATGTATACTGCATTTCAATAAAATATGTAAAAAATAATCAGCTGGCCAGAGGTGGGTGTTATGGCACGGCAGGTTAACTCACCAGTTGGGTCCACCGTATCCCATATTGGAGTGCCTGGGATCGAGTCCAGCCTCTGCTTCTGACCAACTTCCTACATCCTGGGAGGCAGTAGGTGATGGCTCGAGGCCCTGGGTCCCTCCCACCCATGTGGGACTCACTTGGAGTTCCTGGTTCCTGGCTCTGGTCTGGCCTCAGCCCTTGCTGGAGGGAATTTGGAGAGGGAACCAAGAGATGGAAGAAGATGCTCTCTCTCTCTCTTTCTCTCTCCCCATTTCAAATAAATTAAAATAAGTAAACTTTTACAAAAATCACTTGGCCATACCAGTGTGGGCTGTTTCTGGACTGTAGCCTATTCTGTTGGCCTCTGTGTGTATTCTGTGCTAATGCTCCATTTACTTCATTGCTGTAGCTTCATACTAAGTCTTAAGCTCCAGTGAGCCTTCCTGGATAGGTTTTAAGCAGAAGTTCAGTTCTCTTTGAGACTGCAGAGTGATTAAGTCAATGATGCACTTGATAAAAATATGGATTTCAAAAGAAAGCTCTGGACTGAAGCAATAACTTTCAGAAGTTTCGAAGAGAAGTTCAAGAAAACCAATGCAATCACCTGGGGAAAGAGTAGAAGTAGGAAAAAGAAGATGTGGCGCCCAGCCCAGTGGAGCCAAGCCCCAGAGAATGTCAACATTTAGGAGTTAGGAGGACAAGGAGGGACCAATAAAGGAGAGTGCAGTTGGCCGGCACCGTGGCTCACTAGGCTAATCCTCCGCCTTGCGGCACCCGCACACCGGGTTCTAGCCCCGCTTGGGGCGCCGGATTCTGTCCCGGCTGCCCCTCTTCCAGGCCAGCTCTCTGCTGTGGCCAGGGAGTGCAGTGGAGGATGGCCCAAGTGCTTGGGCCCTGCACCCCATGGGAGACCAGGATAAGCACCTGGCTCCTGCCATCGGATCAGCGCAGTGCGCCGGCCGCGGCGGCCATTGGAGGGTGAACCAACGGCAAAGGAAGAAGACCTTTCTCTCTGTCTCTCTCTCTCACTGTCCACTCTGCCTGTCAAAAAAAAAAAAAAAAAAAAAAAAAAGTGCAGTGGTGGTGAGGAAGGTTAGAGAAACCCAGGAGTGTTTCTGAGCACACAGAGACTAAGAAAGTGTGGCAGGTTCACAATGCAGGGAGTGGCTGGATGTACGGACAGCAATAGAGGCTTAGCAAGATGTTCGTTAGATGAACAGAGTTGTCACCGACAAAGACAGTTTTGGTGAAATGACGTAGAAGCCAGAGTAGAATGGTGCAAAATGTGAATGATAGAAACCAGAGGCAGCCCGTGGAGGTAACTGTTGAGAGAAGCTTAGTGACACGTGTGAGCAGAACAGTGTGATGGCTGGAGAGGGGTGGTGGGGGGAGTGTGTTTTCTACAGTTAGAAAAGGAAATGCTGCCTGCCTGAGGGAGTGAGTCCTCCACAGAGAGCAATGGAAGATTCCGGAGACGGGATCACTGAGAGTTTCCAATCCCTGGGAAGTCGAGAGGAGACGATGTCTAGGCATGCTGGGACACGCCCTCGTTCTAAGCAGGTGGGCCAGAGTAAGAGAGGCTGGCCATGCCAGAGCACTCACGGACTTGGGGGTGATGGGATGAGGGAGTTTGTGTCTGCTGGCTTTTCTCTCCCAGCAATGTATGCAGAAAGTCATCACAGAGGAGAGAAAGGGTGGAAATCTGGAGGGATAGAGAAGGAATGGAGAGGTCACGGGAGAAGAGCTTTCCAGACAAAAGATGTGAGGCTGCTGGCCTCATAAAAGACGCCACGATCTCAACCTGCGAGAGTTAAGAGGGGGAAACCCAGCCTTTGTTCAGATTCCTGTTGGCCCCGGGAGGAAGGGCCCAGCACAGACATGGGGATAGGATGGACGTGAGCTGGAGGTGATCCGCCTTTCCACGAGTGGACCTCATTGCCCCTTCATATGTATTTTTAGATGAAATTTCTCCTTCTTATACTTTTGAGTGTTTAAAATCTTTTCTTTTTTAAAATTCAGGAAAAATTATGTTTCAGTATATACATTTTTATGGTGAGAACACTTAAGATCTTCTGCATGGAGATTTCAAGAATACAGCTCCGTGTCACTAGCTGGGGTCATGCTGTTAAACACCGGGTCTCCACACCCCACTCAGGCTGCACGGCGGAGAGCCCCTTAGCTCGGTACATCTCCGCCTTCTATAACTTCTTGGACCGCACCTGACAGAGCCGCGGTCCCTCTGCTGAGAGACGTCGCCTTTCCCAGGGCACCTCGCCCCATGCCCTTTCATCCCTGTTAGCGAGGGAGACTGCTCTGGTGGCTCGGGAGTTGTGATGCAGTGGGGAGAGCTCCCGAGCGCTCTCCGTGACTTGGGCTGGAACCAATCAAGAGCGAGTCCGTGAGAGATTCCCTTACTCTGGAGAGCGCCGGCATCAAAGGCTGCTCCATGAAGGAAAGTCAGACAAATTGAGAAAAGCAAAACATTCGACTTCTGTGCGGTGAACATTATGCAATTAAAACAAAAATATTTGAGACTATATGGCAGAGGGCTAATATCTTTAATACTGAAAGAAATACGGAAATAAATGTAAGGAGGTTAACAACTAAGCATTTAAAAAGGGAAGGAAAAAGAACAAGAGACCAATGATAGAAATAACTATTTCTGTAAAAGCAATACATTCAAATTTTAAAAAATCATTTAAGCAGAAAATTAAAATACAAGTAATGATCCCCTTCATTAACAATCAGTAAAACAGTAGCTACAATAACAACGAGACATTTTTCTTGCTTTTTATTATGGGAATAAGGATACAAAAAATGTATGTTTTTTTTAATATTATTTATTTATTTATTTATTTTTTTGACAGGCAGAGTGGACAGTGAGAGAGACAGAGAGAAAGGTCTTCCTTTGCCGTTGGTTCACCCTCCAATGGCCGCTGCAGCCGGCACGCTGCTGCCGGCGCACCGCGCTGATCCGATGGCAGGAGCCAGGAGCCAGGTGCTTTTCCTGGTCTTCCATGGGGTGCAGGGCCCAAGCACCTGGGCCATCCTCCACTGCACTCCCTGGCCACAGCAGAGAGCTGGCCTGGAAGAGGGGCAACCGGGACAGAATCCGGCGCCCCGACCGGGACTAGAACCCGGTGTGCCGGCGCCACTAGGCGGGGGATTAGCCTAGTGAGCCATGGCGCCGGCCCTTATTTATTTATTTTACAGGTAGAGTTACAGTCAGTGAGAGAGAGACAGAGAGAAAGGTCTTCCTTCCATTGGTTCACTCCCCAAATGGCTGCCACGGCTGGCACTGCGCCAATCCAAAGTCAGGGGCCAGGTACTTCCTCCTGGTCTCCCATGTGGGTGCAGGGCCCAAGGACTTGGGCCATCCTCTACTGCCTTCCTGGGCCACAGCAGAGAGCTGGACTGAAAGAGGAGCAACTGGAACTAGAACCCGGTGCCCATATGGGATGCTGGTGCCGCAGGCAGGGGATTAACCAAGTGAGCCATGGCACCGGCCCTGATATGTATGTTTATAAACACATAGGGAAGTCCACTCACACTTCATTTAATAATTAATTTTATTTGTTTGAATGACTCAGAGAGAGAGAGAGATAGAGAGAGAAAGTCTTCCATCTACTAGCTCACCCCACCTAGTGCCTGCCATAGCCAATGCTGGGTCAGGCCAGTGCCAGAACCAGGAACTCCGTCTGGCTCTCCTGTGAGGCTGGCAGGGACTCAAGTACTAGAGCCATCACCTGCTTCTCCCAGGGTATGCGTTAGCAGGAAGCTGGATTGGAAGCTGACCCGAGACTCGAACCTCGGGACTCCAGTATGGGATTCAGGCATCCCAAGCAGCGTCTTAACTGCTGTGCAAACATCCATCCCTCTTACACACTCTGAGTGGATTATAAATGGCACAGGCTGGAAGGCAATTTAGCCACAGACATCAAAAACTTAAAATCTATTTAAATATTTGTAGAGTCTTTATTTATGTTCATTTTATTTGAAAGGCAGAGAGAGAGAGAGAGAGAGATATCTTCCACTTGCTGATTCACTCCCCAACAGACCACAATAACCAAGTTTGGACCAGGCCAGTCAAGAGCCTGCAACTCAATCCAGGTCTCCCTGTGGTGCCAGGGAACCAAATCCTTGAGCCATCATCTGCTGCCTCCCAGGGTGTGCATTAATAGAAACTGAATCCGAATTGGAAGCAGGGCCAGGACTGAAGCCCAGACACTCGGACATGGAGGCGTGTGTCCCAAACAGTGTCTCAACTGTCGAGGCAAATGCTTCCCCTGCTCAAACCTTTTTAACTCAGAAATTCAACCTCAAGGATTAGGGATTTTTAAACTAAGGATCCTATTTATTTAGGCCCTCAAATACAGACTTTAGCTATTATCTCTAAACAAATTTATACAGAGAACTGAAGAGATAACTAACTAGAAGGGAATAGGAAGATATCGCGTAACCAAGAATTGTGCTTTGTCACAGGATCTGTAATGCACTAGGAAGAAAAGACTTTCTCTTAATTCTCTAAGAATCCTCGGAATAGTACAATTACAGTGTATTTTATTTTTGTAATCAAAGTTCTGATTGGTTAAGAGAAACATTAAAAATATTCAATGATTTAAAACATACATTTTGGCACTTTTCATTTTTATATTTGGATTCTCACAAAAATCTTGCCTTTTTGTTCTCAGAGAGACATTTATAATTTTGAAAAACTGAAAAATATTTGCACATGTGATAACAATTTTACATTATCATTGTGGTGTAGCAGGGAAAACCACCATCTGTGGTGCTGGCATTCCATATGGGCACTGATTTGAGTCCCAGCTACTCCACTTCCAAACCAGATCCCTGCTAGTATGCCTGGGAAAGTGGCGGAAAATGGCCCATGTGCTTGGGCCACTGCGCACACGTGGGAGCCCTCCAAGAAGCTCCTGGCTCCTGGCTTTGGACCAACCCAGTCCCAACCATTGAAGCCATTTGGGGAGTGAACCAGCAGATGGAAGAGCTCTCTCTTGTTATTTCTTTCTGGCTCTGCCTTTCAAGTAAATAAATCATGAAAAAATATTTTTAGTTATCTTGCTTCCATAACATGCAGACATTAAAAATGATGTTGCAAAATAACTTTATTGACATGGAAAGACACTTAAAAGCCTTTTGTAAGAAATTAAAAGCTGCAGATTCATGTTTGTAAAAATTATATATGACTTTGCATATTTTAAAATGATGCCTAAATTACAAGAGCCGAATTATATCATAGGTAATGTTCCACACTAGTTAAGAAATTCGGGGGTGGGCACTGTGGTGCAGTAAGTTAGGCCACCACTTGGGGCGCCTGCATCCTATATTAGAGTGCCTGTGCAGGTCTAGGCTTGTTTCTGATCAGCTCCTTGCTATATTGCCTTTTGAGAGGCAGCAGGGGATGGCTTAAGTGCTTGGTCTACTGATACCCACATAGGACACCTAGATGGAGTTTCTGGAGTTCTCTCTCTCTCTCTCTCCATCTCTCCCTGTCACTCTGCCTTTCAAGTAGATAAAAATAAATAAAAAATACATGTGGGGCCGGCGCTGTGTTGAGGTAGGTTAATCCTCCCGCCTGTAGCACTGGCATCCCGTATAGGTACCAGTTCCAGTCCTGGCTGCCCCTCTTCTGATCCAGCTCTCTGCTATGGCCTGGGAAAGCAGTAGAAGACGGCCCAAGTCCTTGGGTCCGAGCACCCACATGGGAGACCTGGATGAGACTCCTGGCTCCTGGCCTTGGATTGGCCTAGCTGCTGCCATTGTGGCCATCTGGGGAGTGATCCAGCGATGGAAGACCTTTCTCTTCCTCTCTCTCTCACTCTCTGTAACTCTGCCTCTCAAATAAGTAAATAAAATCTTTAAAAAATAAATAAATGTAATAAGCATTTCAAAGAGACAAATATTATGTTAATCACTCCTAGGCTAATAATTTTTAATATGTTTATTTCAATTTTCTTCTGCTTGAAAGGCAGAGAGAGAGAGCGAAAGAGCATCTTCCATCTGCTAGTTTACTTCCCAACAGCCTGCGCTGGGCTAGGATGAAGCCAGGAGCCAGGAACTCCATCCAGGTCTCCATGTGGGTGGCAGGGTTCCAAGCACTTAGACCACCAGACTTTGCCTCGCGAGGTGTGCGGTACAGAAGTGCATCCACTCCAGTGTGGGAGCAAGATCCTAAGCAGCAGCTTAACCCTCTGTGCTGTGACACACACCCTGATTGTTTAAGCATAGACTGGCATACATCAGCAGGAAAACACAATTGTGACTCAGGTCGGGAACTTTTTGTGCAGTTTGAGTGGCGAAGAGAAGCAGAGCAGCTGCAGGTAGATTTTCCAGTCTGGGAACTCTGGAAGCCTGCGAGCAACTTGCCTTCTTTCCTTTGCATTTTTATGGTTTCAGCATCCTGGATAGTGCTCTGCACAGAGGAAGGGCTCAGTTAACGGTCACAGACTGGTCTGGGAATGCGTCCAGGGTCCTGAGTGCATGCAAGGGACCCACAGCTGAATCCTGAGTGGGGACTGTTGTGTTCATGCCCTGGTCAGCTCTGCCCTCTCGATTTCTTGGAATACAGCCGAGGACGTCTTGGACAATGGCATTGGCACTGTGCGGGGCAAAGTCGCGTACATCACTTCGTGGCTGGACAGAGGGAATAGAGGCAGTGCACAGACAAGGAAAATAAGTCAGGCTAACATTAAGCTCTGGACCAGAGAAGTCCATTAGGGGAAGAGCCAATGCCATGGCAACTGAAAACTGCTGTAATTTCATTTGCTATTTAATGGGCTCTTTGTGGAAAAGTGCTCTTTGTGGAAAAGGCTAATTGAGGCCAAAAAATTGCATGCCATTTTCTCTTAAAGGCTTTTCTCCTATTTTTTTTTTCAGTATTGCAGAGCCCACTTTGTCCCCATGCTGGATTCTGCCTGCTATTTTCCTGTTTGCCTTTTCCCTGAATACCCCCATCTTCTGCCCTTTGTTTCCCTGGGTATTGGTTTAATAGTGTTCATCAGGGGAGAGGCCTTATTTACCTCCATGAAAAAGTCCTCTCTCTGCATCCGGTATTCTGGCTGTTACGCAGAGGATGATTTCTCCTCGTTCCTTTTCCTAAGAGGAAAATGAAAGCTGCTGACTTTACTCTGCATGAAGCAAATCCTGACAGCGGGAGGAAAATTTGTTACTGCAGGAAAGCCATAAAAATTCAAATGTTTTCTAGCAGAATGTAGCGTGAGGGCAATGGCGAGGAGACCGGTGCCTTCTAAAAGACTGTCCTCTGCTCTTAGTGTGACAGTGACACGAGTCCCTGCATGTCAGGAGATTCCCTGTTCGCTGAATCAGAATGCAGGCAGGACGTCATGGGCCTTCATTGTAATCAAAGAATAGATAGGCTGGCTGTAGACACCTCTCACCACCCATCGCCTTCCATCTTTTGTCTCTTATGGAAGACATCGTAACAGCCCCAGTCTGACCATCTCTGTGCTTTGTATACCTCTGAGGATGTGTGTGTGTCTGTTGTATTGTTGGTACCACCTGTCCATGCAAAGTTTGTTTTGTCTTCCAATTGACATGACTTACTAAATTTGATCTTTTTATAATGATTTATTTATTTACTTGATAGGCAAAGTCACAGAAAGAGAGAGACAGAGATCTTCTATCCACTGGTTTACTCCCCAAATGGCCACAGCAGCTTGGGCTGGGCCAGACCAAAACCAAGAGCCTAGAACGCTATCCAGGTCTCTCATGTCGGGGGAGCAGGGGACCAAGCACCTGAGTCATCTTCCACTGCTTTCCCAGGTGCATTAGCAGGAAGCTGGAGCAGAAGTGGAGCAGTCGCAATTTGCACTAGTGCCCAGACGGGATGCCAGTGTTGCAGAAGGCAGCTTAACCCACTGCGCCGCAGTGCTGGGCCCTTTCATTTGATTTTTTTTAAAGATTTTTATTTATTTATTTGAGGTAGAGTTACACACAGTGAGAAGGAGAGACAGAGAGAGAGGTCTTCCATCTGCTAGCTCACTCCCCAAATGGCCGCAATGGCCATTGCTGGGCCGATTCGAAGTCAGGAACCAGGAGCTTCTTCTAAGTCTCCCACGTGGGTTCAGGGGCCCAAGAACTTGGACCATCTTCTACTGCTTTCCCAGGCCATACCAGAGAATTGTATTGGAAATGGAGCAGCAGGGACCAGTGCCCATATGGATGCTGGTGGTGGTGGCGCTGCAGGTGGAGGATTAACCTGTGCCACAGCACGAGGTGGAAGGGGGCATTTCATTTGATTTTAAATGAAACTTTTTATCACCACAAAAAGTGAAGACCCACATCCCTTGCCACACATAGAGGACAACAGGAACAGTAAATAATAGTCCATGCTCGACCTGCACCTGCTCCAAGAACCTGTGCTCTCGGAGAACAACCGAGAAGCATCCTCTTTCTGGTCACTGTGCTTTCTAAAAGCTTTGTCCCCAGTCAGTCTGCTCCAAGTGCACTTGGAATTAGAGTTCAGATCCTGTGTAGCGCACAGTCAGATGGCAGTCATTCCAGTTCCACAGAGAGGGTCTCATGTATAGTCCTGCCACAGTTGTGGAACCCAGCCATGAACAGTGCTTTACAAAACTGACAGTCTGTTCAGTGGTGACGTTTTAGAAACACTTCCTTTAGAATCAGGAGGAAAGCAAGCTTTCTGCTGTACCCACGATCTCTTCAGCCCTGCCCTGGAGTCCCTGCTGGTACAAAAAGAAAGGGGAAATACTGCGTGGAGACTGGGAAGAGGGGAGCAGGAGTGTCATTTCACATAATGTGTTCGTCTGCAGAGAAAACCCAACAAAATCCATGGTCAAATAGTTAGCAGTTGTACTGGAGCTTATCAGAGGCACTGGATGTAAGATTGATAGACCAGAATCAGTTGTATTTCTACAAACCAGAAACAAGCAACCAGGAATTGTAATGTGAAAAGTGACATAATTATAACATTATGAAAAGTTTAAGGAGCCTTGAAAATGTCAACAAAAGAGGTGGAAGAAATACAAAAACAGTTAGGAAGACATTAAGAGGATGCCATAGTCAAGGTCTCTGATGAAAAATGTAGTATCTGATCATTTCCTCCTTACAATTATTTTTATTAAACAGTTTTATATTTAGCTCCACATTTGTGTTTAAAAATGGAAAAGAATCAGTAGCAAGATTAGCAATTTTTGGCTGGCTCCACGGCTCACTAAGCTAATCCTCCGCCTGCGGCGCCGGCACCCTGGGTTCTAGTCCCAGTTGGGGCGCCGGATTCTGTCCCGGTCACTCCTCTTCCAGTCCAGCTCTCTGCTGTGGCCCGGGAGTGCAGTGGAGGATGGCCCAAGTCCTTGGGCCCTGCACCCACATGGGAGACCAGGAGGAAGCACCTGGCTCCTGACTTCGGATCGGTGGCCATTTCGGGGGTGAACCAATGGAAGGAAGACCTTTCTGTCTCTCTAACTCTGCCTGTCCAAAAAAAAGATAAGCAATTTTATAATAATCTGTTGATTTACTGCAATGGAAAACAAGGATGTGGCTGCTTTTCCTCCAGTCTTGCTCCTCCACTCCTTTCGCAGAAGCACAGTAAGTTCCATGTTATCACCATGAGGCCGCTGAGTGCTGGGGAGCGTCTCCTTCCTTTCACGGTGTTCCGGTCAGGCCGATCAGGTGTAGCTTCTGTGTATCTGGTGTGTCACTGGCATCTGGGATTCCCCATTCCCCATCGGCCTGCAGTTGCCCTTCCCCTACCCATGTTGTATTTCCCGGTTCCTGGAGCCCAAGCCTTCACGACTCTTGGTTTGTTGCTTGTTTGGGTGGAGCATCTTCTCCAGTCGATTTCTGAGGAAGGGAGCATGAGACCATTCTTGCCCCGATGTCTTTATTGTGCTCCCAACTTGGCATGGAGTTCTAGATTCATTATTGTCCTTTTTCTTGCTGGAAGCATTGCCCCATTGCATTTTAGTTTTCAGTGCATGACTGGGGAGTCAGAGCAGTTTCAAGCCCTCATCCATTATATGCAACTTATTGTCTCCCTCTCTGGGGAGGGTCACATCCCCTTTTGTCTCTGGTGTTCTGAAGTCCCACAGTGCTCTTCCTTGGTGAGTTTATTTTCATCCATTGTACTGGACCCTTTCAACCCTCAAATGCCTGTCTATCAGTTCTGACAAGTGTCTCTGAACTGTTTCCTGCATGAGTTCGTTTCTTCTGTTTTCTGTGTGCTGTCTTTCTTGAACTGCTGATAGTTGGAGCTTTTACCTTCTGCGCTGCTCTCTAATTGTCATCCTGTTTCAAGATTTTCTATCTTCATGCTCTACTTGCTGGTCTCTGTCTAACACACTAAATGTCTTATACTCCTTCACTGCCTGTCTGAGAGGTCAATTAGTGCAGTCTAGGCAGGGTTTGCTCCACTGTCAGCCTCGCTGTAGGAGATCTGGCTGGACCTTTCATCTGAAGAGTCTGTGACACTGTATCTTTAGGTCTTTTCTTTGTTGTTGTTGTTTTTTAGGACTGGTCCAATTCTCCACAGAAAAAGCTCAATGGCTTCTTCCTGGAGGGTCAAGGCTGAATTGCTAGCATTCCAGGTGCTGAGTTAGAGAAGAAAAAAGGTCTGGAAATGTAAATAGAGCGTAGCCACTCTCTAGAATGCTCTGCCCACTTCTTGTTGCTGACCTAACCTCTACTTCTGTGTAAGACCCCGGTTCAGACTCTTGTTCTGAAGATCATTCTTCCTTAATTGCCTCAAATTCAATTGGGTCCCAATATTGTACTCTGTATTCTCATAGCACATTTGTGTCACATACATCTTATTTGTTTGATTCTTTCATGAGGTCACAGACTGTTTTGCTCAGCATAGCCAAGTGCATCGTGTGTCCTAGGTGTTGACTGTTGAAAAGGTAGTGAACGCTGGGTGGAGAACAAGTGCTAGCCTTAGGGAGTGTGGTGGCAGGCAAGTGATTCCATCACCACTACTGGCAAAGCCGCACTCAGTTTGTGTCCTGCACACCCATTTCTTCATTCCTGTGTGAGGAGAGTATGTCAGGAAGGAAGGAGAAGTCAGAAGTGTTAAGAGAAGGCTCCAGTTGGGAGTTAAAATGCTTCCATTGGATTTAGTGACATGGATGGATTGCTGCATTCAGTGGAAACGTGCAGGAACCAGGTGGGGGTTGATGAATAAAAGGGAGGTTTTCTCTGAGTGTGAATGAGTCTTTTAAGGGGTGTTTGTAAAGATGTGGCAAGAGAGGAGATGAAGAGGGAAATGGGGTTGGTTGAAAAGGTTTCCCCTTTCAGGTGACATAAGCCTGAGAATTTGAAAAGCTCATGGAGAAGCCCACGAAGGGGGCCGAGTTGAACACAGAGAGAACGCGTATGCACTCTGAGAAGCTCAGGAGCTGAGAACCTGCAGAGTGGCTGATTGTATGGAGCAGATCTTTTCCAGCATAGCCAGAGGCCAAAAAGGAGAGAACGGGGCTTGAAGTGTGCAGGAAGTTTCTACTTGATGGGCATTTTCTTTGAGAACTAAAAAGGAAGGAGATTTGAGGGTAAGAGAGAAAGAGAGGGTTAAAGATTTGAGGAAGGAAAGAAGTCTGGAATCATGAGCATTTCTGTTTGACTCTATGATGGTCCCAGTCTGGGCTAAAGAGACGCCACCCCTGAAGCATGGTTTCTGCCACGCTGCCCTTGGGTTGGCTGCAGTTGAGTTTACTTGGGATTAGGGTCACTCAAGGCACCAGACAGGCACTGGGAAGGTGCCGGGGGAGTTTAAGGTTTTGGCAAAAAGTTATTGAAAGGATCAATGATGCTATTAAGCTGGACAGGAAGAGAGGAGACTAAAGGACATCAAATGGACAGGTAATAGAGAGAGGGGTCTAAGAGATTCCGCACATGGTCAGAGGAGATGCTGACCAGGCAGGATACATACGTGGCCAGACGCAAAATATGATCATAGGACAGGACGCATGGATCAGTGACTTCAGGAGTCTGATCAATTGCAGGGGATGACTTGGTCCGGGTAGGATTGTGAGTGAAGTCTCTGAAGACAAACCAAGGTGGGGTGGGTGTTTGGCACAGCTGTTAAGTTGCTGCCCGTGATGCCCATCCAGTATCAGAGTGCTTAGTTCCAGTGCATCCGGCTTCCTGGGAGGGACAGGTGATGGCTCAGGTACTTGGCTCCCTACCATGCATATGGGAGACTTTGATAAAGTTCCGAGTTCCTGACTTTGACTTGATCCATCCTATGGCTGTTGCAGGCATTCTTTCTCTGTCTTTCTGCCTTTTAGATAAAACAGAAATAAAGACATAAATCAAGAAAAAGTCTAATATAAACCAAACTGAGATGGTCAGTTGCTGAAGACACCCAGAAGAATGGCCAGAATTGGTCTGCAGAGGAAAACAGAAGTCAGGTGCCCACATCTTCAGAAGCTGATGGGGGGATCAATAAGTTCAGGAAGGGGGTTGGGGTGTAGATGCAAAAGCAGAGCCCTAAAGAATCAAGGATATTCTTTTTATTTATTTTTTTTTTCCAAGAGAATTTGGGAGTAATTGGAGGCAGCAATAGGGAGTCAGCTATATGAAAAAGAGCACCCCGCTCTATAGTATGGGCCAGAGTTAAGCATCCCGCATCCGTTGTTTGAGCTTGGAGCAGAGCAAAGCTAGTTTGGTTGCCATGGAGACCAGCGCCCGGGTCTCCAGGCTCATTAATGCTGTGTTCCAAACTAAGCACTTAGCAAGGGCTTCTGAATAAATGCAGCCAGGCTCCGCTCGCTGAAAAGGGCACATTCACGTGAAGCAGGGGAAAAAGGTTTTCAATTTCATTCATTAAACTTGAGTAAATAATTTAATATCTTTGTGCGTCAGTCCTGCTAGCTAATGAATACAGATAAATGCTTCACAGAAAATCTGGCTTCATCAAGGTAACAACATCGATGCCACGTATAAGGCAAATTGATGTTGCCAGTACATATGCATATGAAGGGGAAAATGGAAAGGAAAGTAACATATATTAAGTGCCTGCGATGTGGCTGTGTCAGGTACTTTAGGCTAAAACGTCTCATTTATTCCTCACAGCGGTCATACCAGGTTCTTGTCATTCTCCTCATTTTATAGATGAAGAATCAAAAACAGAGAAATTAAATAAGGCCTCGGTTCACAAAGCATGTTGAGTTCAGGCAAGACCAGTTCTGTCTGGTTTGCGTTCAGGACGACCCCATTCTTGCTGGAAATCTTATACTGCTTACCACTCGGGGACATTTAGCTTGTTCAAAATTAGGAGCAAAGTTTGTGTATGGAGACACTATGTAGAAGAGAAACTTTGGTGCTGTAGCAAAATTCCATCAGCTTGAAAAAATGTCACTGCAAGATGTGTTTAAAGGCTTTTCTTAAATATATAAATACGTGTATACATATATAAATATGTGTATACATATGCATATACATACATACACATACATACATATATACACATATATACATATATATGTATATATGAGAAGGCAGCCAGATATAATTGTGAGTGTGTTTAATTAAAAGACACGAAAATCTCTGGATGCCTCTTCTAAAATGAGCCCCACGAAGGCCAATGTTTCTCCTCACTTTGCGATTTTCTAACAGGAAGAAGGTTCAGAGTTGCAGTGCAGACCCTCAACTTAGAGGCTGATTCTTTCCCCCTCAGTTGAATGCCTTTATTGGAGTCTTTGCGTTTTGCTCCAACTAGGGTGGAGATGTGTGACTGACAAGGGTGTAGATGTGTGATTGACAAGGGTAGAGATATGTGATTGAATAGGACACATTAAAAATCCATTAATTCATTTCCCTTAAAATTGAAGTCTTTAATTAAAGGCAACACTTTGATCAGCTTCTCGTTTCTGTCTCCAGCAATGCGATGCAGCAAGGTTTAAAATAATGGCAATAACTGGGTGCAAGTTTAACATCCCTGTCGCCATGCTGCTGGCAATTATTTTTAAGTCCAAGCACTAATTGTTTGGGCTTCACTTAGGAGACTATCCCTGGTCTATTTCCTCAAAGGGGAGCCGTCTGTTGCTGCCCACACTGTTCCCAAGTGCGTGTTCACGGGGCAGTGGCAAGCACAGGCTTTCCCGCGCTGGTACCTAGCAGGTGCCTGGGTCTGGGCCTGGCTCTGCTCCCACTTTCAGCTTCCTGCTAACGCACACTCTCACAGACAGCAGGTGATGGCTCAGGTGGCTGAGTCCCTGCCATGCACGAGACCTGTGTTGAGTTCCTGGTTTCCCAAATTGGATTAGACTCAGCTGTGTCCATGCCCCTGCCATTGTGGGCATTTAGGGAATGAACCAGTGGATGCCAACTCTGCCTGTCTCTGTCTCTGCCTTTCAAGTTAATAAAACAAGTTTTTAAAAATCTTAAAAAGCCACACATGACTGCGATGGTATCCTTGCTTTATGACTGGACGTGTTCAAAACTACAGACTGGAGGATGACACTTCCTTGGTTCTATACCATTTTATTTTATTTTATTTTTATTTTTTAAAATTTTTATTTATTTATTTATTTATTTATTTATTTATTTTGACAGGCAGAGTGGACAGTGAGAGAGAGAGACAGAGAGAAAGGTCTTCCTTTGCCGTTGGTTCACCCTCCAATGGCCGCTGCGGTTTGCCCGCTGAGGCCGGCGCACCGCACTGATCCGATGGCAGGAGCCAGGTGCTTCTCCTGGTCTCCCATGGGGTGCAGGACCCAAGCACTTGGGCCATCCTCCACTGCACTCCCAGGCCACAGCAAAGAGCTGGCCTGGAAGAGGGGCAACCGGTTTGTTTCTTACTGAGGGGAGATTGGATCTGATTATACCCTGAATGTTTGAAGCACCATTTAATGAAAGATACCAGATTCATAAACAGGAAGGCAAGTGTTTTCTTTGTGATCTCTGTCAAGTAATAACGTATGGAAGATAATCTAAACAAGTTTAGCACAGGACTCCAGGGCCCAGGTTTGGAGGGAAGATGGTTACATCAGACAACAGCCCAAGGTTCCAATCTCAGCTTTCCATTAAGTCCCCCAGAAAACACAAAAATAGGGAAAATGGCAAAAGCATCAGACCGAGAAGCACGTGTCCGCTTCCCGAAGCTTTCTACACGGGAGAAGCCCAGCGGAAGAGGCTGGCCCTGTGGGGTGGCTGTGACGTCCTGGGTGGGATGCCCACAGCCCGCATCAGGCTGCCTGGGCTGGATGCTGCCTGCACTTCTGACCCGACTTCCTGCGAGGCAGCACCCCAGGGCCCAAGCCGTTGGGATCCTGACACCACATGGGAGACCTATCCTTTGCTTTGGCTGAGCCACAGCTGTTGTGGACATTTGGAGAGTGACCCAGCAAATGGACCATCTCTTTCTCTCAGTCACCCTGCCTTTCAAATAGATCAATAGATGATAAAGTACTTTAAAAAAAAATAAAAAGCCAATGGGGACAGAAAAAAGCTAGAGAGCTCTCTCTAAAGGGACAAGATGTTTCCCTGTCATTCAGAAGAGAGATGACAGCCACGGGGTTGGGGTGGGGCCTGGCTTATGCTGGGGATCCCCCTTTAGGAAGTCCTTGGGGAGCAAATCGCTCAGGCACAGCTCCCCTGGCCTCTGTCTGCCGTGGCTGCAGAAGGCGCAGTAAGAGAGCTACCCTAACAAGGGGACTTGGTGGTACAGGGTACAGGCCAGAAGTAAGTTCTCTTCCCGCAGGTTCAGAGGAATGAGAGCGCATTAGAGTCCCAGGGAGAGGTCAGCTTGCACTTGGAAATCATAAGCGAATATAGCATCTGTATTGCTCGCCTGGCCCTTTATGCGTGCTCCCATTCATCCTTACACCTATCCTGCGACGTTACTAAGTTCATCTACACGTGGGGATAAAACACCGCACCTTAGACTAGTTGTTTCACGGCCAAACCAGGTTTTACAGGCAGCTTGACCTCAAGGCTGAGTACTTAATTTGTCCAGTAGGTGGAGCTGCCTCCTTGTGCTACAGTCCTGTAGGTCTCCTAAGTCAGTCTCAAGACCAGGCTGGTACTTCTCTGTTGCCTTGTTCTATTCGGTGGGCTGCATGTGTAGGTCGGCGAAGCTGCCCACTCCTCAGCGCTTCCAGAACTGTGTGTCACAGCCCCCGACGAAGGAAAAGCAGGTTGTTGTGATCGGTGACACTTACTCCTCCCCTGCTGCAGCCAGGTAGGACAGGGGTGGGATTCTGTCAAGGGCTGGCCATGGAAAGATGAACTCCAGCGCGGTGCCTGAGAGTGGACTACCTGGCTTCAGATTTTGCCTCTCTAATTCACCAGCAGTGTCAGTGAGGGCCAGTGTGACTTCTTTCAATCCCAGGCCGATCTGCTAAATGGGGATAATGGATAATAATCAGCTCTGACTCTGGGTGGCTCCAACAAGGGCTCATCGATCATGTGTGGCTCTCCCCTCCACACCTGCACCTGGGTAGGCATCTTCATATTGTTCAGACAAGAGTTTCCTGAAGTCTACTGTGTTCAACAATGATTCTGGGACTGTTATGTGTTCCATTAACAGAGCTTCTTGGTCAAATGACTGGGTAAACTCATGTTAAATTAGACTCACATTAAATTAGAGCTCCTCGCCATGGGACCTCCCAGAACCTGTCCTTTGCTCGCATCAATTTCAGATGTTGGGGGCACGCTGAATGCACAGGTGTATTTAACCATGGGACTGTTGTTTTTGATGAATCCTCTGGTGCCCATCTGCCAGAGAGCAGACGTTGGGAAATGCTGCCTTACAGGAGGGAAGGAGACTTGTAACTTGAAGGAAGATGCATCCTGGAGCCACAAGAACTGCCCTTGACCTGTGGACCTTGGCCGTCTCTCCAGTTCCCATCCAAGGAGTTGTACCACTATGGTCGGCAGAGTACAGCCCTCCAAAGAGGCCCTGGCCTCGTCCCTGGACCTCTGAATGTGGTCCCTTTCGTGAAAGGGACCTTGCCAACGTGATGGAGCTAAGATGCCTCTCCCTAAGATTCCCTTGAATTGCCAGAGTGGCCCAGTCTCTTAAGCATCAGAGGACTGATTGCGGCTGTTGGTGTGGGGAGTGCGACTAGGCAGGAAGGTCAGAGAGTAGTCTCCATTCCCCACAGCTGGCCTTGACCTGTACAGAGGAAGGAGGCCATGGGCGGAGGAATGTGGGCCGTACTGCAAGGTGCGAAAGGCAAGGCAACACGTTCTCCTGGATAGGTTTCAGAAGGAAGGCATCCCCACCGGCCCACATCTCAGCCATGGCGTTGGTTGTCAGGGTATGTGTGTCTGTGGCTGTGTTTGAGACTACAGAGACAGAGAGGGATTTTAAGGACTTGTTTTGTGCAAGAAGGAGGTGGAAGTCCAAAATCCAGCTCACAGCGTGTGACTTGTCGGGACGTAGAAGAAGCACTGGTCTCAGATGATTTGTTACCCCCTGTCTGACGCGTCTCAAAGGAGTTAACCTTGGAGTTTATGGAAAATACTCTGGCCCTGACGGCGCAGGGGAGGATGAATCAGAAAGTGCCTTTCTCTAAGAAACAGACATCTTTGAACACCTCTGCTTAATTCCATTCCGAGTTTGAAGAGAACTGGACCCCTGTAGACCTCAGGAGGTAACGGGCGAGAGGAAGGCAGGAGAGCAAAGGTAGCAGGGGTGGGGGGGGCGATAACCTCTCCCTCACTCACCCCTCCGGCTTCTCTACACCGTCCTGCAGCCACACCTCTGGTTTCCCACACATGGGCACCATGGGTCCAGCAGCCGTCCTCCTCCTCACTAGGTAAGAGCAGGAAACCTTCTCTCCAAGGTCCTGGCCAGAATCGAGGACCCAGGGGGTCTTTCTCCCTTCCTAACACAAATCACAGTTGAGCCTGAACCTCAGCCCCAGCAGCGGTGCCTTCTGCTGGCCACCGGCTGTAGGAAGAGCCCAGGAGCTCCCTGTGCACTGCTGGGCCCCTCCGTCACGGTCAAGGGTGACGGCTGCTCCAGAGCTGGGCTTTGTCACCACTGCTTTGGTTGCTGCTTCTGCCACTGAAGAACAGAGGCGCCTCGTCTCTTGGGTCATTCCTTCTCGGGCTGTTGGCTCCTGCTAAGGGAATGGCCGACTCATACGTCTCCTCCACACCGCGTCCTACCTGCTCACAGCCTGGACCATTCACTTCTGCCCCTGGGGCTGCTCCAAGCCTTCTCTGGCTTTGTGTCCAAGAATAAATAGCATTTTGTCCCCCTGGAAAGAAGAAAAAGTTCTTGCTCACTTTCTCCAAATCCATAGTCCCTTTTCTTTTCTTTTTATTAAACTTCCCCAGGATTGATCTCCTTTCCAGTTGAATGACAATAACAGTGTTCATTTCTTTCGCTGAAAAAAACCATCCCAGCCGGGAGATAGGCCTGACTTTAGGAGCCCAACAAGATTAGTGCAAAATACTGTCACCACGCTCCGTTTCCACAGTCTGAGCGATTCTGTCTTATCTGTGGTTACTTCGCAAAATTCTGATCAGGAGGTTTGTGGAATTAAAAAGATAAAAAATAAAATAAGTCGAAGGTGATGTGCTCGGTTCCTGCGTCCTGCTTGCTCTGCAGTGGCCTGTCTGGAAAGATCTCCGTTCTTTAAGGTTGAGCAAATGAAGAATAAACAACATGATAATAAACATGGGCTCTCGGAGACAAGCTGCTTCCCGTGGGATGAGAAAGCAATATTCTGAGCAGTTGGGAGATAAGCTTCGTTATGAAAAAGATTGGCTTCAGGAGACAGAAGGCAAGAGTTTGTGCTATTTGCTTCCTGTTTTGGATATGGTTAACACACACACACACACACACACACACACAGGTAGCTGTTGAAGAAGTAACTATGAGAACAGAGCAAGTGTCTATAGGGCCAAGCTGTTTGTTCTTTCCTGTGTTTCGATGTTGGCAGATCCCTGGGCCTAGCTGAAGATGTCCTTTCCCCACCTGAACTCCAACCTGCCTGATCCCAGTTAACCATGGCTTCTAAGGCAGCCATGCTCTGTGTAAGGGCTGTTCCGTCAACAACAGACCACATATTACCACAGTGGTGTCAAACGACTTGCAGAGCTAACGTGATTCCTATCGCCTAATATTTTCTTGTACCTTTTCTATGCTTAGGTGTGTTTGGATATACACTTAGCTTGGGGTTACACTTGACTGTGGTGTTCAGTGCAGTAGCATGCTGTGCAGGTTTGTGTAGAGGCAATAGGCTATACCACAAAGCCTGTGTGTAGTAGATCAGTCAGGTGACACACTCACCTAACAGCCATTTCTCAGCATGGGTATCTGGTGTTAAGCAATGTGTGACTGTGAAGTCAGTGACATTAGCTGTCCTGTTCACTAACCTAGTCCCAGAGCCTAGGACAGTGGATGGCGCAGAGTGGGGCTCTATCAATACTTATTCTGGGTCCACCGCCATAACCAATGTCAAAGCGTTTCCTCACCCAACAGGAGCTCTGCACTGCACCGTCAGCAAGCAGCCCTCCCACCCTCCAGTCCCTACTCCCAACAACCACCAGTCTGCCTCTGGCTCGGTGGACTTGCTCGTCCTGGATTTCTCATATACATGGAATCTGATACTAAGTGGTCTTCCGTGTTGGACTTCTTTCACTTGGCATAGTGTTTCTAACGCCTCTTGAAACAATGAAATCAAATACATCACTCCTTCCTTCTTTTTTATTAATGAATGGCATCCCCTTGCATGGAGAGACCACATTTTATTCATCCTCTCATCAGTTGATGGACATTTGGGTTAAAAAAAAATACTTGATGGCTAAGTTTACTTGGTGCAGTAAAGATTAAATTTTCAATTTTAACATTGCTGTTACATCTGACATAAACTTATGTGATGATAAAAAAGCTGTGAACATTTATGTACCTGTTTTTGTGTGGACCTATTTCTCCAGATGGGAATACTAAGAACGCTGGAATTGTGGGATCCTATGGTAACACTGTGTTTGACTTTTTAAAGACTCACATACTGTTTTCCAGAGTGCTGGCTTTGCTTTATACTTCCATGATTAGTGTACATCCTTGCCAATGGTGATTATTATCTTTTCATTTTTTTTTTTGACAGGCAGAGTGGACAGTGAGAGAGAGAGACAGAGAGAAAGGTCTTCCTTTTGCCGTTGGTTCACCCTCCAATGGCCGCCGCGGCCGGCGCGCTGCGGCCGGCGCACTGCGCTGATCCAATGGCAGGAGCCAGGAGCCAGGAGCCAGGTGCTTCTCCTGGTCTCCCATGGGGTGCAGGGCCCAAGCACCTGGGCCATCCTCCACTGCACTCCCTGGCCACAGCAGAGAGCTGGCCTGGAAGAGGGGCAACCGGGACAGAATCCGGCGCCCCGACCGGGACTAGAACCCGGTGTGCCGGCGCCGCTAGGCGGAGGATTAACCTAGTGAGCCGCGGCGCCGGCTTATCTTTTCATTTTTTATCATAGCTTTCCTAGTGTGTATGAAACTATGGCTTTGATTTGTATTTTAATGGTGGGTAAGGAAGGATATTAAGTAATTTTTGTGTATCAATGACCATTTGTATTTTTTTGGTGGATATATCTGGTCAAATACTTTTCCTGTTTTTATTTTAAACTTTTTTCTTAAAGACAATGGGACAGAAAGAGAAAGAGCATCTGATAGTTCACACATGAACTCATGTAGGTGGCAGGGACCCAGCATGTTAGCCATCACCTGCTGCCTCCCTAAAGTATATTAGCAGGAAGCTAAGGTAGACACTGAATCAGTCAGCATGTTTTATTTGCTTGTGTCACTGTAGCCCATAGTAACTCAACTCAACTCAGCTATGGTGGAAATAACTCATGTTCACCAATATTTAGGTCTTTACCCTGCAGGCTCACAGGAGACCACACTTGCTGGTCTCACTGCATTCAGCAGGCTTATGCCTCTTCTACTAATGCCATGTGAACATAAGAAATAAGACTCACTGCTAGACTCAGGCAGTGAGGAGGAATGTGAGGTTTTAAGTCTGTTTCTCCCCATGTATTGGGATAGTGAGGGAAAATTCAGGTGGAGGTGGTAAAGCAGTAAGACCAAGGCGGCGTGGATTCCTGAGAGCTCAACTCAGGACTTTGGCTCTGGATTGCCCCTGGAGCCATAAAGCATTAGAGTGGGTGAGGCTGAGAAATAAGTGTTTGTGGCTTTAAGCCACTGAGATTTGAGTGTCATCACAAGAATATAACGTGTTTGATCTTAAATTTAAGCCGTGGGAAAAATTAGAACATACTGGCAATGAAGGTAGAGTTGAATGACCTGGTCAAAGGTAAGACAGAGATGCAGCTGGGCAGGTCCAGCAGGGTGGAGACGGGAACTCGCTGCGGGATAGTCCAGTGAAAATGTTGGTAGTGATGGTACAATCTGCCCCAGAAAGTTTAGGAATCGTGAGTGTGAACATATGAGATAGCTTTGCAAGATGACATCAGGACAGAGGTAAATGAAACACAAAGCCACATGCAAATGTGTTCAGTGAAAATGGGAGAGTCATGGGAATTTGTGACATTATAGGTAAGAAGGGATACAGAGTAATCTACTGAGTGACACAAACCATAAATGCTGGCATCCCGCATGGGCGCCAGTCTGAATTCCAGCTACCCCACTTTCAATCCAGCTCCCTGCTAATGGCCTGGGAAAGCAGCAGAGAATGGCACAAGTGGTTGGACCCCTGCTAGCCATGTGGGAAACCTGGAAATAAGCTCTTGGCTCCTAGTTTCGGGACTGGCCCAGCCCCAGCTGCTGGGACCATCTGGGGAGTGAACCCAACTAATGGAAGACCTCTCTCTCTCTCTCTCCTACTCTCTCTCCATCTCTCTCCCTCTCTCACTGTAACTCTGCCTTTCAAATAAATAAATAAATCTTTTTTAAAAAGGTGATTGTTCTTATTGATCTGAATGAAGTTCTCAACTCCAGACCCTAGCACATGTGAGTGTTAGAGAAATGGGAACTTAAGGGAAATGCTATTTCACCCAAGATTTCATTTAAGAGAAGACTGTGGAAGATGGAAGAAAATATATTTGCCTTAGATTGCAGGCTGAAAGGGCAAAATTGAAACTAGAACAAAGCAGCCAACTGAAAATATGCTTTGGTGACAGTTAATAACAAACTTGACACTTGCCACATCACATCCTTGACACAGAAGAGGGCTGGGAAAACACTTCCAGGACACTCAGCAAATGCCCTGAATAGGAAAAGAGAGATCCAGCCTTTGAATAACAGATGTTTCTCAAGATCCTTACTGTCTAATAATAAGTGAGATAATATCAGTAAAACTTTTAGAGAATGCTCAAAAACATCTGAAGGAACCAAGCTTGCTAACACCTTAACTTCAGACCGCTTTTCTCCAGAGTTGTGGAAGAGTAGGGTTCTGTTGTTTAAACCAACCCAGTGTGTGATGCTTTATTGTGTAGCTCTTGGAAACTTTATATTTTAGCACTGAAATATTTTTTTAATATTTTATTTTATTTATTTGAAAGACAGAGTTACAGAGGCAAAGAGAGAGAGAGAGAGAGAGAGAGAGAGAGAGAGGGAGAGAGAGGTCTTCATCTGCTGGCTCACTCCCCAAGTGGCTGCGATGGCTGGAGCTGCGCCGATCCGAAGCCAGGAGATGATGTTTCTTCCAGGTCTCCCACATGGGTGCAGGGGCCCAAGGACTTGGGACATCTTCTACTGCTTTCCCAGGCCACAGCAGAGAGCTGGATTGTAAGTGGAGCTGCTGGGACTCGAACCAGTGCTCATATGGGATGATGACACTGCAGAAGGCAGCTTTACCTACTATGCCACAGCATCAGTCCCAACACTAAAATATTTTTAAGCTTTTAAATTATTTTACTTATTTGAAAGGCAGACACACACACAGAGAGAGAGAGAGGGAGAGAGAGAGAGAGAGAGAGAGAGACCCCCCTCCCCCGAGTTTCCATTCATTATTTCACTCTCCAAATGCTTGCAATAGCTGGGATTGGGTCAGGCCAAAGCCAAGATGCTGGAACTCAGTCCAGGCCTCCTATATGGGTGGCAGTGATCCAAGTACTTGAGCCATCACTTCTGCCTACCAGGGTGCACATTAGTGGGAAACTGGATCAGAATCAGAACCAGAACTCACGTCTACCTCTCAAAAATATTTTTAAATTATTGAGAATTTATATTGCTGGTCTCTAATTTTTTGAATAAATCACAAAGTCTAAAAAGTAGTCACATTCTCCTATTTTGTTGATTCCTTGGAAAAGTCATTCTCGAAGACAGGCTTCAAGTCTAAAAACAAGGAGCTGCTATTGCGAGCCAGGAACTCTGCAGGCTGTGTACTTGCAGGAGAGGTGCAGGGGCGACAGTCAGCCTCCAAGTCCATTGGAAAGTCGACGGGGAGGGTTGTCCCAGTTGACCTGCAAAGGTTCACTCAGACGCTTTGCTTCTGTCCTGGCTGGACCCGCTGCAGTGCTGGAGCTGCCTCACAGGTGGCCCCTGGGAAGATGCTCTTACCTGCCCCGTGTCATCCCCGAGCAGAGCCGGCCTGAAGGAGACCTCAGCAGGGCTCCCCAGGGCAGAAGACTGATGATCTTTGGTTTTAATTCTGCTGTCTGCGATTCTGCAGTGCAGAGAGGCTCGGGGTTTAAACAGCAGTGCATTTTATATTTTATATATTTTTTTTATTTATTTATTTTTTGACAGGCAGAATGGACAGTGAGAGAGAGAGACAGAGAGAAAGGTCTTCCTTTGCTGTTGGTTCACCCTCCAATGGCCGCCGCGGCCAGCGCGCTGCAGCCGGTGCACCGCGCTGATCCGATGGCAGGAGCCAGGAGCCAGGTGCTTCTCCTGGTCTCCCATGGGGTGCAGGGCCCAAGCACCTGGGCCATCCTCCACTGCACTCCCTGGCCACAGCAGAGAGCTGGCCTGGAAGAGGGGCAACCGGGACAGAATCCGGCGCCCTGACCGGGACTAGAACCCGGTGTGCCGGCGCCGCTAGGCGGAGGATTAGCTTAGTGAGCAGCGGCGCCGGCCAAAACAGCAGTGCATTTTAGACACCTCGCAGGGGGCTGGTGTCCCACAGGACGCTGGCTTCTTACACCAGCGCTGCCTTTCCCAGATGTTCCCCAATGGGTCAGAGCGTGCCGTCACTCAAGGCGTGAACAAGCAACATGCTGAGGGCACATTTGAGACTGAACAAAATGCAGTGTTCTTCCTCTGGTGTGTTCTAGATTTCATATCTAAAAGACAGTCAAATACAGAAAAGCTTCCCTCTAGAAAAGGACCAACGAGGTGATAAGGGGTTTGGAAGCCAAGCTGTCTGCTCTCAGATCAGAGTTCTTCTCATTGCTAGTGGGGTGTGCTTCGGGGGAAATTATTAACCTCCCCAAGTACGAATTTCTTCATCTGTAAAATTAGGATAAAAACTGCTCCTATTGCAAAAGATTGCTGTGAAAATTCGATGAGGCAATATATTAAAAGCATTTAGCTCAGAGTGTTGCATGTGGTTAAGTGCTTAATAAATATTACTTTCTGCAATTATAATAATAACAATAATAAAAGTCTCTTCAGATTTATACTTAAAGCAGCTATAAAAGTTTCCAGTGGAACTGATTATAGTGCTGGTCCCCACAGGGGTCATTCAGTTCACCCCATTAAATTAGGCAGAAAAGGAAAATTTCAGGTTTTCAAACTGACCATTCTAGTACTTAACATTCTCTATAAGAAAATAAATGTATTTCAGTTTCCTGGTGTGTTAAATTAGTGGGTTGAATTTGGTAATTTCTAAGGAGCTTTCCAGCACAAAACAATTCATATTTCTATTATCCTTTGTCAATCATAAATCAAATGTGTTATGGTCTCTGAATCATTTTCTTTCTTTCAGTTAACATTTCTGTTATACTTACTGGCTTATACTTCTTTCAGTATAAAATATGATCTTTAGGCTAGCTTGGGAGTAAACTCTGTTTGTCTGTGTTTGTCTCCCGTTGTATTGGAAGGAAGCCTCATCGATGTGGATGGCTCTAATACTGTAACTTCAGTCAAAGTGCAGGGCAGTTTCCCCACACTAAGGTTTGCATCAAGCTTTTAGGTTTCCCTGCTTTGCAGCAGGAGAAAAGCAGTCACAATGATTGATAATGGTTAAAGCCCTTATATCAACTTCCAAGGCTGCTAAACTTTATTTTAAATCATACTGGCTATATTGTTGATAAGAGTTATTTTGTTATAGAAGCCAGGGGTATTTCCAAGTCTGCAAGTAAGAACTAAGGTTCAGCAATGGCAGCCTTCTAGAGGAACCCTTTGTTCTTTGCTCCGGCTACAGTTGCTGGTTGTTTCCAAGGAGTGATTTCCAGGGGGTCCGGAGATGGAACTTGGTGCTGGTGGCAGCGGCGACTAATGCGCATTTGCAGAGGCTGAAAGACAATCAATGAGAACGATCTTGTTCAACGAACTTTGGGTGCAATGGCAGAGAAATATGCTAAACCTTTTTATCCCCCCTCCACACACACACACAGGGGCCAACGTGAACATGAAGACCAACAACCAGGACGAGGAAACCCCTCTGCACACGGCTGCCCACTTTGGGCTCTCGGAGCTCGTGGCCTTCTACGTGGAGCACGGGGCCGTGGTGGACAGCGTGAACGCGCACATGGAGACGCCGCTGGCCACCGCCGCCTACTGGTCCCTGCGCTTCAAGGAGCAGGAGTACAGCCGCGAGCACCACCTCATCTGCCGCACGCTGCTCGACCACAAGGCCGAGGTCAACGCCCGGGACGACGACTTTAAGTCCCCCCTGCACAAGGCGGCCTGGAACTGCGACCACGTACTCATGCACATGATGCTGGAAGCGGGCGCCGAAGCCAACCTCATGGATATCAATGGCTGCGCCGCCATCCAGTACGTGCTGAAGGTCACGTCGGTGCGACCAGCCGCCCAGCCCGAGATCTGCTACCAGCTGCTGCTGAACCACGGGGCCGCGCGCATCTACCCGCCGCAGTTCCACAAGGTGAGTCAGCAGGGAGGCCGAGGCTAGCCCTGCCCGAGGTCTAACCTGGGCTGGCTTGAGGCTTGAGTCCTTGCGTCTTCTATTTGGCCCTTCACGTCCACACCGAACACCAGCTAGCTCTTCCCTCTGTACAAGTTTGTATGAAGTCAGGGCCCGGGAGCCAGGAATGAGAGCAAGAGTGCTGAATAAATTTTACCATCTTGTCCACGCAAAGGGAATGGTTTCCTGGGACGCTGGGTTAAGTCTGTCCGACAGACACACAGACACACATTTGCCGTCTTCTAAGAATGTCTGATCTAAAGATGATTCGGGTTGTTTCAGAATTAGCTTGTAGCCAGGAAAGGGCTACCCGATTTTCCAGTTTACTGAAAGCTAACATTTGTTCGGCAGTAATAATTATATTTATTGTGTATATTGAATTGCGCACCCAGTTACAAGCCCCCTGGATTTGTTGATTAACTCACCTAATTCTTACAACAAGGTAAGGTAGGATGGAAGGAGAGAGGTTAAGTGACTGCCCTGGCTCCCACACAGTGCCTGCACCGGGGTTCAGCCTTAGCTAATCCCTTCCAGCCTCTATTCCTATCTTAGGTGACCACTCTGCACAGCCTCTTTTCAAGAACTTTGATTGATAACCTCCAATGGGCTGGCAGGGACCAGATGCTAACAACAGTGATATGACTAAGACATGGTACCCGGAAGGAGCTTGGAATCTAGTGGGAGAGACAGACATGGGAATGGATAACTTGCGTCAGCCGTGGTAAATGGTGTGGTGGGGGAGCACAGGGTGCTATGGGAGCAGGGGATAGAGAGGAAGTTTTTCATTAAGTTAATGAAAGGAATGCATTTGGAAGCCAAAATGTGGTTCATTTTAAAAGAAACGAGTAAAATGATGCCGTGTTTTACATTTCCCTCGATTCTAAAAATTTAGCAAGCATGGAGAAGTTTGAGATACAAACCAGCTAACCACTGAAAAGGAAGCAACAGACACTTCATTGATTCACAACTGGGTTCTGCCCATGACCTTGGTAAAATGTCAGGGCCTACGTGAGGACCTGCAGTGAGGGTCAGAAGAAAGTTCCACTGAGAACTGACAGGTGGTGCACCTGCTCAGAGCAGATTCCCCAGGGACACCTTGGAGCGCATTCAGACAAAGACAGTAAGGCTTCAGCGGCCTGTGAACTCAGGGAGGAATTTTCCTTTGGTTCTCAGTATTTAATGGGCTATGAAATAACTTTCCCCTTAAGTTTTGTGTGTTTGTGCGTGTGTGTGTGTGTATGTGCGCGTGTGTGTATGTGTAAAGTTCAAAATGTCTTGGAACTTTCTAAAAATTTTTATAGAAAATTCCAGATGATCGTGATTAGGAAGAATAGAATAATAATAATAATGTCACAGTAACTGTCCTTTGTTAAAATCTAAATAGGCTCCACAAAGACAACTTTATTTTATTTTTATAATTTTAATTTTATTTTTATAACAGCCTCTGAGGTATGCGCTGACAGATCCTCACTTAAGAAGTGGATAAGCTAAAGCTACTAATGTTGAGGTATTTCCGCACCATAGGAAGTAAGCGGTCAAATTCACTCATTCACTTACTTCACAAATATCTGCTGAACACCTGGCAGCTTCCAGGCATTGTCCTACTTTCTGCAAACAGAACAGTTGGTCAAATAAAGACTCTTATGGGAGATACTTTCTGGTAGGAAACAGAAAACAAACAAAAACAATAATAAGCAAATAAATATACTCTGATGTCTTAGGTACAATGAAGGAAAATAAAGTAGGATGAAGAAAATAAGAGGGGGCTGGTGCTGTGGCATAGCGGGTAAAGCCGCTCCCAGCAGTCCTGGCTGCTCCACTTCGATCCAGCTCTCTGCTGTGGCCTGGGAAAGCAGTAGAAGATGGCCTAAGTCCCTGGACCCCTGCACCCGTGTGGGAGACCTGGAAGAAGCTCCAGGTTCCTGGCTTTGGATCAGCCTAGCTTTGGCTGTTGTGACCACTTGGGGTGTAAACCAGCAGATGGAAGTCTCTCTCTCTCTCTCTCTCTCTCTCTCTGTCTCTTGTAATTCTGCCTTTTAAATAAATAAATCTTAAAAAATTTAAAAAAAAGAAAATGAGAGAACACCACATTTGGGATGTGTATGTGTGTGTGGTATTTATATAAGTGGACTAGATCAAGAAGTAGCAATCAATGTGAATACTTGGGTGCAGGGACAATGCTCCAGGCTAAAGGAAAAGCAGTTGCAAGGGTCCTGAGGCAGGAGAGGGCTAGGCAAGTTTGAGGATGAAATAAGAAGCCAGAGGGGCTGCAGTGCAGGGAACCAGTGGGAGGAGTGACGGAGGTCTGTTTCTGAGAGGCTCACAGACCCCGTAGGCCGGGAGGATCTTGCTGATGTTTACCTCTGGATGAGAGAAGTCACTGGAATCTTTTTGAGTGGAAAAAATATAAAAACACCCTTTTGATTGCCTTTTTGAGAAAAAATGCAGTGAGGGGTGTGCAAATATTACAAGTAATCAAAATGATTGCTGTAATCCAAATAAGAGACAAGGGTGGCTGAGACCCACTGTGGACATGGTGAGGGTGGTTATTAGTGGTCAGAGTCAGGTGTTTTCTCAAGGAGCAGAAGGAGATTCAGGTGTTTTCTGAAGGTGTTTCCTGAGGAGTGCACAAGAAGTAGAAGAGGACCACTGGGTGAGCCAAGTCCCTTAAAGGGCAGTGGCCGTGGACTTGGTCCAGATGAGGTCTGTCTGGCTCCGTAGACTGAGATTTATGGTATAGTTGCTTCTGTTGCTTTTTCTGTTGATGTATTACTCAGGAAATAGAACCAAGCCTAAAGGATCACAAGAGAAGGCGAGCTCTGAGAGGTCCATTTTGTCTGCTTCTTAAGGCTAGAGGCAGAAATCGTGCACGGCTCCTGTCTGTGAACCCACTGAAGGCAGGTGCCACTGCACACTCTTCCCTGGGTCTCACTTTGATTTTGGACATTTGTACTTATCTATTTTTTGGTTAATTATTTAACTAATCCTGTTATTCTTATTCATAATCCATACCATCTCTTTGTTTCCTAACAATTTAAAAAAATTATTTATTTATTTATTTATTTTTAACTTTTATTTAATGAATATAAATTTCCAAAGTACAACTTATGGAGTACAATGGCTTCCCCCCCATAACGTCCCTCCCACCTGCAACCCTCCCCTTTCCCACTCCCTCTCCCCTTCCATTCACATCAAGATTCATTTTCTATTCTCTTTATATACAGAAGATCAGTTTAGCATACATTAAGTAAAGATTTCAACAGTTTGCTCCCACACAGAAACATAAAGTGAAAAATACTGTTTGAGTACTAGTTATAGCATTAAATCTCAATGTACAGCACACTAAGGACAGAGATCCTACATGAGGAGTAAGTGCACAGTGACTCCTGTTGTTGACTTAACAAATTGACACTCTTGTTTATGGCATCAGTAATCACCCTAGGCTCTTGGCATGAGCTGCCAAGGCTATGGAAGCCCCCTGAGTTCACTGACTCTGATCATATTTAGACAAGGCCATGGTCAAAGTGGAAGTTCTCTCCTCCCTTCAGAGAAAGGTACCTCCTTCTTTGAAGACCCATTCTTTCCACTGGGATCTCACTCGCGGAGATCTTTCATTTAGGTTTTTATTTATTTATTTGTTTATTTCAAAGGTACAGTGACAGAGACCAAGGGAGAGAGAAAGAAGGTGAGATCTGCTGGTTTACTCCCCCAGTGGCCACAGCTGACTTTGGCTTAGATTGGAGGAAGCAGGTTTCTGTGAAAATAGCTAAAATACCCCTTCTTGTTCCCTTTTAAGATCCATGTTAGGCTGGCGCCGCGGCTCACTAGGCTAATCCTCCACCTGCGGCACCAGCACCCGGGGTTCTAGTCCCCGTTGGGGCGCTGGATTCTGTCCCGGTTGCCCCTCTTCCAGTCCAGCTCTCTGCTGTGGCCCGGGAGTGCAGTGGAGGATGGCCCAAATGCTTGCGCCCTGCACCCCATGGGAGACCAGGAGAAGCACCTGGCTCCTGGCTTCAGATCGGCACAGCGCGCCAGTCGCAACAGCCATTTGGGAGAGGGTAAACCAATGGAAAAAGGAAGACCTTTCTCTCTCTCTCTCTCTCACTGTCTAACTCTGTCTGTCAAAAAAAAAAAAAATCCATGTTAGGGAGAATGGGTCTTTCAATCAATTTCTATTCTCCAATAAGATATCTTGCAATTGGGGGGAGGTTCCCAGATCCTTTTGACAAAGGCAGCTCTCCAAGAGACACCAGCCGAGAGTGTTAAGGCCAGAGGCATATGGACTGTGGCTGAGAACTTGGCTTGGCCATTTCATTGTTGTATGAATTTTGAAAACATCCATTAATCTGTCAGATTACAAATTTTTCATCTGAAAAGCAAAAGTAAGAATATGAACTTGGAGGAGTTATCTGAGCAGTAAGTGGGTGACCCATGACAACAATCCAGAAGTGGTGCTCAAAGTGTTTCCTTGGCTTCTACTCTGAAAACGTGTCTTTGGCCCCAGGTAAGATGTCCTTCCCTGGTAGCCCAGTGTGTTACAAGGAAAATTTTGTCCACTGTTAGGATTTTTTTATTCAGTTCTGTATGCTCCTCCAGGTTCCTCTAGTTTGGCTGTTGGCTAAAGAGATTTACAGTAGAGTTGGCTACTGGAAGATGGCTGTAGTGTAAACATTTTTGTTGCCACCCAACAGACTGTAAGAGAGCTGGCTCCCTTCCAAAGGAAAGCTAAAGAAAAACTGTTCCATTTACTATGCAGATGTTCCAAAGTGATTTAGAACACCTACTCCACAGCCCGACTTTGCACAGAAAAAGTCATCTTTACGACAAGTAAAAGACTGACTCATTTATCCAGAAGATGAAGTGATTTGTTCTCTTGTGGATGGGGAATTCAGGTTCCTTATTTACAAGGAACAAGGTCAGAGCTGAAGATTCTGTCTTCCAAATACAAAGCAAATTTGTAGAGGGTGTATTTCACTGAAAGCCAATGTATAAATTACATAAGCAAGGGAAAAAAGAGAATTATAGGATCTGCAGTTGCTTTCCAGGGTACAAAAGGACATTTGATTTTTTTTCCCCCAGCATAATTCAGAAGGAAGTGACACCCTAGGGAGCCAAGATTGGGTTTTCTTGTAGGGCAAGAAAGATATTTTTCTAGGAGAGAAGAGGAAGGTGAGAGTTTGGGGGAAGTAAAGATGATTTCTGTTGTTGAACGGTACTGTCTGTGAAGCCCAAGGTACAAACCTTTCCCTCTGATCTTGAAGTATCTTTCAACACACAAGGACCAGGTAGCCTGAGAATTTCTTTACCAAGTGTCTTACAGGTGGCACTCTGATTGGAAGAGTGTCAGGGAGACCTTATCTTGAATTTGTTTGTTAGTAGATGGTGTGTATATCTACACATCTGGCAGTTCAGTGATGAGGTGTCTAGAACCTTCTTCAGTTGTCCAGTTATCCTTCCATGAAGTGGGGGTAGGGGTGCCAAAGATTCAGAGCTGCAACTGCGCTGCTTCCCTGGCATGCAAAGGCAAAGGGGCTCCTCCCTTCAGGGTCTGCCGTAGCCCAGTGGCACTTGGTGATTCAGGTTCCTGTCAGTGATGATTCAAAATTTGTTATCTCCTAAGGCTATTTTGTTGTTGTTTTCTGGTGAAATAGTTCCCGAGGCCTCAAGATGTGTCCAGCAGCCTTCATTCCGGAAAGAGGCAGAAATGAGTGTTGAGGTGCTGTCAGGCTAAGTGGAGCCTTTCATGCTCCAAGAACCAAGTCTTTGGTCAGCAGAAAACTCAGCAGTCAGTGCATCAGCAGAAACGAATGACACAGTGGGAGCTTTGGACTTTGTGCACCTAAAGACTTTACAAAGTCGGCCGGCACCGCGGCTCACTAGGCTAATCCTCCGCCTAGCGGTGCTGGCACACCGGGTTCTAGTCCCGGTCGGGGCGCCAGATTCTGTCCTTGTTGCCCCTCTTCCAGGCCAGCTCTCTGCTGTGGCCCGGGAGTGCAGTGGAGGATGGCCCAAGTTCTTGGGCCCTGCACCCCATGGGAGACCAGGATAAGTACCTGGCTCCTGCCATCGGATCAGCGCGGTGGGCTGGCTGCGGCGGCCATTGGAGGGTGAACCAACGGCAAAAGGAAGACCTTTCTCTCTGTCTGTCTCTCTCACTGTCCACTCTGTCTGTCAAAAAAAAAAAAAAAAGAAAAGAAAAAAGAAAAAAGACTTCAGAAAGTCAAGATTTGGAGCCAGATAACACTTTTTTTTAACCCTAACCACTTTTTTTTTTTTAAATGTGGAGTCATACTGACCTAGGTTTGACTACTGACTGCACTGCTTACTAACTAAGTGACCCAGAGTTTAAATTTTCTCAGCCTTTGATTTTTAAGTCTGCTAACTGCACATAATGACAAGACTTAGCTCATGGAGTTGTTGAAAATTGAGCAAGCTAAAGTATGTGAAGAGGCAACATAGTCCCGGGCATATGGCATATAGCAAATCCTCAAATGATGGTGGCTGTTATCCTTTTTCCTCCTTCCTCCCTCTTGCCTGTAAGGGTTTCTGACTTGGTGGACAGTGATCCACTACCTTTTCTCTTTGGAATAATTTGGAGTACAGACAAGCCCCATTGCCGGAGCCAGCACATACTTGGATGGTGTCTGGTCTCCAGCTCCATCTCGCCTTTTCATCAGGGCATCTTTTGTGCCATTTTTTTTTTTTTTTTTTACTGAGATTAACACATTACAATGAGATACCTTCTGCTCGTTATCTGTCCATTCCCCAATTAGTGGGCCCTTCCAACCTCCCTCTATCAAGGGAGCCCCTGTCTGTCCTTGACCTTGGCCTTCAGAGTTGTCTCCTTTGTGTCTGATTACTGTTGAGCTCTGTTTATTCTTCCTACAGCCGCAATTGCCTTCATCCCCAGGACTAACGCCTGCGTTAAGCAGGAAGCTTTCTGCTCCCTCCCCTCCTGCCTCCGAACTGAACTGCTCTCTGCCCTTGATTTGCTTGTTTTCTCCTTTGTGCCTTTGCTCACGGTGCTCAGGGGACACTGGGTGATCTTTAAGTTAGTGTTTTATTATTTACTGACTTATATTGCTCTCTAATTCTTTTAAATACCTGTGGCTTTTCTGTTCAACCAGGTTGTAAACTCCTTGAAGACAAAATACAGGTCATAAACTTCTGAGAATTACCATCATAGCACTAAACACAGTGCTCAATAAAAGCTTCTTAATGGATGCATAGATTGAACGTAACTCTGCTTGTTAAGAATTCGTTAATATCCACCTATTTCTTGCCAAGCCAGTGCTGAGGTCTGCAGACCAGCAAATAAGATGAGCTGTCAGCTGGCTCCGTCTCACCTGTTCCTGACATGGGCCCTCCTTTCAGATAGATCTCTTTACTATGAACACACACACACACACACACACACACATATCCAACTGGATATTAAACTGATGGTCTTTTTGCCTCAATTTTGCCCGAGACCCCAAGATGTCATGTACTTACTATGCTACACTGAAATACGCATGCTAGATCAGCTAGGAAGAACTAGTAAAGGAAGTAGGGAAAACCCAGATTTGTGAGCCTTTTCCCAGCAACAGTGGTTTGGGGTCGCGATAGACTGGGAAATTACGAAGGTTGAAGTATAGGGCAGCCTCCCTTCTAATGTGAAGGGTGGGAGCTTTCTCTTCTCACACTCAGTGTGAGGAGCTTTAAGAAGACTCAAGAGGGGCCTGCATTATGGTACAGCAGGTAAAACCACTACCTGCGATGCTGGCGTTCCATATGGGCACTGGTTGGTCTCCTGGATCCTCCACTTCTGATCCATCTCTCTCCTAGTGGCCTAGGAAAGCAATAGAAGATGGCCCAAATGCTTGGGCCCCTGCCACCCATGTGGGAGACCTGGATGAAGTTCCTAGCTTTGGCCTGGCCTAGCCCTGCCCATTGCAGCCATCTGCGGGAGTTTATCAGCAAATGGACAATTTCTCTCCCCGCCTCTCTCCGTCTATCTCTGTATCTCTAACTTCCAAATAAAATACATAAATCTTTTTTTAAGATTTATTTATTTATTTGAAAAGCAGAGTTACACACAGAGAACAGGAGAGGCAGAGAGAGAGAGAGAGAGAGAGAGAGAGTCAGTTTTCTATCTGCTGGTTTACTCCCTAAATGACTGCAACAGCCAGAGCTGAGCTGATCAGGATCCTCTTCCAGGTCTCCCACATGGGTGCAGGGGCCCAAGGACTTGGGCCATCTTCTACTGCTTTCCCAGCCCATAGTGGAAAGCTGGATTAGAAGTGGAGCATCTGATACTCAAACCAGTGTCCACATGGGATGCCGGCACTGCTACGCCACAGTGCTGGCCCAACACATAAATCTTTGAAAAAAGATTTTTCTCTGTCTCTCTCATTCTCTCTGTGACTCTTTCAAAATAAATAATAAATCTTTTTTGAGAAGACCCGGTAGAGCTTGATTTGCGTTCTCTGAAGTTTCAAGGGAAAAGAGGGACTGATATGTAACTCATGATGAGAAATTTAGTAAGAACAAGTCTGTGGTTAGAGCTTGCCTACCAGGCAGCAAAGGAGCGAGAGGTGATTAGGTTGGTAGTCAGGACAGAGGTCAGGTTCCCACAGACAGGGTGTGGGCACTTGGGAGAGCCAGCAGGGGTCAGTTTGAAATGAAAATAGGCCACATCCAAGGGACTTCCAGAGCCACTTCCATCCGAGCAGAAAGAACGTGGTAGGACGGGGGTTAAAGATGAGAAGTATTGTCCTTGTCTGTGAGGTGGGAATTCCACAGTGGGGGTTGCAGAGAACATTGTGGACGGCAGCAGTGTGACATCACGCTTGTAGTGAGCTCTGTTTATTCTTCCTGCAGCCACAATTGTCTTCATCTCGCTTGTGCCAACCGAGATCTTTGCTCCCTGTTTCCTCCCTCATCCAAACCCAGGGCAGTGCAGGGGTGCACGTGGGGAGAATAAGTGAAGACAAGTTGGAGAAATGGAGAAGTCCACTGAGATGTTGCTTTTCTTATGAACCAATTCTGCCAGTCCTGGTATCCAACAATTCAGCTCATACCTGACACCCACTACATGGAATTAACGTTAGAGTCCACAGGCTCCAGGCTCAGTCCCACAGGGTGGCCCTCACTTGTGATGCCAGCTGCATATTGTGGGTGTTTCCCAAGTTACCCACATTTCTGTCAGGCTGACTACAAATTCAAAGGTTGCACAGTTTCCTCTTTGGGTTTGATAACCTGTTAGAATGGCTTACAGAAGTTAAGAGAGGACTTACCGTTGTTACTGGTTTATTATAAAGGCTGCAACTCAGGAACAGCCAAATGGAAAAGGAGCACAAGGCAGGGTGTGGGGGCTGTGGTGCAAAGCTTTCATTCCCCTCCAAGTTCACCGTACTCCATTGGCCACTGGAGAGGGACTCAATCTCCAGTTGTTCTGGTCTTCCTGGAGACTGGGGGATGGGCAGCTGGTGATGCTGAACTTTCCATCTCTCTGGTCAAACTTGGTCTTTCTCATTGGAAGGTGCATGTTTTGAATAACTAAATCTGCCTTTCTGACTCTGGAAATCCCAGCAGTTCTAGGAGCTCTGCACCAGGGACTAGGCACAAAGACCCACAGTGTGTTTCCAACTATATCACACTCAGAGTACCTGCTTCCCCAGTATTGGGTTCCAGTAGAGGGAGCTCTTTTATTTTGAATAGAATTTGGAGTTTCAAGTATTTCATTAAAATGGACATATATAATTACTGAAGAGGCACTCTTCTAGTGTCCTGAATGACTGGAGCATGTTTTATTATTAAAAATAAACTATAAATGGGCGTGATATCACCCTTCGTGGAGTACCATTCCGACAGTGGAGAAGAGCTCCAGGGAGCAAATCTGTGTGAAAAAGAAAGAATGAAAGTGTACTTTGTTGTGCTCCTTGAAATAACTCTCTTTCAAAAGTAGGATGGGTCCTCAATAATTAATGGAAATGAGTTATGAGAAAACTATGCATGGATTTCAATTTTTGGCATCAATTATGTTTTAATCCTATTTTTGCACAAACTTTTTAAAATGCCTTGATACTGTTTGTTGGTGCAGGGTGTGCATGAGCACCCACTACCACCACACCACCACCTTTCTGTCATCTAGGATCTAAAGTTGAATTCATCTCTTACAATAAAGCTTTCCCAACTCACCTCAACCTATACAGCTGTACCTCTGAGAGTTTCTGTACTTCCTATTTTAAACCATATGATATAAAAATATGGGGATCAACAGCTTATTGGCCTAGTTGTGTGATGTGTTTTGGCCTCTCATCTTTAGGCCAGATCTCCCCTGGAAATCAGTGCATTTCACTTTTTGGTATTTCTTCTGTATCTTTGGCCAACTAGCACCAGTAGACCTAGGTTCTTGGAGCACTAACTTTTGGCTTTTTGATAATAAAATTTTATTCCGAGTTAGAAGAGTTTCCTAGGCAGCTGGAGGTATATTCTGAGATGAGCATCTACCAGGATTGCTTTAATTCTTGGCCAGGAAAGTGAATCTTCAGATTCCCACCTTATCTGTTTTTTTCACTTGCTTCTGGAGAGTGGAAGCAGTGTAGTTGGATTTTATTAATCTGTCCATCCAACATGGGGCTGGCAATGTGTTTGAATACTCAAAGTCCTTATGCATCTCAAAAAGCATTTCAGGGCTCCAGGAAGTATAATAGATCCATGGATTCTTGATATTTCTGGAAATGGCAACAACAAAATAAATCATATGTGTGCATTGAATGCATGAAACTCTATCCTTCCCCTGCAGGTGATCCAGGCTTGCCATTCTTGTCCCAAGGCCATCGAAGTTGTAGTCAATGCCTACGAGCACATCAGGTGGAACATAAAGTGGAGAACAGCTATCCCTGATGATGACTTGGAGGTAAGCAGTCAATTCACTTCCTACAGTTTCCCCTTCAACGCATTATCGCCAGACTGTGTTAGAAGTGTGTAGTTGACAAAATTGGCTTTGCAATACTTCTGAAGCCTACCCAAATGCAATGAGACAAAGCGTTATAAATGTAGGTGTTACAGTTAGTAGTTCCATCACATGTGTGGCATTAAGGAATGTGGAACTGCATGGAATTTCTCCATGTAAGTGTAAGTTGAATAGGTACGTAAGATGGTAGTTTTACATTCTTTCCAATCACTTAGATGAACTAAATGATAATATTTGGGATTGCTCATATACCATTTTTACCAAAAAATTAAAGTGTTTTGTACAGATTATTTTACTCACTTTAAAATATCTTGAAGTGATTCTTAAGCAGGAAACGTAAGCACACTGGGATGGGACATATGGAAAATCCTCAGTAGGACCCACAAGCTATTATCATTGTTAGACTCAGGGACTTTGCCACCTCCATAAACTCATCCTCACCAGAGAGTATCCTTTTCTTGGCTTTAGAAGCCTAACTCTGTCTCCAGCATGTGGAGAAGTATCAGGCACCAAATGCAAAGTTCCCTTGATTTGGAGGCTGATGGCTTAGATGTGCAATCTTATTCTGCTACTTATAAGCTCTTTACCTTGAAAAGTTATTCAACTTGCCCAGGATTCATTAATCCTTCATTATTTTTACATATCTGAATATATGGGTCACATCAGACACACGAAGGGCATTTAATTTAATAGCATTTACATTAATTTAAAATTGCTAGCATGATCTATACTGGCCCAGGAAGTTTATACAAGTCTGTCTTAACTCATTGCCTGCGTTCTGATTTGTATTTTATTGTTTGCTTGTCTCTCTCCTCTCTTTTTATATATATATATACTTTTTCAATGCCCCTGCCCAGCCTCAATTTAACGTTTGAATCACCATTGGAGAAGGTGGGAAGCACTGTTATGTGTAAAGTAGGGACTCAAGGAATCATTGTGGTGCTACTCTAACTGGAGCCTTCTCTCTTCCTTTGCAGAAATACTGGGATTTCTACCACTCTCTCTTTACTGTTTGCTGCAACTCTCCAAGGACACTCATGCACTTGTCGCGGTGTGCTATTCGAAAAGCTTTGAACAGCAGATGCCACAAAGCAATTCCTTTGCTTTCTCTCCCATTGTCATTGAAAAAGTATTTGCTTTTAGAGCCAGAAGGAATCATTTATTAAGGCTTATGATACAGCAGTTCCCAGTCTTAGATCTTTAAGTGGACTTGTTGGTTAGACTCAGTTTGCTTAAATAAAATGGTACTTAGGTTGATTATAACAGGTCAGGGATTTGAAAACACTTTACAAACACTCTGTCATTAATCCTAGGGTATCATGGTGAGGGGGGATAAGAAGTAAAGTTAAGGAATTTTCAAAGACAAGAAGCATTCAGAACGTACTGATGTAACAGTAATATCTCATGCATAGCGCTCTTACTAGATGCATGATATGTTTTGTGAAGCTTTTCGTATGTTATCTAAAATGGGACCCAGGTTTTCTTAAAACCAATCTCAATCTCTACCTTACCACTATTAAGTTTACATTACCATTTAATTTTCAATATAGCAAGTTTGTGATTAGCCTCTTAAGCTTAGTGTCTTTTCCCCATTACTACTTAGCAGCAATTATAGTCGCTTCCCAAACCAAGCTTTGCAGGTTATTATAGTGAAGAAAGCACATGAGCATAGTCAAAGACAGGGAGATCTTGGAGTGAAAAGATTTAGAAACGAGTAAGAAAGACCAGTCCATTTACTGGTCAAGAAGGAACATTTCAGCACACACTCATTGAGCCAGAGGCTAGAGATGCAAAGATGAGTCAGTCCCATGGGTGACCTTTGAGCAGAGGATCCGAACATACAAGCAGGTGACTGCAGTATAAAAAACGGGGCAAGAGTACAGGTGCCATTTTTAGTGCTTACCTTTTGAAGTTGTGTTTCTGGCATGAAGCGTGTGTGTGGCTTTTTAAAGCATGAAGATAAAGAATGAGGGGATTGTGGAACGTAGAGGGATCTCCTGCCATGCTAGATATTGTAGCTATTGTGTTAGTGTAGCTTCCTTGTTGGTGCTTTGCCAAACTCTCTGAGATAAATATTGCATATCCCATGGTTCCAATGTGTGTGTGTTGTGTTTGTGTGTGTGTGTGACAAGGAAGGGAAGGAACATTTGTGAAAGAAAGTGTGTGAAGGGAAAGACCTTGTTGATGACTTTGGCCTTTTCATGTGACAGACTGATGTTACAGAGTGCAAAGTTAAAGAGCACTTTGTTAGTGATGGCTGGCTACAGAAAGCAAATCGGAAGACTTTTTGGCAGTGGTAAAACTGGAGCAAGTTGGAAAAATAAGTATGTAATCAGGCTTGCTGGTTTGATGTTTGCAAAAAGAAAAATGTAGATAATTAGCCTCTCTCGGCCTCATGGCTTAGGAGGCCAAGTTTGTTTTCCTTTTTTGTTCTCGTTAATCCCTTTAGAAACGCTTATTGTTTTTTTAGCATCACTTTTTAGAAGTTAAAGCAGAAGTAATTAGTGCAAGCAAATCTGTCAGTTGTGAGCAGGTTTCTTTTATTTGTGTGGTTCTCCACCTTAGCTAACTTGAGAGTTGAATAGAGACAATGTTGAATTATCTACCAGGCCACCACTAGGTTGTGCTTCTGTGCCAGAATTCTCTTATGCCCAGGTCTGGATAGGAAAAACCACAGGTGGATACAATAATCTCTCTGAAATACTAGTTTCACTCATATTTATGTGTGTAGGGGGGTACTTTGTACTACAATATCTCTATCATAGAACAGAATGCTGAATTTGTATCACTGTTCATACAAAACATGCCCCCTACACACACAAAAAAATGCTGGCACCAAGTGGTGCTGGTACACATCCACACATCCTGGGGCATGTGGAGAGCTGTAAGGCACCCTCCATCGTCAGGAGGTTCTGAGAAGAAAGTCTGCTGCATTGACTTGGGACAAATAAAACTGTGTTGAGGACAAATGGAGACCATGTTGCTTGGCTTGCTTGTGCTAAACCATTTGTGTTCATCTAGCATATAATACATGGCTACTTGCTTGGAATTGTTTCCTTGTGGATTTAAAGTAATTTTTTCCTTCATTTTGAACTTTAGAAAACTTAAATAAAGCTCTTCTGATTCCTTTCATCTTTGTGAGTTGTTTGTTTACCAACAAAACACTTTGTTCCTAAGCCAACTTTGGCTCTTCAGCGGTAGCCCTGAAGAACTGTATATTTCCTTGCTTTTTTCCACGTTTAGAAAGAAGAAGAGGACAAGAAATTGTGCTGTAAATAAGTAACTTCTTCAAAAAGAAGGAGAGGATCAATGTGACTCAAACACAAATGAAACGCAGGCTCTTGCTCTAGGAACAGGTGTTTTAATAACAAAGACGCTGTACTGAATCGTCCTCTTCCACTTCTCACCATTGCTGCCATCCTGGGGTTTTTCATTTGCCCTCATTCTCACCATGCACTGAAGCCTGGTCAGAGCAAGAGGAGATTAGATCCTCATGATGCCTTTGTTACTTTCTGTAAATAGACGCCTAATGTCCTAAAGAAAAAATAATCTCTCTTCTGTAAGTTATGTGAGAAGCGGCATCTTTGACATAAAGGAAAGACCACCTGTTCAGTTTTCTCTCTGCTTTACAGAACCTAAACATGTTTGTGTTCTATTCTTTAATAACCTAGTGTTACATCTCTACATTGTTCTTCCTTTCTGTTCTGATAAAAACATGGTTGTCAAAAGACGATTGTAGGGATAACAAAACTAAAAACACCCCATTTGCACTGGGTCATCAATGTTGGGAAAGGCAGCTGTTATAGTACTTATCTGCTTTTAAAGAACTTGGTAAGTTCTAAGTTGGTGCACTTTGAAAACTTTTAAGAAACATTGCTGCTATTCACTTGTTTTCTTGGAGATGCAGACACCATTGCCAGCATCTGGAAGGAATTCCTCATCATTTTCTTTAAGGGACAAGCAGATGCATTGGAGTTAGCTGTTCAGAGCCTGATTGTCTGGATTCATAGCCTGGCCTTTTCCTATTTTTGGCCCATAATCTAGGGGAAATAACAAAGCTGCTCGTTCCTCAGTTTCTTCAAGTGTAATGGAATATTTGCAGGATTGTTTTAGAGCTAAATTGTTACTGCATTAAAGCACATAGAGGAAAGCATGCCACTCAGTAAGCATTTTGTTGGCATTACCGTTATTACTGTTAAAATCACTATAATCTAGGAGTAGGTTGTACCAGTAGTGCAATGCACCCTTAGAGTGAAGCTGTAGCTGCAGGGGATACGTGTACGTTTCTGTTCACTCGGAGGACTACTGGGTGAGCTCCCATCACATGCCAGGCACTTTGAGTCAAATGAGGAACAAAACAGGTTCCTGACTTTCTCGGATTTTTTTGAAGTAGGAAGTAGGAATAGAAATAATATTGATATGGAGGATTAGCATGCAAACACATCAATTGATTTTTGAAACTTGGCTTTTTCGAAAGTGGGGTGATTAAGGATCCAGTGCCTCCCTTTACTATCTCATGATGGCTCCAAGTTCACTTGCAAATTGACCTCCTTGGACAGGGAACATTTCTCAGCTATTCCCATGTCAGTTAGGGAAAGGGTAGGAGGAAATTCACTTTGTAGCAGGAGCAGTGTAGATTAGCACTGAGAATACTAACTGAGGGTTATTGCAATCAGAATGCATAAACAGGGAGAGTTGGAGAATATCATCCACTTACTCTTGTTGTTTGCAAGAATTGATTCAGATCTGTTACATGTGAACTTCTATGCTCAAAGTGAAAGGAAGTCGAGGGAGAGTTGTCACTAAGTCATTGCAAGATTCACTTTTAGGGCTCAATCTTTTTGTTTTTACTAAGAAGTAAATGTCTCTTTTGATTAGATACCATCTAACTGAGTTATTTTCCCATCAGCCTGACATAAAATAGTTGCTTAGAAGAGATTTTCAAAAACTATATTTCAGTACTAAATCGCCCTATTCATGTTTGGTCACACCTGCCACCACTGAGAAGCAATGCATGAAATCAGGAAAAACATCCTCCAAAGAGCAGTTGCTTTGCCGCCCTCTCCCCTCTCTCTTTTCTAAAGAAACACTAAGTGGATTAGGTAAGCTTAAATTTCTTTACTAATTAGTTTTCTCAGATAGAGGCATGCCTCAATGATATTGGATAACAACTATTCAAATATATGCTAATCCATTCAAGGATATAAAAGAGTGATGCCACCTTGTATTTCCTGACTTGGAGACACCCTCGGATTAGTTTTTCATGCTGTCAGGCAGGGAGAGATGATAGAACGGAAGCAGCACACAGGGGCATGCCAGAAAACCTTAGGTACAGAAGGGAACTGGGGGGTGGGTGGGTTTTTTAAAGTCCAGGAACCTAGCTACTGTCTGCTCAGAGCCACAGGAAAGAAATGCACCCCTGCTTTGTTCCAGTATTTGATTGACAAGTGGTGTGAACCAATGGAAATGACAATCAATTTGATTTAGGAAGCAAGGCATACATTCTGGACTCGTCTCTCTTAGCCCTGTTCTAGATCCTGGCGAGATGACTTCTGTGTAGTGCATCAACTGGACCCCGTGTCTTGGCTTCCTAATGGCATCAATGGGAAAACCAGTGGGAGAGTGGGGGCCCTTCCTGGTACCCTCTCAGTTGGAGGAAGCAGAATCCCTGCACCAAAGCAACACCTCCGAAGAAGGGCTCCTCTACTCAGTTGCTCTTCTCCTTGGCTTATAGTAGCTGCTCCCTTGTTCCTTCAGACCCAGGGAAGCCAAAACTTCCCTTTTAGTTGCCTTTGTCCCTGTTCTGAGTGTTTCATCTCTCCTGGCTGGTCTCCTATATGCTACCTACACTCCCCAAAATGATCTCTGATTAGATTATCTCCAGCTCTCCCTATTTCCTGTGTTTTCCTCTTCTAGGGATCTTGACAGATACACAAATCCATGTAGTACCTTGACAAGTCAGTGGGAACCCCGAAGTATTCTGGTTGGCTAATGCTGTTGAGGGTCGTGCAGACAGAGGTCACTGTGGTGTAGGAAAGGTCACAAGTGAGCAGATAGACTTGATCATGACCTGGGGGATGGCTCAAGTTGGGGTCACAGTCTCCATGGGAGGAGGGCAAGGGAGGGAATGCATTTAAGATCATTGGTGGCCATGATGAATGGTTGACCTGGGATGGACACGGAGTACTCATCACCACCAATTAGACAACCATGGCAGAAGCAGAAGATGAACATTTGTTTCAAGACAGAGTGGAAGCACTGAATGGGACTATTTATGCATTGTCTGGAATCTGGCGAAACACCACAAGGAAACAATGGTTGGTATTATTATCATCAGAATTAACAGGTAACATGTATCATTCTTCGGAGCATCTTCCTGGTGCTCTGTAAAAAAAAAAAAAAAGATAATTGCCTTTGTAAGCACCCTAAATTCTTCCATGCCCCTCCAAATCTGAAGCCTTAGATATGAAAAAACTGTAAACATGACATTAATAAACTCTTCTTCTTTTGTAAAACATTCCTCTCATGTGGAAGGATTCATTCTTGAGTGTGTAAAAGAGATAAAAGAGATCTTAACTTTCCAATTTTTTAATATCAAAATTAAAAAGAATTTTAAAATTGCATTATACAGAGAGAGAGAGAGAGAGAGAGAGAGAGAGAGTATTCCTTCCAAGATATCACAGGAGGGAACAAAAACAACATTTGGAGTTTTAGGCCTGCATATAGTTCTTGACATTGCAAGTTCACGTGATGAACTGTTGACAAACGCACTGATACAATCACCATCCACAGGCCTCTGGGCTGGAACTCCCTGTGCTGCTGGAGCCGGGACTAAGAAGGGACTCTTAGGTGGTTCGCTGAGGAAAGTGTAGGCATCAGTAGGTTCTAACTAAAGCGAACCCTGGCTCATCTAGAATGAGGACACAGAAACTGCAAAATGTTTATTCCATGTGTCAGCACTGCCCTGTGGCCCAGGAAAAATAAGGACTTTGGAATTCAGTGACTTGAGTTTTAATCTTGATTATGGTATTAATATCAGTGTGTACTTGTGCCAGTTTCTTAACTGGATGATTGATTTTTTATTGGATAATAGTGATTAAGTACCTGTCATATGGGACTCTTGGGGGGATAATGCAGAATGATGCGTGTGAAGTATCTAACACAGCACCATGGATGCAGGTGAGCCCAGTGAGTGCTCAGGTGGCATGTGCTTTGCCTTGTGAGGGGGTCGTGTGGACTAAGCTGAGACATGGCAACATTTCTGGGATACTTATGTGCACAGGCCAAAGACTCAACTTTTGTGTTTTAGAGATCTATTTATTTGAAAGAGTGGCAAGGACAGAGGTAGAGGAGGTAGAGAGAGAACCATCTTCTGGTTCACTCCCCAAATGCCCACAACAGCCAAGGCTGAAGCCAGGAGCCAGGAGCTCCATATTGGTTTCTCATGTGGGTGGCAGGGATCCAAGTACCTAGGCCATCAAATTCTGCCTCCCGGGTGCATTAACGGGAAGCTGAATCAGAAGTGGAGCTGTTTTCTGGACTCTAGACATCACAAGCACTGACTGAATCCATTGCACCCCAACGTTTACCCTCAATTTTATTTACATTTTCAGTGCAACGATTCTCCTGTTCCAAGCCACCTTGTTGGTGATTCTCTGTGGCAACAGATCCTGAAGGAGGCACTGCAGGGGAAGCTTCTCCCTGCCTGACCCAGAGCTGTGCCAGTAGTGGCAGTGCTGTTTTTTTTGTTTGTTTGTTTTTTTGTTTTGTTTTTTTTTTTTTTTTACAGGCAGAGTGGACAGTGAGAGAAAGAGACAGAGAGGAAGTTGGTTCATCCCGCAATGGCCACTGCGCCCGGTGCACCATGCCGATCCAAAGCCAGGAGCCAGGTACTTCTTCCTGGTCTCCGATGCGGGTGCAGGCGCCCAAGCACTTGGGCCATCCTCCACTACACTCCCAGGCCACAGCAGAGAGCGGGACTGGAAGAGGAGCAACTGGGACAGAATCCGGTCCCCTGACCCAGACTAGAACCCGGTGTGCCGGTGCTGCAGGCGGAGGATTAGCCTAGTGAGCCGCGGCGCCGGCCTGCAGTGCTTATTTCTGAAACACAGCACAAAGAGCATTCAACCCGAAAGCTCAGGGCAGGTAGACAGGAGTAGTGCCTTTCTCAGATCCCCCGGTTAAAGTTCCCAACAAATCTGTTCTATTCACTGGAAAGAGATTTTAAAATCCTGTTTCTGTCTTGCAGTTACATACTCTAGAAAGAAAACAACATTGCAGTTGAGTTCTGTGTCGCACGGAAGTGGACAATTTCATTCATTTAACTTCCTTCATTTTCTTCCTCCGTTTATTTCCCCCTCTCCTGGTGTCTCTTTCTGTCCCCCTTTCTGTTTTATGCCACCCCTGTGTGTGTTTTATCTTCACCTGGCTGGGCTCTCTGTAAGTAGTGTCAAGGCCACGTTAGGATATTCTTGGGGACTGCTGACAGCGGATGGAACCAATGGCTTCTGCAAAATATTTGGATGCATTTAGTTTACATTTGAATTATACAGAAACTGAGAAATTTTTATCAAATTCCTTAAGTCTTTGTTCCTAGTCCAAAAGTCACAACTCTGAAAAAGTTTCTTTCCATTCTAGCCATAGATTACAGGCAAGAGATCAGCACCAAGTTAGAAGCAAGACCACCTCCAAAGTGAGGCATGTGGTGTTTTTGCCTGGCCCTGGCAATGCAGGGCAAGAGGCCTGGTCGTCTGTTCTGGGTTGCAGGTGCCCCACAGCTGCTGCCTGGAGTCAGCCGACTTCACAGCTAGTGTCAGTGAAGGGCTCTCTATTGGGAAACCACAAAATAATGATTTCTTGTGATAATGCAGCAGAAGTGTTGACTGTGCAGACCGGCAGTCAGATCCAACCAAAGTCAGATTCCTCTCTGCCACTCAGCCTCTCCAAGGCGGTTTCCATCTTTCTACCAAGGAGCAATAATTGTCTCACTGCAGAGTTGATTGCAGAATACGTAATTTCTCACGCATGCTTGCTACCACAGCAGGTACATGATTAACTTCTAATAACTTATAAGTGTTATTATCGTCCCACTCTTCTTGAGTTTCTCAGCTGATCCACTGATTTTTGTAAGTGACTGACTTGGGGCCCCCACACCTGCCAGAGAAGGTTAGATGTGACCATTAAGTAGCAAACAAGGTACCCGTGACATCTACTCAAGTTCAATGCAATTCTATCCATCTGTGTTACAGCCCGCCAGAGGAAGTCATTCCAGTTGTAGACAGTGAACACTGCTACATAAACCAATAAAGGCCCACTCTCCATGGCAGGTGTTCATATTTAAGTTGTTTTTCAATAATCCTAAACATTTTTTCCTGTGTTGGAACAGGGCTAACTGACTCTCTCGACATATGCTGCCTCTACATAGAGTTTACCTTTCTTATTTAAATATTATGTAGTGCTTAAATTTGAGCATTTGTGGGGGTGGATAAGAGTATTCTTGCCATTTTCAGACCTGTGGCAGGCAATGCTGTTCCCTGCAGCTGAGCCTAGACTCAGCCTTGGACGACTCCTCAATGTGGTGTCTAGGCTGCCAACCTCCCATTGCTTGGTTGTGATAAGTGAGGTGAAATAAGTCTGTTACCCACACTGACTCATGGTCATGCATTACAAAAATAAAAAGCTAGGAGAAATTAAAAGACATGTGATGGGGGCTGGCACTGTGGCGCAGTGGGTTAATGTCCTGGCCTGAAGCACTGGCATCCCATATGGGCACTGGTTCAAGTCCCAGCTGCTCCACTTCCAATCCAGCTCTCTGCTATGACCCAGGAAGCAGTGGAGGATGGCCCAAGTCCTTGGGCCCCTGCACTCACGTGGGAGACCCAGAAGAATCTCTGGCTCCTGGCTTCGGATAGGCGCAGCTCTGGCCCTTGTGGTCAATTGGGGAGTGAACCAGTGGATGAAGGCCTCTCTGTCTCTCTCTCTGCCTCTCTTCTGTATGTGTAACTCTGACTTTCAAATAAAAATAAATCTTTAAAAAAAAAAGACAGGTGATGATCACTGGCAAGGAATTTTTTTGTGTATTTGTCTTGGTTTTGATCAGGAGAAGCATATAATGTTGACATTTATTCAACAAATATTTGTTGAGTTGGACCATGTACCTGCTGGGGATTCAGAGGTGAAAAACAGCAGTGAAATCCTAGCCTTCCTGGAGCATTGAATTCAGGAATTCTTACCCTGAGCTACACATTAGGCCACCTGGATGCTGGCTGCTGTAAAAAATATCAGTAGCTATTTCCCACTTCCCCCATTAAAAGCTTCTGGCTTCAAACTGGCCCAGCCCTGGCTGCGGCAACCATCTGGGGAGTAAGGCAGTGGATGGAAGATTCCCTCTGTCTCTCCCTCTCTCTCTCTGCCTCTCAAATAAAATAAACAAAAACTTAAAAAAATTCTCTCTCATATTAAAAATTTTTTATTATTGAGGAATTTTTTTGTAAATGTGTACAGTCTAAAGTCTGTGGTCATGTACAGTAATGAACTTGAGCTTCACTTTCACTCACCTTCCACCTCTCACCTAGAGTAACTTCTAGTCCTGCAAGTTGTGTTCATCCAAAGCACCCTTGGGAAGACTGTATGCTCAGTGATGACAGGGAAAAGACCATCTTAAGAACTCTGTGTCAGGAGTGGTTAGACAGAGAGGGGGCTGGATCAGAAGATGGAGAAAGTTCTACAGTAGGGCCTGTCTTTATGGACCTGATTCAATAGAACAGGTCTGCAATGAGGATCTCTATGGGTCTGTCCGCAAGGTACTCTACACAATTGTGGCTGCAAGTTGCTGTTGGACACCAAGACAGGTGGACCTAGGTTACTTGTCCAGAGGGCATGGGGCTTACTGTCATGCTTTTGTATTTACTGGAAACCCCAGGAGACCCCTCCGGGCTTCTCAGGCCAGACTGACTAATGCCTCCTCCTGCTAAGATTTCAGTTTCCTGACAAGGGAGTGAGAGGAGTGAGAGGAACAGGGAGTGAGTCAGTGCCTCCACGCTGGCAGCACTAGCACTGGTGTTAATCTGTGTTATCTTAGCTCGCACGGGGTGAGCAATCATGCCTGGCCAGACAATCTCACAGGAGGTGGAGGGGAACAGGTACAAGTTTCCAAAGGAGGCTTTTGTTACCAAAATAGGTGATTAGTTGGAGTCCATTCTATATTTGCTCCTTGTAACTGAATATTTTTTGGAAACACCAGCAAAGTGCCCAGCCTGGCCCCGGGGACTCATCCAACTTCTGAAGACTTGCACAGCAGGTCTGATGCCACAGACTTCCTCCCGACACTCCAGCAAGGCAATGTGAGACACAGAGTGACACAGCCAGGCCCTGCCTACTGCGCTGCACACACAAACATGTTTTTGAAGTCTTTGTACACTGAGAGGGAACACTCTGTTCTCTTTGGGAGGGTGCCAGAAACTTATGATGGAGTGTGGTCAATGCCAAGAACAGACACCAAGGCCTCTCTCGGAAGGAGACACTGTGTGCTGCTGAGTTGCCATTGCTTCTTCCTTTATTATAGATTCCCAGACCAAGCCTACAGACTTCTGCCTTGCACTGCTCAAGCCCTTGATTAGTTTTAAACTCATTGTCTGAGGCCACTCTTTGGACAACTGTAAGGTTGCTTTTTGAGTCAAATGCAAATATGTTCATCTACCTTCATTTGTTTTGCATCTCAGAGAACAAAAGTCAACATTTCCTACTTCAGATAGGTACAGTTTAAGTTGCTGACATCCCCCATTAACCTCTGTTCTAGTTGACTCTTATCGTAGAGGCCCTGGATGTCTCTCCATCTCTTTCCACACAGTCTTCTGAAATCTTGTGTCTCTGCCATGCCCAGGTCTAACACCAAGTATTTACTAACATTTCTTAAAATTAGTTTTCTGCATAACTTTCATGTATGCTTTGAGTATAACTCCTGGTTTCAAAGCTGTTTGAACAATTCTTCAAGTTTCCAAGACTCAGTTGCTCTTTTGGTTGATGAAATTGCCATTAAGATGCCTTCATATGGTGTTGACTACCTCAAATGTGGGCATCCATCCCTTCTTTTTTTAAAGTCCATAAAAAAAGTAACCAACCAGGTTTTATGTGACTGAAGTTTGGGAATCAATGTAATTGAGAGATGATACAAGTCATAAAAATCTTTTTGTTTAGTAGGTAAGTAAAAATAGAAAAGCCCAGAGGACAATGGTCTTTGTGAACATTAAAGATTATGCATGGACTCTGGCCTCAGAATCAGCCCTTAAGGCATTTGGATCTTGCTGAAGAGCCCATGAGAGTATTTTAGGCATGGAAAGCCAAGACACTCTGGAAAGAAAAAGACCTAAATGAAAGATCTCTGTGAGTGAGATCCCAGTGGAAAGAACGGGGCCATCAAAGAAGGAGGTACGTTTCTCTGAAGGGAGGAGAGAACTTCCACTTTGACTATGACCCTGTCGGAATAAGATCGAAGTCTGCAAACCCAAAAGGCTTCCATAGTCTTGGCAACTCATGACTAGAGCCTAGGGAGATTACTGACGCCATAAACAAGAGTGTCAAATTATTAAGTCAACAACAGGAGTCACTGTGTACTTACTTCTCTTTGGGATCTGTCCTTAATGTGTTGTCCAATGTGAAGTAATGCTATAACTAGTACTGAAACAGTATTTTACACTTTGTGTTTCTATGTGGGTGCAAACTGATGAAATCTTTACTTAATATATACTAAATCAGTCTTCTGTATATGAAGATAATTGAAAATGAATCTTGATGTGAATGGAATGGGAGAGGGAGAGGGAGATGGGAGGAGTGCAAGTGGGAGGGAAAATATGGGGGGGAAGCCATTGTAATCCATAAACTGTACTTTGGAAATTTATATTAACTAAATGAAAGTTAAAAAAAAGATTATGCATGGAAAAATTTCACTAACCACATGCAGCTGAAAAATATAGAAAGCCACGCCCAGGCAGGGCCAGCTCACTGTGCTTGGGATGTGCTAATTGTCTTCACAGGTGTGTGGATGGGTCATCCCAGGGATGGATTCCAATATGGGGAGGTAAGTGAGGTATTTCACTAAAAGGTATGTCTGAATCAGACTGAAGAATTTGTGATCATAACAGTGGACTGTGGCTATAATCAACATTAGTGTGAGGATGAAACTTTGTTTAGGGAGATGTTGATGGTGAAAAATAGATGGATTTTCACTGTTTCTTGAGCATGACCTTAGGCTATTCACTAACATTATTCATGCAATAAACATTTATTGAGCTCTGTTAAGTGCCAAGCACATGTGAGGTGGTGGAAATTCCCCTGCACTCACGGAGTAACATTGATTATTATTTGTGCTCCACTTTCCTGGAGCATAACAATACCTGTCCAGCAGAGTTGTGATTAATACAATTCTAAGTGGGACTGTCTCAGAATTGGTTGCTTAACTCCAATGTTAGAGACAAGTGTGTGATAATTAGGGAATGAATAGATGATTGGGAGACATTAAAGGGCAAACTCAATTCTGCTGCCCCGATTATTACCCTCTACTCAGTAATCTTGAGGGAACTCTTATAAATCTCCAGTCCTAGAAGGTGTACCCTTTTCCTTCTACTTTTTTGTGTTTTCAGTATTCCTCTACTGTAAGCCACTGGGGTATTCAAGGGAAATCTTTGCACAGATTAGCTTTGCTTGCAAGAAGTTGAACCTGGAATCTCATTTTTTTCAGTTGGATGCTTACTCACGCAATGGATTTGTTGAATGGCTCTTTTTTCCTACTTGAGCAGTGAGAAATAAATAGAGAGAATTCAGGGTAGAGGAAATGAACAGCCTGAGAAAAGGCACCCTCAATTGTCTGATAAAAAGAATATGTGTGAGTCTTTTGTAGGTCAGGTGGATGTAACAGAAGGTACTGGGCTTGAACCATTGTTGAAGAAGCCCATCCTAAGCTGTCCTCACTGAGGCACCTAGCAGAACACGTATCCAGGTTAAGCTGTCTAGGGATGGGAACCAAGGCAGATTGGACGAGGTTCACAGGAGTTGATTTCCTATGAGAAGTGACTGTACAGAAGAGGCCACCAAAGAACTTTGCAAAGAATCAGCAGATATCTCCCCAGAGATGCGTCATTTGGATGCCTGTTTGGTGCAGGGCACAGATCACAATGGTAAGTAGAACATTTTCTGTTCCCTTTTGTGAATATTCTCTTGTCCTCAACATAGAAAGGAACCGTGTAGATGTGGGTGTCAGGTAGTGAAGGGGAATAGTCAAGAGAACCCCCCAAGTGGACACTTGAATTGGATGAGAAACTGGAGTGGATGGTGCACAAATAACTCTTTTACCACCTGAAGATGTGGGAAAGTTGGTATCTGCTGGAGACACCCCAACATCTTGGGAAGGGGAAATTTGATAAAATGTGAGAAAGTTAGGATAGGAGAACAATAGAACCCTATCTGGTTTGGACCTTGCTGAGTTCACAGCATTCAGCGAACTGTTGACACATGTTAAGGTGCTTCACAAACGGGCTCCACAAAGGATAGATATTATTACAGCCCCTGAAGAGGTTCAGTGCTCAGAAACTGTCTGCACACACTTCGCGGTTGAAGAGCAAATCAGAGGCCTAATCTGCAGTGTTGGTCTGGGAGACGGCATCACATGCTCATACTTCCTTCAAGTGTGGGTTTCCTGCATACAAAGACGTTTTTCTCAGCTGTCTCACTGCATTCCTTTTGCTGCTTCGGGTGTTTGCTTTCTTGGATATGTTATGATTTCCCCCCACCATTATAGAGATCATCTAATTTCACTTCCAATCTGGTTAAGACAAAATAGTGTTTAGCTTTTTCACAAATTCTTAAAGTAACTAAAGACAAGTCATCTTGTGCAAGTGTGCAAACAAAGCAATTTCTGCGGGCTTATGGCACAGAGACCAAAAGTCCCATGCAGCGCAGAAGACAAAAGATACTGGATTTGGAGGTGGTGACCCAGAGTAACTCCCAGTCATGGGATATTCAACCCTGCTTAGCATCCATTATCTCCACCGTAAGGTAGGGTTTTCCACAAGTCCTGCACTGAGTTAGAGACTGTGGAAAGTATAAAGCACAGTGCTAGGCACACGGTCCATGCTCAAGAAACAGCTGTTGCTCCCTTTCCCAAGTCACAGGGTCGGAAGACACACCTGAGAAAAAGAAATAGGATTTTATTTGTCACAAGGAAGGCACTGGCAGAGGGGTAAGGGCAGGGGATGCAGAAATAGTAAACTGCATATCCATTTGTGCATTCAGCCAAGGCTGGTAGCTGTAGTCATCGGCACTATTGAAAAGATTCATGCAAAATCATATTGACACTACTGGAGCAAAAGGCAATACTGACATGCATACTTATTTCATAATGTGTTTGTATTAATACCTACATTTTAATTTGTAAAAAGTATTCAGAATTTAGAAAAAATTTTATATTATTGAAACTAAATATTTGATATATTTCACATGTAAAATGTATAAAAATGTAATGCTGAAATAAATTTCAGAAAATAAGCATGAAATAAATATTAACATTCTGGTGTTAGTTATCAGGAGAAAAGAAAGCAACAACAACACTATACAAAATGAGCTTAGGTTGGACATTTGGTTCAGCGTTTAAGATGTCACTTGCAGCGTTCACATCCTATACTGGAGTGCCTGAGTTGAAGTACTGACGTCTCTGTTTCTGTCTCCAGCTTCCTGCTGATGTGAACCCCGGAAGGGGACAGGTGATAGCTCAAGATTTGAGCCCTGCCATCCACGTGGAAAAGCAAGACAGAGTTCCAAGCTAGTGGATTCTGCTGGGCCAGCTCTGGCTGTTGCAGGCGTTTGGGAAGCGAACCAGCAGATGGGTGTGCTCTCGTTTTCTGTCTCCCTGCCTTTCAGGTAAAACGAAGACTCTTCCGAAAATTAAAAATCAAACTAATCATTACATAAAATGAAGACCATCAATCTTGAAGATCAAGTAAGTTATTGGATTTTTTTGGACAAAACTTGATTTGGAGAACAATGTATACTATCTTTGCTGGTGAGTCTGGTTTTCGGGAAAATTCTTCCAGCTTTAAAAAAAATGTTTTTTCCCAAAGAAACCTTTTATTTAAGGAATACAAGATTCATGCATTTCATAAGTACAATTTTAGGAATACAGTGATTCGTCCCACCATACCCGCCCTCCTACCCACACTCCCCTCCTCTACTTCCTCTCTCTCTCCCATTCCCAGTCCCATTCTCCATTAAGATCCATTTTTTATTAACTTTATACACAGAAGGCCAACTCTATACTAAGTAAAGAGTTCAACAATTTACACATGCACACACACCAAAAAATTGTTCCTCAACAGTCAAGATAAGGGCTGTTCAAAGTCATTGCATCTTGAAGTTAATTTCACTTATTTTTTAGAAACTTAATTAACTTTAAAGAAATGCCCGAGAATGATACATGTTTTGCCAATACTTAGACAACTCTTTGAGGACAGAGGTGCTGCATGGGAAGTTAGTGCACAGTGACTCCTGTCATAAATTTAACAGCACTCATGTGTGATGTCAGTGATCACCCTAGGGCCCTTGACATGAGCTGCCTAGGCTATGGAAGCCTTTTGAATCCACAAACTCTGTCAATATTTAGACAAGGCCATAAGCAAAGTGGAAGTTCTCTCCTCCCTTCAGAGAAAAGTACCTCCTTCTTTGATGACCACTTTTTTCCACCAGGGTCTCACCCACACAGGTCCTTCATGTAGGCATTTTTTGCTACAGTCTTGGCTTTCCATGCCTGAAATGCTCTTGTGGGTTTTTCAGCCAGACCAGAATGCCTTAAGGGCTGTTTCTGAGGTCAGAGTACTACTTAAAGCAATTGTCATTCTATGAGTCTGCTGTGAGGATTGCTTCCCACGTTGGCGCATTCCCTCCTTTTTAATTCTATCTGTTAGTATTACCAGACACTTAATTCTATCCATATGATCACTTTAACACTTAAGATGGTATTTTTACCCCCAGCTTAAGGGGATTTGGGCCCTATAGCAAGTTTTTAAACTGTACCCTTAGAAGTAAGTCCATAGGAATGTGTGTGGAACTATACAACTTTACAGTTACAAACTTCATATACTTTATAGTTACAACTTTAGGAACATGATGATTCTTCCCACCATGCCTGCCCTCCCACCCTTATTCCTACCCCTCTTCCTCCCTCCTAATTCCCACTGTTATTTTTTTACTGAGATCTTTTTTTGAATAACTTTATATACCTATTTAACTCTATGTTAAGCAAAGAGTTCAACAAATAGTATCAAGAAAAAACTGTTCCTCAGTCAAGACATGGGCTGTTCAAGTCATTGCTTTTCCAATGTCAATTTCACTTCTACAGATTGCCTTTTAGGTGCTTGATTAGTTATCACAGGTCTGGGAGAACATGTGGTATTTGTCTCTTTGGGACTAGTTTATATCACTATGGATGATATTTTCCAGATTTATCTATTTTGTTGCAAATGACTGGATTTCATTTTTTTACCACTGTGTAGTATTCCACAGTGCACATATCCCATAATTTCTTTATCCAATTTTCAATTGACAGGCATTTGAGTTGATCTCATGTCTTAGCTATTGTGAATTGAGCTGCAATAAATATATTTTTTAACATTTTATACTAGTCAAAGCAATGAAGAGAAAAATTGAATTAAATCTGTCTTCCTCTAAGATTTTTGTTTACAAATAACTCCATCATCTCCTTGTGACAGTAAAAAGATGAATTTAAAATAAATTTTATGTTTAATAAAGACTACAATATTTTTATTGACAGCTGTAGTTTTGATACTTAAAGCCCGGTCGTGAATTTGCTAGATGCTGCGTTCTTAACTTCTGCTATGAAACAGTCTTTGTTCAAACAAACAAGACAAATCAATCAGGCAGATAAAAGGAGTTTCCAGCACCAAACACTGATTGTTGTCCCTATCAACTGACCCCATTTGAAGGGACTTATCTCAGAGGTAATGCTGAATCTTTGTTCCCTTGTCATGGAGGCTCTGTTTCTTACACAGTCAGGGAAAGTGGGACCAGAGTGGATGCGACCTAGAAAATTCTGGGTTAGTGTTTCAGTCTTCTTCCCTTACCGGCCCAGAGCCTTGGGGAGATCTTAACAGGCCTCCCTATAAATTCTGGGTGTAACTTTCTGGTGACTTTCCAAAGTACAATAATTCAGATGGCAAATTTTTAAAACACAGAGGTAATGACATCACACTAACAATAACATTGGTGTTTTTAGTAGGTAACAATCAACAACATAGTACACTGTGGAGCTCTGCCATGTTGAAAGTTTATGTTGTAATCTTTAATTAAAATCATCTTGCTTTGAAAGTTTTTTTCCATTAAATTGTTCACGGGATTTTTTTTTAAGATTTATTTTTATTTATTTGAAAGACAGAGTGACAGAGAGAGGTAGAGACGAGGAGAGAGATAGGTCCTCCCTCCACTGTTTCACTCTCCAAATGGCTGCAATGGTTGGAGCTGAGCCGATCTGAAATCAGGAGCCAGGAGCTTCTTCCTGGTCTCCTGTGCAGGTGCAGGGGCCCAAGGACTTGGGCCATCCTCCACTGCTATTCCAGGCCATAGCAGAGAGCTGGATTGGAAGTAGAGCGGCCAGGACACAAACTGGCACCCATACGGGATGCCGGCGCTTCAGGCCAGGGCTTTAACCCGCTGTGGCACAGCACCAGCTTCCACAGAATATCTTAAAGATACAAATACATCCTAAGGTGTTCCCCCTGAAGTCATTAATAATTTGGGATTACTCTTTTATCAGGGAAGTAGTGAAGATTAGGGCAGTGGAAAGAGAACTATGTGCAATGAGCAGAATCCTTGCAATTATAGGGCAGGACTCAAGGAGGGAAGTGCAGCAGGTTGCTCCTGGAAAGGTGCAGCTGCCCCAGGAAGACAACTGGTTTAAATGAAATGCCAAGGGAAGGAAGGCAGAGGCCAAGGGCGTGGATGGACCCCTCACCTCCACAACTGCTCCCACACTGGGTACACTCTCATTCCTAAGTCACTGTGTTACTGCCACTAAAAAGGTGTATCATTCAAAAGAAGGTCTGGGGCTGGGGCTGTGGCATAGCAGGTAAAGCCACCACCTATAGTGCTGGCATCCCACATGGGTGCCAGTTTAAGACCAGGCTGCTCCACTTCCATTCCAGCTCCCTGCTATGGCCTAGGAAAGCAGTGGAAAATGGCCCAAGTCCTTGTGCCCCTGCCCCCTCATGGGAGACCCAGAAGAGACTCCTGGCTCCTGGCTTTGGATCTGTGCAGCCCTGGCCGTTGTGGCCAATTGGGGAGTGAACCAGTGGATGGAAGACCTCTCTCTCTCTCTCTCTCTCTCTCTCTCTGCCTCTCCTTCTCTCTCTGTGTAACTGTGACTTTCATATAAAAAAATAAATCTTTAAAAGAAAAAGGTCTATGCTCTTACCACCTTGAGGAAAGTGAGTAGTCAAGTTTGTGCAAAACAAGAAACATTCCAGAGAAATGAACAGTGAATGAGGTAAGTGCTGAAGTGGTCTGTGAAGTATGGATTCCTGTGCTGGGGGTGTTTTGAGACAGATCTTAAAGAGAAGTGGGATGTGGGCTGACAAAGAGGAAATATCGTCCCACATCCAGGGAATGCTCTGTGCCGTGTTATCTTAGCCTGCTTTCCTGGGAAAAGAGCCTGCGATTAATCTTATGAGCACAGGCTTTGTTGTGGAGTACCATACCAGATTAATAATGAAGAAAAACAGGAAGATTAAAAAAAAAAAGTCATGGTACTGCGTTCTGGTTGCAGGAGATGCAAAAGGTTTTACTCAGTTATGCAGAACATCTCCAGAGAGACCCTCGAGGTCACAGCTCTGAGCAACAGACCTTCGGTGAAAAACAGGGTGAACAATCTACTTCTTGGCTTCTGTCTGTCTCCTGCTTTTCACGTCTGCTCCAGCCAACAAAGTGGTGACTACTGGGATCTGACTCAGTCGCTGGAGCCATTGTGGCCGAGAAGAGAGTGACGGAGGCCTGGCCTTTTCTCCCTGGTGTTTGCAGGGAAGACAGAGACAACTAGGGGGCCAGCTGATGAGTCTGCAGGGCTTTCTGACCTTTGGAAGGGCAGGAGTCAGTCAACCATGGCTGAGTTCCCGCCATCAGGAATCAGCGCAAGCAGCAGTTTGGGTGGGCAGAGACAGGGGCAAGTGAGTTCAAGTGCCTCTGAGGAGGTTTCTGGGATAGGTCTGGTACAGGGAGTGCAGTGGGTGGTGGACAGCTGACCCTGTGCAGAGGGAATGACTTGGTGCATTATCAGGGTGATACTCTGGGCAGGGGCCAAAAGCCGGGGTTCCAGAGGCCCATTTGGGTGAGTTTAAAATCCGTGCCCATTTTCTTATGATTTACAATGACTGATCTCGTGGTTTTTGCCTACTCTGTGCTCATTTCAACCTCCTGCCTGAGCTGCAGTGACCAGAATGCAAAACGCAGCACTTTTCAGACTCTCAGGCAGTCCGAGTTCCAGATGACTCAGGTTCTGCCAAGAAGACTCATGAGAAGCCCGCATTCCGACCTGAAGGAAGTGGGAGGGAGGCAAAGAAGCAATGGTGGCAGTGGTGGTGTTTTCCTGGCAGCCACGCGTACTCCCACTCCCTACCAGCTCCCTTATGACCCGGCTGGGTTCTGTGGCTTGGGGAATTTCTGGATGCGAGCAAGCAAGCTCTTCCATCCACTGGTTTACTCCCCAGATGCCAGGGCTGGGCCAGGCTGAAGCCAGGAGCCAAGAACTCCATCCAAGTCTCCCACAGGAGCGACAACGTCCGAGACCTTGGGCCATCTTTCACTGCCTCTCCAGGTGCATTAGCAGGGAGCTTGGACCAGAAGCAGAGAAGCGGGGCTGGAATTGACGCTCTGATGTGGGATGCTGGTGTTAGAAGCAGCAGCTTAACCTGCTGAGCCACAACCCTGGCCCCAACCTAGAATGTTTCTCGTCTCATGTGATTTGCAAAGCTTTTATTACTCTGTAAAAAGTGCTTCTTTTGCTTTAAACAGCTAGAGTGAGTTGAGGAAATGACATTGACATACTTAAATCTTTTTAGAAGATTTGTTGGAGAACTCTCCAAAGGAAAGAGAGAAGATCAATATACATAGAGAGAGAGATAAAAATAGAGATATTAATTCTCACTCATAAGTGCTGTACACTTGAGCGTCCCCAGTTGTTTATTCCTGGTCATCTCTCAGGGCACAAGTTCTCAGGAATCCTGCAGGTGAAGAAGTAGAAAAGCTTAAAGGTACGCACATGCATCTGACTTTTCAGTCATCAGTATGAAGAGAACCTCGACAAAATGTGCACCATATCCAGGGCTGTAGCATGCAAAAATGAGGATGTACCTGGAGTCACCGGTTCTTACCCAAGAAAAGCCTCCGTCTCTGCACAGCTGGGAGGCTGCTAAATCAGCCCGGGTGTGTGCATTTCATTTGTCCTTCTGGTAGACCTTCAGCAATTTTTGTGTCATGTGACCTCCTCGGTCTCAACGCTGGCCCTGCTTATCAGCTGACTGAAAGGTCATTTTCAAGTAACTGCAGAGAGGGGAGTAAAAAACAATTTGTACCTAATTTCATACTTTATCTGGAAGGTGTACTGAGGCTAATCAACGTAGAAGATTAAACAATTGCTCTACCTCTAAAGGACTTATGATTAAACTTGAAGCTATCAATGTGCTCTACCAAACAATGTTTTTAAATCCATTCAAAAGATTCTGTGTCCTTAGAAGGCATTCAGGTTTACCATAGAAATTGCTTTCCAATAACGTTAAGAGGAAAAATCACAAGGAACTACTGCTTGAGTGAAACTAAAATGTTTTGAAAGATGCAAGGGTGATGTTTGCAGTCACAAATGATTCAAGATTTTTTTTTTTTTAGTTTTTTTATTGTTTTGAGTTTTAATATTCCAGGGATGACATGTCTTGTATTTTCTCACTAAAAGCAAACACGACCATTTGGAAAAATCTCAACCCAAAGGACTTCCTATTGTGCTTTCATATGGAAAGGATGAAAAAGATAAGCATGTTTTCCTAGGTCCTAGTATTTGAAATATCAGCAGCATTAGCATCACCTGAGAATTGGAGCACAATAAGTAAGCTTTCAATTTCAACAGCCCTATATTCATCTTTTAATAGAGTGCAATGACTCCATGCCGAGAGCCTGTCTGAAGAACCCTCACTTCCTCTCTTCCCATCAGCCACCTGCCCCTGGGCTCTGACTTACCCTCACCGGCAGTGATGGTGGCCACCACTCTTCTATGGACCAAGAAGAGACAGAACTTCTCTCCCCGCCTTTGTATTCATTCCCACCTCTCCAAGTCTGAATTCTGTGAGGCCCATTTCCTGGCAACGATTAAGACTAACACAACAAGTTTTTAATGAAAAGATTACTTATTTGACAGGTGGAGAATCAGAAAAAGAGGGGGGGTGGTCAGACACACACAGGCACAGAATGATTCTCAGATGCCCACATGACTGGGAGAGGGCCAGAGGCAGGAGCTGGGAACTCAGTCTGGGTCTCCCACAGGAATGGCAGGTATCCAGCTACTTGAGCTATCACCTGCTGACTCCCAGCTTATGCGTTGGAACTGGAACCCGGAATCAAACCCAGACACTCCTCTATGGCACACAGGCGCCTTAACCACTGTCCCTAAGGTAACACTTTCTCATGTCTCTGTTTTGCTTGTCATGCTTTGGTCCCAGCCTCTCCATTCATCACCCTCTGCATTATAGTCTTTGCATTATTTGTTTCTTTTTACTGTATCACTCATTTTCCTTGTTTTTCAAGCTCTTTCTTGAGTGTTTTGGGACTTGGCCCAACACACGGATAACTGAATATTCCTTTACATCTTTATGTTCACATCAACTCACTGTTCCTGAAGGCCTCCCATCATAGACATCTCACGTGGCAGGGGTGTCGATGGCCCATGTGCTTGTTTTCCAATGCCCTCTCATGACAGAGCCCACAGGATATCTGTTGATCCACCCCCCCCACCTTTTTTTTTTAAAGATTTTTTTTATTTATTTGAAAGTCAGATTTATACATGGAGAGAAGGAGAGGCAGAGAGGCAGAGAGAGAGAGAGAGAGAGAGAGAGAGAGAGAGAGGTCTTCCATCCTCTGGTTCACTCCCTAATTGGCCTCAACGGCCAGAGCTGCGCAGATCCGAAGCCAGGAGCCAGGAGCTTCTTCCGGGTCCCCCACGTGGGTGAAGGGCCCAAGGACTTGGGCCATCCTCTGCTGCTTTCCCAGACTTATTGTGATGAAAAAAATCAATTAATATAAAATTAAAACATAAATACCTGGCACATAACAAATTCTATAGATTTCTTTTTGCCTACTTACTTTTCAATTTTAAAATGTTTCAGAGGGAGACAAAAAACCTTTTCCAGGCCATAGCAGAGAGCTGGATTGGAAGTGAAGCAGCCGGGATTGAACTGGCACCCATGTGGGATGCCAGCACTGTAGGCGGTGGCTTTACGCGCTGTGCCGCAGCAACGGCCCAGATCTCCCTTTTTTGCTCTCATCTGTCCAGCTCTTAGAAGCCCCGCTTCTGCGTGTCATCCTTGACATAAATCCTGGAATCACAGTGTCCCAAACAACACTCATAATGTTCACCTCCATTCCTCAACCTTCCAAAGATTTTATCATTCCTGCCAGTCTCAGAAATGACCCTGTCATTCAGCTGGGGGCATAAGACAGAAACCTGGGACTCTCCTGATTCTTTGTTTCCTCACCAAGTGCATCCAGTCATTCACCAAACTACTTCAAAGAATTCTTGGAAGACATATTTTTTAATGACATGTAATAATGTTTATGTATTTAAAGTTAATCATCTGAGCCGGCGCCGCGGCTCACTAGGCTAATCCTCCGCCTTGCGGCGCTGGCACACAGGGTTCTAGTCCCGGTCGGGGCGCCGGATTCTGTCCCGGTTGCCCCTCTTCCAGGCCAGCCCTCTGCTGTGGCCAGGGAGTGCAGTGGAGGATGGCCCAAGTGCTTGGGCCCTGCACCCCATGGGAGACCAGGATAAGTACCTGGCTCCTGCCATCGGATCAGCGTGGTGCGCCGGCTGCAGCGGCCATTGGAGGGTAAACCAATGGCAAAGGAAGACCTTTCTCTCTCTCTCTCTCTCTCTCTCACTGTCCACTCTGCCTGTCAAAAAAATTAAAAAAAAAATAAAGTTAATCATCTGATATGTTTACATACTCATCAACTCAAAATAAGGAAATTTTTATCACCTCTCAAAACTGCTCGATTTCCTTTGCAATACTCTCCCTCCCACCATCCCATCAAGTACCACTCAATTTTCACTAAAGATTAATTTTAATTTTTATAATTTTATATACATAGTGCCATAAAGTGTATATGTATAGTTTTGTTCTAGCCTCTTTACTGAGCATAATTATTTGGGATTTATCTTTGGTGTGTGTAGCAATAATTCATTTTTCTCTATTGTTAGGAGTCCATCTCAAAGATGAATCAAAATTTGGTTATCCACTCACCAGTCAGAACACATTTATTTCAGTTGGTTCCCATTTTGGGAGATTATGAGAAAATCCTCTTTTAAGCATGCTAATAGAATCTTTACATTGATAGATTGCCTTTCCTTCTCTCAGATATCTGGAAAAGCCGGAAGATATGGTAGAAATATATTTAACTTTTTAAGAAACTAGTGAACTATTTATCCTAAGTGGTTGCTCATTTCTACTAATGATATACAGGAGTTTCAGTTACTCCACACCCTTGCCAACTCATGACATAGTCAGATGTTCACATTTTAGTTATTCTTAAATTTTTATTTGTAAGGAAGGAACGAATTTCAGGTATTTCATATACACTTTTAAGAGCATAGTGATGCTTCTCACCTTCCCCTCTCTCCCTCCCTCCTCCTTCCTTTGTTATTTTTCTTTTAAATTTTTATAATGACATACTTTCGATTTACTTTATAATCACAAGCTTCACTCTCCACCGAGTAAAGAATTCAACAAGTAGTGAGTAGAAAAACCACTGCTCGGGAGTGTAGACAAGGTAGTTCAGCTCATGCTTTGTCTCGAGTTTCCTCAGAGGCTAACGACGAGGAGCGTATTCTTGTGAGAGAGTTTGCACTCACATATTTTCATTCGTGTAGTAGCTAATGCACATTTTGGCCAGCCTTTTCTAACCACTGGATTTCATCTCTTCTCATGAATGGGCTTTGAGAGCTTTTTACATATTTTGTATTTGTCTTTTCTCAGATAGGTAAGATGCAAATGTTTCTTCTAGTCTGTGATTTGTATTTTTATTCTTGTAATAGTATTTTGAAAACAGCAGAAGTAGAGGTACAATTTATCAGTTTTAAACAAAATATTATGTTTTTGTGGTACAGGTAAGAAATAGTCATTAACCTAAGGACACAAAGATTTTTCTTCTAGAAGTTTTAGTTCATTTATTCATTTAGAGTTAATTTTTGTATATGTTGTGATTGAAGTTTATTTTGTCACATATGGATATCTGATCATACTGCTTGTTTGCTGGAAAGGCAATCTTTCCTTCACTGAATTGCTTTTGCACCTTTCTCAAAAATCAATTGTCTGTGTATGTGTGAATTTAGTTTTGAACTCTCTATTCTCACCAATTGATTTTTTAAAATCTATCTTAATGCCAAAGCCACATGGTCTTGATTACTATAGTTTTATAATAAGTCTTGAAGTTAAATGTTGTTAATCCTTCAACTGTGTCCTACTTTTTCCAATTTGTTTGGTTATTCTGGACCCCTTGTGTTTCTGTAGGAGTTGTAGAATTACCTTATCCTCAGGGCCAGAGTGTGGCACAGCAAGTTAAGCTGCTGCCCATGACACTGGCACCCACTATGGGTGCATGTCGCAGCTGCTCCACTTTGGATCCAGTTCCCTGCTAATGGCCTGGGATGGCACAAGTGGTTGGGCATCTAGCCACATGGGAGACCTGGAAGAAGCTCCTGGCTCATGACTTTGGCCTGGCCCAGCCCTGGCCATTGAAAGCCATTTGGGGAGTGAACCAGCAAATGGAAGATTGCTCTCCCTCTCTCTCTGTATTCTTTCACATAAATAAATAAATAAATAAATCATTCCTTTAAAATGACATTATCCCCTATCTCTGTCTCAGAATGGAAATAGGGGAACAGCTGTCCCTCTTCTGTCTGGACCTTCAGATTCTCTTCGGGTTCTCTATCTTTATGGTACAAACCCCAGCACAGGTGAGGTGACATCTGGCCCTCATCGCATCATTGAATCATTTTAGAATTGGAAAAGATGCGGCCCAGGGTGCAGTTATTATGGTGAATACCGATCATTTGCCCCCTGCCAGAAGTCTTGTATCTATTCTCATCATCATAGGAGTAAATATAGATTCAATAATGACACTGGACTGCCTTTTTATTGGGTTTCCTCTTGTCATTCCAAACACAACTTCCCATTCTTTTCCCAAAATTTCCCCATCTTATGATTTAACAATGGTCCTGACCATGTTTTTTTTTTTTTTTTTTTTTTTTAAGTCCCTACATTTTAGCACACAACTACACATGTGCAGAGGGGAACCCAGCCCTGGTCATTGTGGCCATTGGTGAGTGAACCAGCAGATGGAAGATCTCTCCCCTGCCCTCTCTTTTTCCTTCTCTCTCTTTAACTCTGACTTTCAAACAAATAATCTTTTTTTTAAAGATTTATTTTGCATATTTGAAATACAGAGTTACAGAGAGAGGTAGAGACAGAGAGAGAGAGAGAGAGAGAGGTCTTCCATTTGCTGATCCACTCCCCAAATGGCTGCAATGACCAGAGCTGAGCCAATCTGAAGCCAGGGGCAAGGAGCTTCTTTCGGGTCTCCCACATGGGTGCAGGGGCCCAGAGACTTGGGCCATCTTCTGCTGCTTTCTCAGACTTATTGTGATGAAAAAAATACCTGGCACATAACAAATTCTATAGATTTCTTTTTGCCTACTTACAATTCAATTTTAAAATGTTTCAGAGAGAGACAAAAAACCTTGTGAAGTCCATTTTTATTCTAATAGGTGAGATAGATATTTGTAACTGAAAAATACAGTTCCAAAATCAAATGAACCTTATTGCCCTTGGTTAAGAAATTATCTTGGGGTGGATGTGGTGCCACAGCAGGTTAAGCCCATACCCCACACATCCCTTGTAGGAGGGCAGGTTAGAGTTCCAGCTCCTCCTCTTCCAATCCAGCTTCCTGCTAATGCATGCTGGGGGGCAGCAGATGATGGCTCAAGTGCTTGGTCCCTGACACCCACAGGGGAGACCTGGAAGGATCCTGGATCCTGGCTTTAGCCTGGCCCAGCCTTGGTTATTATAGGCATTTGGGGAGTGAGCCAGTGGGTAAAATATCTTTTTCTTTCCTTCTCTCTGTCTGCCTTTCAAGGAGAGGCAAATAAATAATCTTGGAAAAAGACAAATCATTTCAAGTTCAGTGGCAAGTTTCATCCCTAAAATAAATTCTCCCAAATTAGTGAATAGTCAGTGGAAATCCTCCCTGAGCTATCAGATTCTGCAAAAATAGACTAATATCTCTCCACATAGACTGCAAGTTATGTTTTTAGTTACAAAGAAGCATTGTCACATGCTCTAAGTAAAAAAGCAAGAAAACATTCTCTTCTCTCCAACAAGCCAGGGTACTGTTTTCCAAGGCTTTTTAAAAGCCCTGTTTTTGTTATCATATGCAGGTCTGCTTTCACAGGATGAAATCTGATATTTAGAAGGGGAAAGAGGCTGCCAGGGGACCAACTGAAGCCTAATTGTTACTTTAATGGCATAAGCCTCCTTTCATCCAACCGACAGTTACCAGTTTGCTTTGAGCAAAGTGCTGTGTCAGGCTTTCTACTTGTTTGCTTAGACTGTGTAGTGAGCTGGCCTCTCCTCTGTGTCCAGGGAGCTCCAGCCTTGCACAGCTCTCAAGGGGACATCAAGAGTGAACAGATGTCGGTAGGTAACACATGGCACCACCACCCAGCCAGTGTGTGGTTGGACAGCATTACCAAAGAGGCCAAGGTCTGGGTTTGATGCCTGCCTGAACAGGCTTCAGCTGTGCTCAGCGGTTTGCAGTCACAGACCATACTTTGACCTAAAATGCAGCTCCAGATTCACCACCAGGCAACAGGGTGTATGAAAACAACCTTGCTAGGATTGTTGATATGCCCGAGTTCACACCATGCGATTCCATACTTTACTGCTATCAACTCATTTGTGTAGGACCTGAATATAAGGATCCAGGATGTAATACTTCAATAACATTAATAATAAAAGAGCTAATATAGATATATTTGTTAAATGCCAATCATTTCTATAAATGCTTTACATATACTAATTCACTTTAATTTCATAGCAACTCTACAAGAAAAGACTACACAATACTATTCCCATTTCATAGATCAGACGAACGAGGCAGAGAAAAGTCACGTGACATCCCATGGCTATTACATGGCAGAACTGGAGTGGAAACCCCAGCCCTCTTGCTCCAGAGGTTACATGCCTGACAACTGTGACACCTGGCTGGGAAGCTCGATGCTCTCTGTAGCTGTTTGGATATTCAATTAAATTCCCATCTTAGAAAGTTGTACTCATTACTGCGTTATGTTTTTGGTTTATCTCCTTGCCAGGATGCCTGTGTTTTTGGATGCTCTGTGCCACATCTTGCTTTCAGACTCGTATTGATATTGCCATGGCGCTTAATTAAACATAATACTGGCATAAACAATGGAATCATGGTATGCTGCAGATAACAAAAAGGGCATGCTGAGAAATATCAGACATTTGTTGCATTGTTTAAAGCAGTATTTTTATAAAACTTTCCAAAGTAAGAGATTTTTTGAAAATTATTTTGAATTGGCTGGCACCGTGGCTCAATAGGCTAATCCTCCGCCTTGCGGCGCCGGCACACCGGGTTCTAGTCCCGGTCGGGGCGCCGGATTCTGTCCTGGTTGCCCCTCTTCCAGGCCAGCTCTCTGCTATGGCCCGGGAGTGCAGTGGAGGATGGCCCAAGTGCTTGGGCCCTGCACCCCATGGGAGACCAGGATAAGTACCTGGCTCCTGGCTTCAGATCAGCGCGATGCGCCAGCTGTGACAGCCATTGGAGGGTGAACCAACGGCAAAGGAAGACCTTTCTCTCTCTGTCTCTCTCTCTCACTGTCCACTCTGCCTGTCAAAAAAAAAAAAAAAGTCACTTCTTGCTTCTAGCGATACAATGGATCAATAGCCAGGTGTAAATAATTGTGTTTTATAAGACACTTAAAAGGATGCATTTTCTTTTTGTTACTGCTCAACCTCTTGTTTAAATTGTTCCAGTAGCTACTTATGGGTCTTTCTTCTCATTACTCTCACCTTTCTCAAATCCATACTCAAACAACTATTAGGCCAGTGGTTGTAATAACTGATCATTTCAGACACACATTATACAAGGCGTCATAATGTGGTGAAATGATCTTTTTCTTATGCCTGACTGTCTAACAGACTGTATGCTCCTAGGGAGAAAGAGCTATCATTTAAGCCTCAAATTCTTATCATCCAAAATTGTCTAATTCGTGATAGGTGCTCAACAGTTGAATGAATGAATTATTCTCCCAAGCATTCATATCAAACTCTCCCATTTATGTAACTGGAGGAAAAATACCAACTACCCACTCTTTTGTCCTGAATTTGAGCTTCAGGTTGACAGCACTTCAAAGAACGTATCAGACACCACAGAGAACTCATAACACGGTGGACTTGTCACAGGTGCTCAGAAAGAGAAAGAAATTACTAACGTAATAAATTAAAGTTGGAAAAATTCCTCTGTTCTAGAATATACTTACCACTGACTCTCTTTAAAAGGAGGGATCAACACTCACCAGCATTTTCCTACCTGTCTTTTCTTGATTGTTACATCAGTTATTATTTTTTAAAGATTTATTTATTTTATTTGAACGGCAGAGCTAAAGAGAGGCAGAGAGAGAGAGAGAGAGACAGAGAGAAAGATCTTCCATCCACTGGTTTACTCCTTAGATGGCCACAACGGCCGGAGATGTGCCAATCCGAAGCCAGGAGCCAGGAGCTTCTTCTGGGTCTCCCAGTGCAGGTTCAGGGTCCCAAGGACTTGAGCCATTTTTTACTGCTTTCCCAGGCCATAGCAGAGAGCTGGATCGGAAGTGGAGCAGCCAGAACTCAAACCAGCACCCATATGGGATGCTGGCACTACAGGCGGCAGCTTTACCTGCTACACCACAGCACTGGCCCCTATATCAGTTATTATTTTAACATCTTGGATTAAAAGCTTACCTAGCTCTTGAGACACTAGTTAATGCCTCTTAATGACTGTGACTGTGGAGCAGGCTTCTGCCACCAGTGGAATCTCCTTGTCTTGTGTCAACCTGATTAGTACTTCCATCAAGTGTGTATAATTAAAATGGGGCCTTCGAGGTGGCTCTCTCACATTAGCAGGCATTAGATTCACCTGTTGGGCTTATTAAACCATAGGTAACTTGAGCAACACCTCACCTCATCTCCCAAGTGTCTGATGCACTCGGCCTAGAACTACATTTCTTTTTTTTTTTTTTTTTTTGACAGGCAGAGTGGACAGTGAGAGAGAGACAGAGAGAGAAAGGTCTTCCCTTGCCGTTGGTTCACCCTCCAATGGCCACCGCTGCAGCCGGCGCACCGCGCTGATCCGATGGCAGGAGCCAGGAGCCAGGTGCTTCTTCTGGTCTCCCATGCGGTGCAGGGCCCAAGCACCTGGGCCATCCTCCACTGCACTCCCTGGCCATAGCAGAGAGCTGGCCTGGAAGAGGGGCAACCAGGACAGAATCCGGCACCCCGACCGGGACTAGAACCCGGTGTGCCGGCGCCGCAAGGTGGAGGATTAGCCTATTGAGCCACGGCGCCGGCCTTAGAACTACATTTCTAACAAGTTCCTAGGAACAGCTGCTGCTGGTTCAGGAAACATGGTTTGAGAACTCCTAGTCTGCCCTCTGCTCTACATGTATCTCTAATTCGTCTGGACATCTTGTTAAAATGTGTATCTTGCTTAAGTTGGCCTGGGATGAGTGTTTTTTGAATTTAATTTAATTTATTTGAGAGGCAGGGTTAGAGAGAAAAAAAGAGAGAGAGCAAGCTTCTATCTGCTGGTTTACTCCTCAAATGGCCCATAATAGCCAGGGCTGGGCCAGGCTGAAGCCAGGTGACTGGAACTCCATCCTGAGCTCCCACGTGAGCGGCGGGGGCCGAGTACTTGGACCATCTTCAGCTGCTTTCCCAGGTACATTGGCGGGGAGCTGGATCAGAAGCAAAGCCACCAAGACTCAAGACTGTGCTCCCATCTGGGATGGTGGTGTCCCAAACAGCGCCTTAACCTACTTCTCCACAACGCTGGCTGCAGGGATGAGGTTTGAGACTCTGCACTTCTGTTTGGGGTGTTATTTTGTTTTAGATTTTGAAGGGCAGAGGGACAAAGAGGTATCTTCCATCTGCTGGTTCACTCCCCAAATGCCAGCAGGAGCCAGGGCTGGGCCAGGCTGAAGTCAGGAGCTTGGAACTCAGTCCAGGACTCCTGTATGAGTGAAGGCACCCAAGTACTTGGGCCATCGCCCCCTGCCTCCTGTCGTATGATAGCAGGAAGCTGGTTGGAAGCAGAGCAAGACTGAAACTAAGAGTCTCCAACATGGAACGCAGGCATCTTAACCCCTGCACCAAATGCCTGCTCCTTAAGTCTGCATTTCTTTTTTTTTATTTTATTTGACAGATAGAGTTAGTGAGAGAGACAGAGAGAAAGGTCTTCCTTCCGTTAGTTCACCCCCAAATGGCTGCCACAACCATAGCTACGCCAATCCAAAGCCAGGAGCCAGGTGCTTCCTCCTGGCCTCCCATGCGGGTGCAGGGCCCAAGCACTCGGGCCATCCTCCACTGCCCTCCTGAGCCACAGCAGAGAGCTGGACTGGAAGAGGAGCAACCGGGACTAGAACTCGGTGCCCATATGGGATGCTTGCGCCGCAGGCGGAGGATTAACCAAGTGAGCCACAGCGCCAGCCCCAAGAGTCTGCATTTCTTAAAAGCTCTTGAGTAATGCATTGCTGTTGGTCTGGGGACCACTTTTAAGAAATTTTCTCTTGGCTGCGTAACAGGTTTGTCTGAAAAGCTTTAAACATGACTGCCTAGATTCTCTCTCAAGCTTCTGCTTCAGTGGTCTGCAGTGGGGCCCAGGAGTCTTGGTAATGAGCAGCCCCAAGTGATTCTATTACAAGTGATTCACGGCCTATGATGGGAGGAAACCTGGCCTGGAAAGAATAAAACCATTTGCAGAATTTTCACATAAACACAACTGTCTAAAATAGGCAAGCTGCTTACAGAAGGCAATGCTGCTAGATTTAATTACCTTGGAGATGTGCATTTATATTTTAGCAACTTGAATTGGAAAGCCCCTTAGAACCAGTGGTAGATAGAATTGGCAGCTTCTCTTTTTTTAACCTCTGTGGTACTCAAAATGATTGCTGGATAAAATATGAGGGTTCTGACTTTCTATGAAATCCAGTGTATTAATTTTTAAAAGACTTGAAGAAACACAGGTAAGCAGAACTTAATACTACAGAAACAGTTTTTTAGTATAGTTTAATTCATATTTTAATTCAGATTTAAACTATGTCAAAAGGATATGAAATGTTCCTCCTCTTTCTTGGGAATAGGGTGTTTGAGCTGGCGATAGGAGTTAAGAGTGAGAGGTGATTTGGAAAAATAGGCCAAATTGACCTTTATAAAACAGTTCCAGGAACTCCTGGAGGACCTTAGCCACAGAGGGGGAGGATATTGCAATACCCAGACCTCTCTTCAGTGTTCTTTGAATCTAACATGTGCTTCCTTTAGCTGCAGCACACACTGAGAGCAGGTGGCCTGCAATGTTCACCAACAAGTTGTTCATCTGAGTTGTAATACATATAGCATGTGTTTGCTCTACAGTATTTAATAGTCAACAGTTTCCTTGGTTGTATCTACCCCGTTAATTCAGGGCTGCAAAAACATAGTGTTGAAATCAGACCTTTAAAAAAATCACTTTCAGAATTGGTGTTCTAAATGAAAGAGTGTGGAAATTGTTGATATCCCTGTGGAGGGAGAAGCAAGCAGAGCTGATAGGCAAATGACACAGAGAATGGCTTCCTAGTGTTACAAACCCTATGGTAACAAATATTCATATTTCTCAACCGTGGATTTCCTAACCTCATTTAAGCAGAGAACACTGTTTGAGGGGCAGCTTGTTAATAGTTCAGATACTATATTCTAGAAAAGTCCGGTTGATGCCCTCTACATATCACGATTTCGACTTTTAACTAATTCTTAGTAGTTCTCAATTTTCAACTAGGGAAAGGGTTTTCACATGAAAATAAGAACATATGGAAGCCAAAGGAATGGCTGAAGGAGAAACGTAAAAATTAGCTTCAGCACTATACTTTTGCCTGGGCAACCCTAGATTTCAATCCCTAGGAAGTCCTATCAAGTCTCCACAGCAAGAGTCAAGATATTTTAATAGTTTAATAGCACTGGCTTTGGTCATATCATGTGAAATCCAGCAATTTGGAAATTGCTTTATCTTCCTAATTCCCAATTTATTTTGGTGCAAAACTTTTTAAAATCCATGCGTAATTTTTTATAATATGCATCATCCATAAACTTTTTGAAGACTGCTTATATATTATGGATATTAATATTAATATCTGATGTACAGTTTGCAAATATTTTCTCCCATTCTGTAGGTTGCCTCTATTGTTTTCTTTGCTGTGCAGAAGCCTTTTAATTTGATGCAGTATCCCATTTTTTGTTTTCTTGCCTCCACTTTGGGGTTCATAACCAACAAAATCACTGCTAATACCAAAATTTCTTCTATGTTTTCTTTTGGTAGTTTTAGAGTTTCAGGTCTTACATTTAAGTCTTTGACCCATTTTGAGCTAATCTCTGTGTATGACGTCAGAGGGAGGCATTTGGCACAATGAATAAGTCTCTACTTGGGATGCCCAGATCAGAGTTCAAGTCCAGTATCTACTCTGTATTCCAGTTTGCTTCTAATGTACACCCTTGGAGGCAAAGGATAGTGTCTCGAGTGCTTGGGTTCCTGCTACCCATGTAGGGGTGCCTGTAATGAATTCCTGGCTCCTGGCTTTGTCCTGGCCCAGCTTGGGCTGTTGTATTTGGGAAGTGAGTCAGCACATGGAAGATCTCTGACTCTACCTTTCAAATAAATACAAATAAATGAATTTAAATATAGACATACTTATAATGTGAATATATTAATAATGTGAATAAGGGTTCAGTATCACTCTTTGGCATGTACATTCCAGTTTTCCTAGCAGCATTTGTTGAAGAGAATTTCTTTTCCCCATTGCATAATCTTGTCAAAGATGAATCGATGATGGGGTCGGCGCCGTGGCTCAATAGGCTAATCCTCCGCCTGCGGCGCCAACATCCCATATGGGTGCCGGATTCTGTCCTGGTTGCTCCTCTTCCAGTCCAGCTCTCTGCTGTGGCCCAGGAGGGCAGTGGAGGATGGCCCGAGTGCTTGGGCCCCTGCACCCACATGGGAGGCCGGGAAGAAGCACCTGGCTCCTGGCTTTGGATGGGCGTAGCTCCAGCTGTGGCGGCCATTTGTGGGGTGAACCAATGGAAGGAAGACCTTTCTCTTTCTCTCACTGCCTGTAACTCTACCTGTCAAATAAAAAAAATCTTTAAAAAAAGATGAATTGATGATATACATGCAGGTTTACTTTTGGGTTTTCTATTCCATTTCATTGGCCTGTGTGTCTCTTTCTGTGTCAGCATCACACTGTTTTGATTATTATGACATTGTGAGAGAAATATATATATTTATATATTAGATTTTAAAGCAATTTATTTATTTGAAAGAGTGAGTGCATGTGTACACACACATTTTTCATCCCCTAGTTCACTTCCCAAATACCTGCAAAGCCAGGTGTGGGCCAGGCTGAAGCCAGGAGCACAGAACTCCATCCAGGCCTCCCACACAGGTGGCAGGAGCCCACCTGGGTCATCTTCTGCAGCACCCCAGATGCAATAACAGGAAGCTGGGCTGGGAGTGGAGCAGCCAGGACTCAAACCGGCACTTCAGTATGGGATGTTGATGGCTCAAATGGTGGCTTAACCCCTTGTGCCACAAAGAGCCCCTGTGGTACAGTTTTAAATAAGGAGGTGTGATGCCTCCAGCATTGTTCATCTTGCTCAAGATTGCTTTGTCTCTTCAGATAAATCCTTTTGTGGTTCCATATAAATTTTAAGTTATTTTTTCGATTTCTATGAAAAATACCATTGGAATTTTGACAGATTTATTGAATCTGTGGATTGCTTTGAGTAATATGGACATTTAAATAATACCGATTTCTCTAATCTACTTATGTGTTCTTCAGTGATTTGGAGTTTTCAATGTGCAAATATTTTACTCCCTATGTTCATTTATTCCAAAGTATTTTATTATCTTTGTATAAAATCATAACACTGCATATAGAGCTGATTTTACTTCTTCCTCTCTGATTTAGATGCCTTTCATTTTTTCTTCTTGCATAATTGTTCTGGCTATCACTTCCAATACTGTGTTGAATAGATGTGAGAGAGAGCACATCCTTTTATTGTTAGTGCTATTACAGGAAAAGCTTTCGGATTTTTACCTTTGGGTATGATCTTGGCTGTGGGTTTGTTATAAAAGGCCTTGATTGTGTTGGGTACATTCCTTCTCTGCCTCATTTGTTGAGTTTTTATCATTGAAAGGATGTTGAATTTTGTCAGATTCTCCTTATGCATCTGTTGAGGTGGTTATATGATCTTGGCCCTTTATTCTGTTCATGCAATATATCACATTTATTGATTTGCGTGTATTGCATTTTAGGGATAAATCCAGCTTGATTATGGTGTATGATCCTTTTGATGTGCTGTTGAGTTGGATTTGCTAATATTTTGTTGAAGGATAATATACACAAACCAGTGTTTGGTACATGGAAGACTTTCCACTCTTGATTGAACAAATTCCTACAACTTGGTTCCAATAGTTAGCCATTCATTGAAGCTCACGAAGGACTGGATATACAGATGAGTAGAGCTGTTGATAAGAGTAAATGGCATACTCACGGTACACTTTCTCATTTTGCTTCTTGATAGTACCTTAGCTCTCAGATGTATTTCAGCCCTAATGTGCATATCATGAAGTCTTTAGGAATAAGAAAATATCAAGTAAGATATGTGTAAGATTAAATATTGAGATTTGTTTACTTATGTTGTATTGGGGAAAGGCAGATAGATGAGAAGCAATGAAATCTAATATGTTATTAAGACAGTTTGCTAAATGTCTACTGTCTGTGAGTAAAGTGAAATTTCCATTCTAGTTATCTAAAAAGGTGTGCAAGTCAGTAGATGATACTGCATCTAAGAAATTATCTCCTGAGCCAGTGCTACTCAAATATTAATGCACATACAGACCAGCCGAGGAGCCTGTCAAAAGCAGATTCTGATTCAGTAGGTCTGGGCTGGGCACTGAGGTTCTGCAGCCCTAGGGAGCACCTGGGATCCCTAAGGAGCAGCTTGACATTGCTGGTCTGTGGGAAGGTCCTAGGTTACACAGGCTGCCATCTTTTTGTGCACTGATTCATTTCCTTGTCTGGGGTCATCAGGAAAAGTTCATGATCTGCCGATTAGTTTGAGTTGGGTACAAGAGAGTCGTGATAAAATTTGCTTAATGAAAATGTTTATTTTCCAAGTAAAACTAAAAGACTAAATGGACTGAATGTCACAAATCTCAGTTGTTGGGATATCTGTCGTATTATTTTTTTCCTACCAACTGGCCCTACTCCTGCTTCTGCTTAGTGCTCCCTGCACCCTTCCTCACTGACCATGCCTATTTCTCATGTTATACTCCTTCAACCTCTTCTCTTCCTTGAATCTTCCAAATGCAGACTGGAGGTGGTAGGGTTTGCATAACACATAGAAGACATGCTTCCCAACAGAACTCCACCAATCCTAGTAAGTCCATATTCACTTCCTAACCTCAAATTTACCAGCACTTTTGCTATGTGGGGGACAAGGGATAAATGCAGTTAAGGAGATAACTTGTAAAATGCCTAGCAAAGTGTTTGGCACAGAGTAGGTACCATGTAAGGACCAGATTCTATCCCTATCTCACTTACCTTGTTCCACTCCAATGTGGTTTTGCAAATTCTGGAAGTGTTATGTGTAGATATCATGTAAAATATAGCCCTAGCTTGTAAAGTACCTTAAGATCTTCTACTTTTTTCTACCTCTTTTCAAGATTAATTTAAATCAATTAAAATTAATAAACTCTCATTTCCACCAGTTGCAAGCATCTCTCTGCTGAACCACTGTATTGTTGGAGTGTGGATTGATTTGGATTGCCAGCTGATATGAAAGAGATGCCAAAGAGTGACGGTGACACCTCACCTGGGTCTGCCATTAAACCAATACAACTTTTTTTTTTAATATTTATTTATCTGAAAGTCAGAGTTTCACAGAGAAGGAGAGGGAGAGAGAGAGAGGACTTCCATCTGCTGGTTCAGTCCCCAAATGGCCACAATGGCTGAAGCTGTGCTGATCTGAAACCAAGAGCCAGGAGCTTCTTCCAGGTCTCACACACGGGTGTAGGGGCCAAAGAACTTGGGCCATCTTCTACTGCTTTCCTAGGCCATACCAGAGAGCTGGATCAGAAGTGGAGCAGCCCAGGCTCGAACAACGCCCTTATGGGATGCTGGCACTGCAGGTGGCGGCTTTACCCACTATACCATGGTGCTGGTCCCAACAATACAGCTTAAACAAAGTGTAGTAATGAATCATCTTTCTTAGATTGTGACCAAAAATGATTTTTGCATTTGGTCTTCTTTTTATTTTAAATTTCAAGTTAATCCTTCATTATAGTGTTAACAGTCTTCATTTGTGTGGTTTTCTTAAAAGTTGGATATAGAAAATAAATGGCACTTTTGAAAAAAATAAGATTTGAATGACAATACTGCTTTGAGCCTCTTGCTATCCTGCTCAGTGCCCCAGATTCCACGCTCAGGCATTCTGTCTGTGCTTGACCTCCAACTTTCCTTCTCCCCAGACACCTTCTTCCATGGCCTTCTCTCCATTGACCCACATACATTGCCTTCCTCCCACCCAGATCTGCAAGCCTGATCCCACCTTTCCTTTCTGAACTCTTTAATAGCAATGTTAATGCATTTACCTGGATATTTACATTAAGAATAGTTTTAAGTCTCAAAACACAATGTCTCTAACATCATAATCCCAACTGTTAAAGTCCCAAAAGATCAAAATATCTAAAGTTAAAACCCTAAAAGATCAACATCCCAAAAACTATTAATTCTGGCAAAAGCAATTTAAAATTTTCTTTAAAAATGATTTATATTTTAAAAGGTGATTTGAGAAACATGAAAACATCATAGAACACTAGATAGGCCACTCTACACAATCATGTAGGCAATAATTTTTAAGGATAAACAGTCACGCCATTAACACTCATGTGGCTGTAACAGTTATGAGAAAATTAACTTGTGGGGAGCAACTGGGACTAGACTAAGTTACTGGAATTAAGACTTATTCTATGCATCTGCTCTCCCACAATATGGCGCTGGGAGAGGAGTAAACAACTTTTACACAGCTGCCTCCAGTTTGACCAATAACCTGCAGGAGCTGATCCTGCTCCTGATTGGAGGAGAGCAGCGTACTCGGCATATGGGTAGCAGAGTTGGGATTGGTGGAAGAGGACTATAAAGGATGAGAGAGACAACATGCACCAGGAACATCTATCTGAAGGAACACCTGAGCAGCCCCCGAGAGAGCCGGCCGGCGGTGTGCCGCTCCCCCGCAAAAGTGGGGAAAAGTGGCAGGGGGAACCGCCCTTCCACGGAGGTGGAAGGGTCGGTAGCCAACCCGGGAAGAACCAGCAGCAAACCTGGGGAGGGCCGAGCAGACAAAAGAACAGCGCAGGGTCCTGTGTCGTTCCTCCGTGAAGAGGGGGAGCGACATAACTGTTTATAAAGAACTAGGTAAAAAATATATAAGTGCATATCACTAGGGTTGGTAATTCTATGCATCCAGCTTTGTAACTTTGGGCATCTGAAATTGTGACAGTCACACCCTGATGATGAGATCAGTCAAAAAAGTGATGAGATCAACAAATCAAAATAAAGATTCATGCAGTTGTCCAAAGAGTCAAGATCTTGAAAAAGGACATCCCTTCATTTATGGAGGGAGTTCCAATGTTTTTACATACATGCACAATACTTACAGGGTCATCATGGTAAAAATGTACTTTCACTGGGCAAAATTTGTGCCCAAAAATAAACAAAAAGCCTAAAATGAGTTAGAACTCTCCAGAAGTTTTTATACAACATAAAACTCCAGTCTTGGAAATGATGTGAAGATAAAATACAAAACCTAGCAAATTATAAAAGATAATAACAACTGATGATAGTAGGGAAAAAACTAATAAAAGTAGAAGCAACAATAAAAACTAAAATGGAAATTTGGCATATGCAGAAGTGCATTACAGGGATAGATTATGAGCAATTGCATAGAAGTAACCCCTAGGAGCTGGCCAACTCTGTCAATCATTAACTACAGCTGGAACTCTTGCATAATGATGAGTAGCTGATTTTTTCTTTCAGGGCATGGTTTTCCTGAAGAATTTGTTTACCTTCATTTTCCATAGGCCTGTTTCTGAAAGGCTAAGGTTTGGAATACACTGACATGAGCATTTGCTGTCTTCCTGTTTGCTTAAATATTCCCATCTTCTGTACAATGTTTCTATGTATTCAAAACATAGAATTTTTGAATGTTTTGAATACATAAAAACACCTGTTCCACAACCACTCATATACAGATCACAGATTTGATGGAAACAATGCTGATAATAGAACAGTATGAGCATTGCATAAGTGTCTTCTTATCCTACCATAAAATTTGACACATTTACATGTTTGTAGAATACCACGTAGTGTTTCGATACATGTATACCTTGTGTAATGTCCAATAGACCATGTCTTTTCTCAAATTTTATCATTTCTTTATGATAAAACATTAAAAATCCTTTCTTCTAGCTTTTTTTGGAAAGTTTTTTCTTCCTTTAAAGTTGTATTTAAGTTATGCAAGTCTCGTGTATTTCATATATCCAGATTCCGGCACATAGTGATACATCCTACGCTACCTATCCTCCCTCCTGCCCATGCCCCAACTCTTCTTCCTTCTCTCTGTTCCCACTTTTGATTTTTACAAAGATCTATCTTCGGTTTACTTAATGATCATAAGGTTAACTCTACATTAAGAGCTCAACAGATACAGCACATTACCATTATCTATAGTCACCCTACTGTGCAGTAGAACATCAGAACTTCTTCGAACAGTTATTTTTGAATAAATCGGTTTCTTTACTACTTTCTTCGAGCAAATATGGCTTCAGTTCACTAAAAGCTCTTGAAATTGTGACAACTGGAAGGAACACTAATGCCAACAGATGATGTATTTTTAAATTAACATTTTCATCATTGTATTTTGTGAACAATTTGTTCATCTGAATTTTCTGCCAAATGCACTGGGCTCAATAGAAAAAGCAAACTTTAGTGGTCACACCTTGAAATCAATCCTATCTAGTTCCAAATCTGTCAGCATGGTTTGGAGATTTCATTGAAATCCATGTCCAAAGCCTATCCCATCCTCAAATAAGTATAACTACTTCAACTCTAGGATAAGTCACAGAGCCTTTTTTTATCCAAATGGGGCATGGATTGCATAAACTTGACGAAAAGTGGTGTAGACAGTTTTGAAAGTGGCATCCATTGGTCAAAGTGAAGGATGCACTAGTTTTTCTGTAAGATTTAGTGTTAGATACAAGCACACTTAAAGTTCAGAGAAAGAGGGCCAAGAGACAGTTTTATTTTGCTACAAAAAATTTGAAATCCATACATAGTCTTTTCATACTATGCATTTTGTGCATGAACTCTTTGAAGACTCCTGGTATGCGTGGATTTGTAAAAATTTTTTGCCAAGATAAGCTTAGCTTTTAATTCTATTTCCATGGATTTTTGAAGTTCACTGGAATAAGACTTTTTCTCAATAGTTAAATCCGTAGCCTTAAACAGTGATTCACCGTGCAATGTTTTTTATAACGCTGGAGGAAGGTTTATATCAGCAAGTGTTCTTGGCTCAGAGCCACTGAACTTGTGCATTCTTTCCATTCTCTGATGAAGGACTTGGTTTTGAAGGCAAACAAGACACTGTGTGGGAAGGGGTAGAATTGGTACACAACTGAATAACTTGGTAACTATCCTGTGTCCAACCAAAATGCACTAATCCCTTCTCCAGAATTTGATTTTCTACCCCTCTTATATCCCCCCACCCCCACCCCCCATCCTCCATGGGAACTGTAGTTTTCTGGATTTCAACATGTGGGACTTTAGTCTTTGGAGATTGTGCTTTTCAGGATTTTGACCTTTTGAGATTTCAACATCTGGGATTACATCATATAGGATTGTGTCCCCTGGGTTTATCAGACATCTGATAATGTCATAATTATGACATCTCTTCTGTTGTTGACTTGAACTGCTACTGAAACCCTTGGTCATGATTTAACTTCTCACGTTTGTGTTTTGACTCTTCAAATTTTCGATAGATTCTAAAATACTAAGACAGGTGGCTTTAGTTTTATATCAGTAAAACAAGCCCTTCAATTAGGAATTGCTCCTTTGTTTCTCCCTGTCTTCTCAGCTCATAAAATTTAATCAAGAACACTCTTTGGTGTCTACTATAGATGAGACAGGCTTACTGGCACTTTTTAAGATCACAGTATGTGGTGTTAGATTGTGAGGAACATACAATCTAGTTGGACTTCTGGATTTTATATTACGTGCAACATTTACCCGGCAACCTTAGGAATTCTATGATAAGTACTACGATGTTTCACCAGGAGGTTGGGGTACCCAGTCCATGGAGATGATATTAAAGTTTTGTCTAGAAAGAACATGCAGCACATAGAAGAAAGCAAAAAAAAAAGATATTTCAGGGAAGTGTATTTGCAATGAGCAAAAGGAAGTAGGTCTGCTACGTACATGGAAGACAATATACTGAACAGTTTAGTCACAGAAGATAGAAATTGCAGGATTAGTCAGTCACACAGGTTTGATTTCAGAAAAATCTAAGTGTCATATTAGATTCCTGCACTGGGAAACCAGTAAAAGATTGTCAGCTTGGCAGCTGTAAGAAAATTAGTTTAGGAGATTTAGTCTCACACTGTTGTGCAGGTGAACTGAAGACAGATTGGAGGCAGGGCATTCAAGAAAGGATTAGTAGAAAACTTAGATGTAAGGATTTCAGAATTTGAAGTGCTTTCCTTACACGACAAGCTCTTATATAAGTAAATGGGGGAAAAAGTCAAATTCATAGAGAACTGCCTACGAACAGAAAACGTTAATGTATTGAGTATTTTTCTATTTAAAAAAAACCTAGAAGATAGGATTTGGGATGTTTTCACTATAAAGACATATTAAATACCTGAAAGAACAAACGTGTCCTAATTAGATATTACACAATGTATACATGTGATGAAACATCACATACTATCCCATAAATACACAAGATTTTTGTTAATTTTTTCAAAAAATAATTCAAAAAAGAGAACACAGTATAAGATTTGTTTTTAAATTCTCATTTTCACTTCAGATCCAAAATGTAGAATTTTAAACAAATTCTATTATACTTAAAGTGAACTTAAGGGAACAGACTCAATAAGAGTTATTCTACCAAATGTTTAAAGTATATTTTTTGGCTAGAAACACTATAAAGGGCATAATTCTATGAAACAAACTACATTTTGCAATTCAGTAGTCATCTTAGTCATTAAAGCATCCTTGTGCATTTAAGGAAAATGATTCTAATAATTCCCAGATATATTGCATTATTTGAAACCCTGTCCTGTGTAATTTCCATTGCATTAAGTGGTAGCAGTAAAAATGAAAATGATGTCTCATAATTTATTGATGGCCTGTATTATTTTGTTGCTGGATTAAGAAAATAAGGGGCCAGCGCCACGGCTCACTAGGCTAATCCTCTGCCTTGCGGCGCCGGCACACTGGGTTCTAGTCCCGGTCAGGGCGCCAGATTCTGTCCCGGTTGCCCCTCTTCCAGGCCAGCTCTCTGCTGTGGCCAGGGAGTGCAGTGGAGGATGGCCCAAGTGCTTGGGCCCTGCACCCCACGGGAGACCAGGATAAGTACCTGGCTCCTGGCTTCGGATCAACGCGATGCGCCGGCTGCAGTGCCCCGGCCGCGGCGGCCATTGGAGGGTGAACCAACGGCAAAGGAAGACCTTTCTCTCTCTCTCTCTCTCTCTCTCACTGTCCACTCTGCCTGTCAAAAAATAAAATAAAAATAAAAATAAAAAAAAAGAATAAGGAAGGAAGGAGGAGGGTGGAAAATATCATTATGCTCATAAACATGTATACATGAAATACATGAAATTTGTTCATCTTATATAAATAGAAAAAACAGTTCATATAATTTTCACATAATTTAATAGATTGAACATATTTTCTGGCTGACACACTTTATTTGGTTTTGAGTGACTCTTAATGTTTGCACTTGGGTATGAACCAACAGTTCATCAAAGGACAGTTGTCCATTTCCGTTAAGGAACCATGATCTGTGCATGGTAACAGGTTTTCACCTGAGTCCAACATGAATAAGAAGGAATAAAACTCAAAATCTGAAACACTGGACCACTTGTTCACTTGGCAGTGACTAGCTTTATTTTTTTGCAATGTTATGGGAATTGCATCACATACTTTTGGAGGAATGGTCCAAAGATAGTTGTGATGAAAATTTGGTCCACTGGGTTGAACTTTCATGGATACACATTAACTCGGGCCATGAAGATAAATGAGTGCGAACATGGAGAGTTGTGAGCCTCAAAGTCTTGCAGGAATTATGGAAATGCAGGTAAAGCTGATAAACCTGTGGCATGCACCACCTTCTAGGAAGTGTGATCTAAGGAAACTGAATGACTAGGCCCTGTGAGGGGCTGGGTTGGGGAGGGGTGGTTTGTGCTCATGTATGCATGTGTGCACTGCACTTCCTTTGGAGACAGAGTGCAGTGCACTCCCCACAGAAGCAGAATGATTATTGAATAAATTCATGTAGATAAACACACAGATGTACTATGTTGGCGATGCATCCACAGGCAAGCAAAGGACAGTCAAATTTCTAAGCTGCTGCAAAGCACCTATCTTTGGCTTAAAGATTAAGATTCTCAATTGTTTTCAATACATTCAAGAAGCTTTATCAATGTCTATATAAATTACAATTGAATGTAAAATGAGGACAATCTTTGCCTCAGATTTTCCTTGCACTTTGAAGTAATTTGGGAAAAGAACTTCAAAAGACCATATCTACAATTATAATAAAAAATATTTATTATAAAAATCATCACATTTCTCTATACAAAGCCTAAAGACAAAAACACAATTCCGACATTAATAATTTAAGTGGGCCTGAGCATTCAGTATCTCTATTGGAATCCTAAAGCTCTTCCACAGATTTCACAAATATCAATGCAGACTACTCTACAGACTCCACTACACTGTTGATGTTATTGAGATACTAACATTTCATTCTTCAGTATTTTCAAGATGATGCACAGTGTTTGGGTTAATTAATCAATTGCTTTAAATCTTTGGTAAATACAAGAATTTACATGCAAAAAAAATTTAGCTTAAATTTCAGTAAAAAACAAAACAAGTACCTTATTGCAAACAGTTTTGTATAATCAATAAATGTATGAGCTGGAGTTCCACCACCAAGAAAAGTCACTGTGTAGGACTTCTGATGATAAAATCTGAAATCTACAACGAACAGTTGAGGGTTCTATTGCCACTTCCAAAAGCACCACAACGCCTGGCCTCATAACATTAAACACCAATGTTAAGTTTAACGTATAACAGTACTGATTATTTTATAATGCAGAAAAATCCTAGTTTTTTATATGACAGTTTAAACACTAATTTGACACATGATTTTATCTACTAAGAGTCTGGTAAGAGTGAGTGATTCAGAGAACTCACATTGTTGTGAAAGTCAGCGATTCATCCTCTCACCAATAATTCATTCATGGGAGTACAGAGCACTCCTTGGAATAGTCGGGGTGGGGGGGCGGGAATGGATGCCTGCCTTCTTCCTTCTCCTTTCTCCTCATCATCCCTCCTTTCATTTTTCTATCTTTTCTCAATCTGCACGAGTGACATGCCAACCTGCAGATTACACACCTTAATTCTCTCAAAGTATCATATACATTACGACTTTCAACCATTCCCTGTTAATCTCAACAATCTCAAATGAAAGAATCCTGGCCCAAGAATCTCTCACTTCCAGGTTATTTGTTAAATAATACTCTAAGAAGTATTTGCATTCTGATACTCTTGATCCACTTGACAATTCAAAACTTTCTTACAGGCATGTTAATGCTGGAGTGTAGAGAATATGATATATCCAAAAAAATATTTTTAAACCTAGAAAATGATGCCCTTGGATTATTACAGTTTCAGGGTACAGAATAGCCCTTTCTACCAAGAAAGTTCTGAATACATAATTTCTTTTCCAAACATTGATTTTTCTGATCTAGTTTTTTCCTTTTATAAAGAAAGCAGGATAAGGTATATTCCTGCTGTCACTTCGGAAAGTCTTCTCTCCCCAACTCACAACATCCTCAGTTCAGTGCACATGGAACAATTCACCCAAGACGAGGCACCTGGCACGGGTAAGTGTTCACTTATTGTGTGAAGTGTGGACAGGGAAAGCAGCATAGTAAAGGAGCGGTGTTGGTCAGAAGAGGCTGGCTTCTGCGTTTTCACATAGGCGCAATGCCTTGGCTGCAACTTTGAACAAAGTGCTTGGACTCATTCCTCCTCATTCAAAGGGAACGTTGCTTTAGTCACCCTAGAATACATAAATATAAATGACCTGTACATTTATACACACTTCTAATCGCCTAGTGTAAACTAAACACTAATCCGCTGCAAGGCAGAAAAATGCTGGTGTTTGATAGTTAATAAATACCAACATCCTTTAATGTCAACAAGCGGCCTGAAGTACCAGTCCAGCGAAGCTGCTAACTTCTGTCTCCATGGTTGCTCCCTTTCCCACTCTTGCAGATCCTGGGTTGGAAACAGGATCATTTCTTCTTCAGGATTTAATATTAACACACAAAGTTATTCTATGTTAGCAAAACAAGGAGCTGGCTGGCTGTTAACTCCTGTAGTCCTGCCCTATGCTCTGGGCGGTCACAGACGTGAGCTCCATTCTTCATTGGCTCAAGGTTCTGATGAAAACGTTTTTGTCGCTGTTCTTGAAGACGCACAAGTTCACACACAAACCTTCAGGAAGCAGCACTGGCCCAGACCCACTTTGATCCCCTAAAGAGTCCTGAGTGTTCCTCTTCATGCGGCCACTTTCTCCTTTGCCAAGTTCTTTGGTTCCTTGCTTGGTATACACCAGTCATCAGCCTCAGAGCTCATCTGATAATGTTTGAAGGCTGACTTGTTAAAGACTGGGAGTTTTTCTACAGACTCAGAAGATAAAGCCTGAAAGAAAAGGGGACAAAATATCAAACCAAAGAAATCAGCAAGGCATAATATATACCAGAAATAACTGTTCAAATTACAGCCAGAGGCAATTATCTAAGCATTCAAATATACTATTTAACTCACTTATTATGAGTATAATAAGGCCACAGCGTGCTAGGCACGTTAGGAAACAAAACTAAAAAATAACTAACTATACATCACAGTGACTGAAATGGTACATATGCAACTGTAAATTAGGGAATGGAGTTTGTGCTCAACATTTGCACGAGTCTTTTGATCCTGCTGATGTGACAGATTAAAAGCAAGCTATATTTTCCAGGAAAACCTCCATAACTGTGATAAAATGAGAGTTCTAATCTGACACTGTTCATCTATTGTCTCCTCCAGTGCTTTGAAGACTTTTGCTCATTTAAGAGATGAATACATTTACTATTTCAGAGGGTCAAAGACCATTCTGGCAAATAACTGCAGTGCACAAAATGAGAGCCTGGAATCTTAGTTGCTCATGTCTGTAAACATACTTTTTTTTCAGTTGAATAGATGACAAATGATTAACAGAATCAGGACAGTGATCTTAAAAAGTAAATCAAGACTTTATCAAAAAGAGAAAAAACATGTACCAAAGTTCAAAGTTCAAACATGAAGTTCCTGGCATCTCACTGGCAATTTGTTAGCAGTCAGCTTGCTTTTTCCCGGATTCCAAATGAGGTCATCTTAAGACCTTGCCTATTTTGATATTTCTTGTTTTCTAAGCTAGGATATTATTAGCATACATTTCCCACAAGTTTAAGTGAAACAAAGGGTGTGGCTGCTCCTACAGAAGCCAAGAAGTTGCCTTAAAAATGTCACACAAGCATGTCCTCACTCTGAAACTTTGTTAATTGGCTTCTTGGGCAACAACTTTGCTTTCCAGAGGTGGGTAACATGGCCCAGCTTTCTATTTGGTAAGTTACCATGCCGGTTAACATGTGCACACACCCAAACAGGAAACAGAGTGACTCGTGGTGGTCATCATTTGCATTAACGCACTTTGAAGAATTCACTTTGAACTACAGAACTCAAGGCCAGGAGCAGGCGCGATTGTTCTAGAAATACAGCTTCTCTCTCGATTTCAAAGGATACCTTTAAGTAGATGATGGCATCTGTTCCATATCCCGACAAAGAATAAAGATTCAGATCTCCTTGAAAGTACTTGGCGTAGAGACGAGAAATTGGTAACCCGTAACCGAAACCAGCCTAGAGGAAGGAGACCAATTATGGGTAAAGAAGCGGCCGTGATCACTGTAACCCAACAGGAGTTCCCACCCACGCGGACATGGACATCCCTGTGCTTCCATCCACAGATTCCTTGTAGGACTGTCTCGCCGTGTTCAGCTCGCTTTACCGCTCTTTCTCCTATTCGTCATTCCCAAGTGAAGCACACTGACTGCCTGGCCCGATCCCTTCCTTGGAACCCTTGCTCTACGTGAAGAAGTAGGTGGTAAAGGCGGATTAAACCCCGTGACTGGGCTTACCAGAGGAGCGTTCCGGGAATTGTCCATCACGGGCGTTGGCGCGGTGGAGTATGTGTAACTGAAGAGGCGGTCAGTGATCCTCAGGGGGACCCCTCCTCCCCTGTCTGAAATCTGAAACCAGCAAGGAAGCCATCAGAACCGCACACTGGGCACGGCGTGCATCTGTCTACAAAAACGCCTTCATGCAAGTCAGGGGGTGCCTATGACTTGGACCTACTGAAAAGCGGAGTGCTTTTTTACTATTTACACTTCGAAACTCTCTCAAGAGACACCCAGGAGTGCGAACGCTTACCTTAATGGTGAGGTCTTCTTTTCCCAGGACGACAATCACCTCGATGGGGGTGAGGGAAGGCCAGTTTTCCTGGTGCTCCACAGTCGCCCTCATTGCATTCTAAAGGGAAGGAAGCCACGAGGAATTCAACAACAGAGGGATGAGGCACATCTAGAACTGTGCTTAGGTTTTAATTAAAAGCACAGAGGGTAGCTCCAAGTCCCTGTTTCTTACAGTTCAGTAGGAAAACAACTCTGTAAATAGCCACTTATGGATGTGTTGTGCAGGACATATATTGAAGAATATTCATTTACTATGTAATACAGCTCACGGGAGTAATGGCTAATGGAAAAGCAGTTCTGCTAGCTGTCAACTTCTTATTTGTAAGCTTAATTTAAATGTAGAAATTGGTTTTTATAGCCCATTTCCTAGCTCTCCCTTTTCTGTCTTTCCATTTCATTTTATATCCAAGCACCAGACTGTTACATAACGAATGAACAGTGAATCATTGAACCAATTTATTGGCTTTTATAAAATCTGCTAGGAAAAGTTTGTTCCTATTTAAAAGAACAGTCAATAATTATAAATTAAATTTCAATTTACATTTTATTATCCTCTTAACTTTTGCCAGTGGTGGTGAAATAATTCCATGAATTGGATCATTCAGTTTAAAAACAAATTGGGGCCAGCGCTGTGGCATAGCCAGTAAAGCCACTGCCTGCAGTGCTGGCATCCTGCATGGGCGCTGGTTTGAGTCCCGGCTGCTCCACTTCCAATCCAGCTCTCTGCTATGGCTTGGGAAAGCAGTGGGGGATGACCCAAGTCCTTGAGTCCCTGCACCCATGTCGGAGACTCTCCTGGCTTCAGATGAGCGCCAGCTCCTGCCGTTGTGGCTATTTGGGAAGTGAACCAGAGGATAGGAGACCTTTCTCTTTCTCTGCCTCTGCTTTTCAAATAAAAGAAATAGATCTTTTAAAAAAATCTTTAAATAATAAATGAATGACTGAAGGGGTTGGCACTGTGGCATAGCAGATTAAGCCTCCGCCTGCAGTGCCAACATCCCATATGGTCACCGGTTTGAGTCCAGGCTGCTCCTTTTCTGATCTAGCGCTCTGCTAATGTGCCTGGGAAAGCAGTAGAAGATGGCCCAAGTGCTTGGGCCCCTGCACCCATGTGGGAGACCTGGAAAAAGCTCCTGGCTTCAGATCAGCTCAGCTCTGGCTGTTGTGGCCATTTGGAGAAAGAACCAGCAGATGGAAGACTTCTTTCTCTCCCTCTCTCTAACTCTGCCTCTCAAATAAAGAAAATAAATCGTTGAAAAATTAATCAATGAAAAATATCCTTTGTCCTTTAACACAGAACAAACGCATGTTTTCAGTCTATTGGCTGAATGTCAGATACAGGTTTGGTTTATTTAACCTATTTCTTCTCTAACAACCTTCTGGTTATTTTATCTGCTTTTTGATTTCTATACAATATTACGTTCTAGTCATTAACTGAGTTGAAATAAAATAGATCAGATGATTACAGTATAATCACTACCTCATTATCAGTAATATAAGAATACATTAGGAAACAGTTGGTTCTGTCAAAATTAGAAGCAAATTAAACTTTTAAAAGACTTCTTCCTCTCCACTTAACAGGACTACTGGGAAACATAAAGCTTCAGGAGTTTTTCTAATTTTTAGTTGAAGTTCAGTTTTAGTTTGATCTTAAAAACCCATGAGAAGATATGATTCTTAGTACCTGGTTAGCCCAGACCAGAAACACCTGCATATGCTGAAAGCCTGTTAGAAAAGCAAAGTGATGGACCTAGAGAATTAAAATCTCTGGGACAGAGCCCAAAAAATATGTGTGGTAACAGCCCCTCCAGGGGATTCTAGTACACATTAAAATTAGAAAAACACTACTCTGTACACAATGAACCAGGATACTCTTCCCTCCTCCGGCTTATTATTTAGAATCAATGTGCCAAGACCTACTCAATCAGGACTTGCTTTTTACCAGAGTTCCCAAGTGATCACGGAAGGAACCGACTGTCCTGAGCTGATTCTACACTCGGAACAGGGCCATGCCGCCTACAGTTGTCCTGGACCTGACCCTCTGAGTTTGGAGTTAGACTAGGCTGTGGGGGTGCAAGGGAACACAGCCTCATTCCCTGAAGCGTGCAGCTTATGCCCTTCCTTTAGGGAGTGGATCCATGACTGGTGCTTTGTTGGACAGCTGGAGAAATAATGGGAGCATCTTCTCGGCACTGAGCCTTGAGAGGTCATGACTCACACTGTGCGTTCCCAAACGCGTGCTGATACTAAAATGAGCTGCCTGCACTCTTTCAGATGTTGACTGTTTAGCTTTTTTTCTCTTAGGACCACATGTATATTCCTGGGAGAAGATATTGAGGCTGCTTTTTGGCAGGGCCAGGATAAAGGAAATAAAAATCTGACTTGTGACCTTTTTCTAACGACAGGATTGCCGTCTGTGTGAAGGGTCGTACCTTGAATAGCTCAAAGAGCATGTGATGAAGGTGAGAAGGCACGTACACGATGTGGATGGGCTGGCCTGGAAATTTTCCTGGAAAAATCAAGTTTGTTTAGAATTGAGAAATATTTCACTAAAAGAAAGCTCAATTTCTATTCGATAAATATCATAGACTTACATAGGGTTGGAAAATTCCTGATTGCCCCATCCCGAATAGTCTGCCCTAGAAATTTCTCAAACAGCAAACACAATAGCAAAATGCTGCTACAGTTGCTGCCTGTATCTAGTGCTCTGTGATTAATTTTGTATTTCTCTAAAAAAGTATAAAGTAAGATGACCTGTCAAACAATGGCCTTATAAATTAGATTATATGTGTGATCTGTGTCTATGTTCTGTGTTTATACTGGGCAATAACAGAATTATATGCATTTTCAGATAGAAACCTACACTTATAACACTGAAATTAACACTCTAATTTTCATTTTTTAATATACAGATATGTCTTGATTTTTCTTGGCTTTTGTATCACCTAAACATTAAATCTTATGTGCTATATATGCTTAGGTTTCACCAAGAGGCTAAAGAAAACAGAAACAAAAACCTCCCAATACTGTTTGGAAAGAAAAATAAAAGGATTATTCTTTGATGTCCCAGGCCTTGGCAAAGTTTGAATTGGAAAACACAAGGTCTGGCACAATCCCTCTTTATTTTATCAAACAGTTCAAGCAGTTCATCTACAAGAATTATGCAACAGTGCTGTTTATCATTAGAGATGTTTTTCAGTCTTGTACAACTACTTTTAGTTTGGCATTCACTTACATTTGTACATCCCCATTTATGAGTTAGGCAAATCTTAACTTGACTAACAAGAATTGTCCCTGCATAAACATTTCTTGGGAAAGTTGTTCACTTTCAATGGAAAGAAGACAGTCCAACTTCAGTATATTGTTTTGCTTTGTGATGCAACTATCTTCTAGAACAGGCTGTCTTAGGCTAAAAAGAGTGCCGTGCATTCTTTGTGTAATCAGTGTGGGAAGACCTTGCCTTTGCTGAGATCTTAGAGTTGAAGACTGTAACGCATGTTCTGATCCAAAAAGTGGTACCACTCACAGTTGTGAGTGTGTGAAGAATATTTCACATGTTTTCTATCCTCTTATAAATTATAAGCAACCAGTTTTGTTAGCCATAGGCATAACTGTTGCACACCAGTTCATTCATCCTACATAACTGACACTTTTCATCTATTGAACAGCAACACTGCATTTCCCCTCCGTACAGCCAGTCCCTGGCCACCATTCTACTCTCTGCTGCCATCTGACTATTTTAGACACCTCACGTAACTGGAGTCATGTAGTATTTGTCCTTCTGTGACTGAATGGTTTCTTACGGTGACATTTAAAGTATTCTGTTTTTAAGTCCTATACGTAATCTCTTCGGGGGATAGTCTCATTGCCTAAGTGGTTCTCTTTATTCCTCATATTCTAGTTTTCTTTTGATCTCTTCATCACTCGGATTCTACAGTAAACAGTCTGTCCTTGATCTAAGATTTTTGGAACCCAAGTGCTCTTTAAACTCAGATTATTTGTTCAAATTATTTTTCCAAATGAGTCATCATTAGCAATTGAATAAGTGCAATTGGGATTTTCCCATTGAGATAGTAAAAAAGAACTTTGACTTCAAAAAAGTTATAATTTCTAGATAAGTTCAGAAAAGAAAGAAAAACACCAAAGTTACTTGTGAGAGTGGAGAACACTGAATTTTTCGTAACTTAAAATGTTTCAGAATACGGAATCATTCATAAGTTAAAACATACTTCATTTATAGCTTACCATTCACTTGTGTGAGCTTTAATTCTGGAGATGTTAAGTAATACTGGTCACAGAGCATCTTTGAAGACTCAAAGGCATCTGAAACAGAAGTTTTTGGTTTTTGTAACAATAATTTATGCCAAGTAGAGTTCCCACATGTTCTTAGGTGCCCACTCCCCTTAGTCCAAAATAGCCACTAGCATACAGGTTTGTGTATATGAAAAAATACATTTTGAATATTTACTGAATAAAAACTCAAGATGGCATTTAAGCTCTACCAAAAGGAATATGTGCACCCCAGTAATCAAAAATGATGAAGATGGCACACTCATCACATGTGTTTGGATTTTTTATGTTATAAATGAATTTTTATATTATAAATTATATTTATAAATGTTTGTGCTTTTGACTCTCAAGAGCAAAGGATCTCAATGGTAGCATTCATAAAAACATCAGTGGGACACTGTGAATATGAATTCATCCACAGAGCCACCTCAAATATAGATATGCCAATCACATATTGCACATTTTCAAAAAGGGAAATGCAGAAATCTAGAAATTACCTTGGACCACAGCTGCTACATCACAGTTTGGATCAATGCTTCCAATATGGCTTGGGTTTCCTGTTTGTGCATCACTAAATATAAGAACTGTTGAAAAATAAACAAATTTTATAAAGATTAGGCTAATAATTAGAGCCACGACTGAGAAAGAATGTGATCCACTGACATGTGAAACATCTAGCTAAAGGTGGCTTATGTCACATGCCCATGTCAATCTGTCATGATCGCACTGAGCTTACTTACTGTGCTGGTTCATCAACATCCGAGTAGATATACGGTTCATGTAAAATCGATCCAAAAAATACTGGAGATTTTGGTTGGTGATTGGGTCCACTGTACAGGCATCTTTATACTCAATGATTCCTTGTGCCATCGTAGGAACTACATTATGGTGTCTATTTCGAACTTTGATGAGCGTATCTACAAAGCTGAGCCATAATATTGATGGTTAATGAAAGGTCAAATAAATTTCATTTACTTCTGTTCCTTAGATTACTTCAAAGAGGGCTAAAGCCCTTTCTGTGGCACCCATCCAAGCAAATCTTACCAGGGCTCTCTACAGATTCTTCCAACACAGTAGAGGAGGTAGTTTCATAAACTGATGTATTTTGCTTCTGGTTTACGTGTGAAACTACTCGCTCTGTGATTGGTGCATTCATTACAGGTGTTCATTAAGCCCTCTTTCTTATTTTTACTTGTTTATTTTTTATAAAATATTTGTTTTTTCCTACAGACATGTAAGGTAGGAAAATGAGGCTTCCCAGCTCATGCAGGCCTGACAGTATCCTCAGTAGGGCTAAGCTGGGTCTCCAACCCTGGCTGGGAAGGAGACCCACAGCCCCAAGGGAGGCAGGCTTTGGCCTTCTCTTTAAGATAATAATAATTAAAGATGATTCTAGAATACCTCTGCAGAACAGACTTTTGACAGATTTAGGAAAGATTCTTGTGTAGGTAGCTAGAAACTGCCAGTTACTCAGAAAACGTTTCATCTCCAATGATGCTGGAATGTGTTAAAGTTACACAGCAAAACCTTCCTGCAAATCTAACTCTCAGATCAAATTTATAAAAGTAGTTTCCTTTTTTAAAAAAGTGTCCTCTAGATTTCTTCTTGGTATCAGTTTCCTACTGTGTTCTTTAACTTCTAACAACTGACAAGCCAAAACTCATCACTGGAGTAGTGAACTATTATTCAGCGTTAGAGTTCTGTAAATATGGGTCTAAAACTATCTTAGGAGTATGTCTAAAATAGCCAAAATTTAACAAAGATATTCTAACACGTAGAACTTACTCTGATAAAGCTTTCTGGTCATCTGGACTTTTCTCATGAAATTCTACCAAATCCATCAGGCTCTGGATATACCTGTAAAGTGACAGGTGTGTTTTAAGCTTTAGCATCAACAGTCAGATCCACATGGCTGAGAATAGAGTGCCTTTTTGAAATGATTTGAAAACAGTAAGAATACTGTTTAAAATTAAAACATTCCTTCAGAACACATGAAAACAATATGTTAACATCTTTAGAGGCTGATGTTGTGGTGCAGTAGGTTAAGCCTCCACTGGCAGTGCTGACATCCCATATGGGCGCTGTTTCAAGTCCTGGCTGCTCTATTTCTGATCCAGCTCCCTGCTCATGCACCTGGGAAAGCAGTGCAAGATGGCCCAAGTGCTTAGGCCCCAGAACCCATGTGGGAGACCAGAGGACGCTCCTGGCTCCTGGCTTCCACCTGGCCCAATCCCAGCCATTGTGGCCATTTGGGGAGTGAACCAGCAGATGGAAGATCTCTGTCCCTCTCTCTCCTCCTCCTTCTTCTGTATCTCTGCCTTTCAAATAAATAAATATTTAAAAACAATCTTTAAAACTAAAACTTTCAACCCTCAACTTTCTAACTTAAATTTTACTTCTGTAACTATTTTAGGACCTATTCAATTTTCTAAGGGTTTCCTTTGGCAAAGCACTTACAGACACCCCTTTTAAAAAGTTTCTTGGAAGTCTTGAATGCAGCAGTGCATACCTCAGCCTGGACGTGTGTTTCAGACTGTAATTTTCTTAGGAGTGCACATGTATCTCTTGAATCAACAAACAAAAATCTGTAGGATCCGTGGAATAGGATGAGGCTCTGCTCCCCAAAAGTCTGCTCTTCTGGGTTACCTGCTTCTCTGAGCATCAGTACCCAGATTTGCAAAATGAGATTACACTAACCGACACTGAGTGCTTACTGGTGCCAGGTACTGTTTGACATTTGTTTTTAATGGATTACTTCATTTAATTATATTCCAGCATCCCTTGCAAGCCATGTTATTTGTTCTCCTAAGTAACAGATGGCGGGTGGAGGCAGAAGCTTGAGACATTTGGCAAGGACCCCACAATTAAGAAGTGCCAGAGGCAGGATCTGAACTCACAGTCCATTCTCTTAATCACTTTGCAAGTAACCAAGATTAGACACTCTCCAAATATTTATTTAAATGTTCCTAGGCATAGGCTTTCTTTTGAGACATCAAACTCTTATGATATGAACTCTAAGGTTAGAATTGTGTGCATCAATTATTTTCAAGTTTCTTCTAGAAGCCAAAATTATATCACAAAGGAATCTACTTTTTGCGTTAAAAATGTCTGGTAAAAGCTTATAATTTCCCTATTGATAACTTACCCTAAACTACTTTTTAAAAGTTCTTTACATCTTTCAGAACTGCTCAGCGCACCTGCTTTCCAATTATGTGAATGTAGTATAAGAAGCCACACTCGAGAACTATTTTAAAACTAGAGAATTCAAAACGGGCAGCACTTACCAGCTTTTAACAAGCTGCACTGAAGAGGTATTGATTAAGCGCTCGGGGAGGATGTCAATTTCCTTCAGGATATTGGCCAGCCTCACCGGCAACTCTTGTCGCAAAAACGCAAAGGATGTTCTCTCACATGCGTTTTCGGAACCTGAAATAAATGAAATTAATGTATTTTTTGCGGAAAAAAAAGTTGATCTAAATTATGGATTGGAATGGCATTAATTATCAAACACTGATGGTGTTTATTCTCAGTGGTGGTGCTGTTTTGTGAGCCAGGTAATTCGATGACTTTCTTCTTGCATTTGTACTGGATTTATTTAGTTACTGATAGGCAGAGACGCAGAGAGGGGAAGACACCTGCCATGGGCAGAGACACTCCCCAGATGCTGGGATCGGGCGGGGACCTGGCCATCAGCGCTGCCCTGCCCAGGGGCCTGCACCGCCAGGAAGCTGGGTCCGCGGCCGGAGCCGCACATCCGCCAGGCCGTCCGCTGTGGGACTGGGGCGTGTTAAGCCGCATCGGAGGCCGTCGGTCAGGCGCGGACCGCATCGCTGGCGGCTGTTCAATGACCAGCGCAGGAGAATTCTCCCTTTCTCTCCCGAAAAGTGACGCCCGCTCTGCAGTCGGAGCAGCTGGCGATCAGATCTCAAGCTCACAGGAGAGTGCGGCGCTGGGTCCCGAGCAGGACGGACCCTTAGACATCCAAAAACCACCGGCGTTTCGCAGACGGCCAAGAGACAGGGAGTTCTGCGAGGAAGGCACAGAGGGTGCAGGGGACGAGGGGCCCAAGTCCAGCATCCGAGGCTGTGAGTCTTCTCCAAGACCCTCTGTGCCGGGAGGGAGCGAGGAGCAGAAGCTCCTGGGCCACGGCAGCAAGCGCCTGGCAGATGTGGGCAGAGAGGCGAGCAGAGCCAAGCCCGGACGGCCCGGCACCTGCAGGGCGGCCGGGGGCGCTGACCGGCAGACAGTGGCCAGAGCTGGGGAAGAGCAGGCTGGGCCGGCCTCGCGGCCCCGCTGCAAAGTGGACCTCGGTGGTCTCCGCTCCTGAAAGTTCAGGCAACTCCCCAGCCCCGGGGCCCCGCTCTTACCAAAGTCCAGCAGCTGCTTCATGGACAGCGGGGAAGGGCTGTAGCGCGAGAAGTGCTCCACCTCTCGGGGCACCAGGCTGGCGCCGCTCAGCGAGCCGGCGCTGCGCATCACGAAGCGGGCAGCCTTCATCCTGACGTCCCCCGGGGCCGGGCCGGGCCGGGCAGGGGCAGCGGCTGGGGCAGGGGCTGGGGCTGGCCGGCGGGGCGACGCTCACTGCCCTGGGTGGGGCGTGCAGGTGCACGGGGCGCGGGCGGAGCTGCAGGGTCAGCGGCCGCGGCGGCTGCACACTCGGACTCCCGTCTCTCCCCGCCCGCTGCCCGCTGCGGTTTTTATTCGTCTCCCCTGCGCTCTCCCCCCACTCGCGGGGACCTGGAGAGGCGTCCTCAACTCCGGCCACGCCCGTGAGAGAGAACTTCGGGCTCCGCCCCCTGGCCGCGGTAGGCGCCCAGCGGCCCCGCGCGGTGACCACGTCTGGCCTGGCGCCGGTGCCCGGAGCTGCGAGGCGAGGGGCAGGGGGTGGGCAGCAGGCCGCGGAGGGGGGAGCGGGGCGTCGGGGGCCCCACGTCAGCCCCGGAGGAGGACGGGGCCCGTCCCGACTCGTCCTTGTTTACAGGCCCGAAGCCGTCTCAATGTCACGCGTTGCCGGCCAGAAACTGTTTCCAAGAGCCGGGGCTGCGAGGACTCATTGGTTCTCGCTCAGAGCGGGGTTTTTACAGTAGCCAATCAGCTGCGGGCAGAAGTGAGGCCGGCCCCGCCATTGGTCAGCGGGAGGAACAAACAGGCTAAAGTGTTCTCCCCGCCCTTCTCGGGCAAGCAGGAGCGAACGCGGGAACTGGAAGTTCCCTCGGCGGAGACTTGAGGAACGGCGGGAATTCACTGACGTTCTTTTGCGCTGGAGAAAGGCCATGAATTTGTTCTCTCCTCTAACGCCTTCCATTAGTGCTAAACTGTGTTTCTTAACGAGAATAAAAAGGGAGTCTGTTTGTCAGTTTGACGCGACCTCGCTTTCTCCCGTCAGAGCAGGATCAGTTCCCTCGCTCCCCTTGTGTGACTGCCATTCCTCCCAGTCTTTCCCGAAAACTGTCCCATCATCAGACGTCTTGGACACATCGTAAGCTCCCAGAGCCTCCCTTACTGCCCCCCCCCCCCTGTCTCCAAATATGGCCTTTGTCCCTCATGGAATCGTGTTATTTACATTCTTAATTAATCCCAGTTTGATTCCCCCTCTCCGGAAGATCTGGGTGGGGAACAGGGTCTCCTGCAGCTTTGAGATTCCTACCCTGCTTTGTCATTTGCTAGATTAATGACAATGGTTGAAACACATTACCCTATCATCAAAGTCTGACCCTACCCTCCTCCTCCTCTCCCTGTTCTTGAAAGCAAGAAGATGAAGCCTGATGTTTTGGGAAAGCTGGATGGAGAGAGTGCTTACACGTGGGATGGAAGGGGAGCTAAGGGGTGTTAATTACGGGGTGGTTTGTTACAAAAGAGCCCTTTGGCCTGGGCCCCTGCACGTGCAAACTGAATGGGGAACTCAGCGTGACAGGTGACTGTAGGCTCCATGGCGGCTCTTTGCCCTGTTTCCCTGAGACATCTCTCTCGGTCACAGGAGTGATTTCTAAATTCCATTGTTCCAAATTCTAATGCAAACTCCTCCATGAGAGCCACACTCCTGTCTTGAGCTTTCCATTTGACTTCTTTGCTTGGATGTCTAATAACCATCAGCTTTGTTCTTCCCGTATCCACCACCATTACCATATAAGCCAGTCTTTGCAAAATCATCAGTTACTTGGATGGCTCGCACGAAGATACAATATTATAGTTTTCCTGCTAGTTTCCCCTTTGTCTATACATTATTGTAGATCTTCCAGGGTTTGCGACCTCCCTTTGTGCCCAGATATTTTGCTCAGACTTATGAGAAACAACCCCAGGAACAGATTCAACTTTGATAATATTCCAATGTTGAGGGTGGGGCTTAGTGCTTAGAGACATTGAGGTATGATCCTGGGGTGGATGAAAAGATTCCAGGGGCTGGTGCTGTGGCATAGCAGGTAAAGCTGCCGTCTGCAGAGCCAGCATCCCATATGGGTGCCAGTTTGAGTCCCAGCTGCTCCATTTCCATTTCAGCTCCCTGCTATGGCCTGGGAAGGCAGTAGATGATGGCCAAAGTCCTTGGAACCCTGCATCCATGTGGGAGACCCAAAAGAAGCTCCTGGCTTTGAATCAGCACAGCTCTGGCTGTTTTGGCCAATTGGGGAGTGAACCAGTGGGTGGAAGACCTCTCTCTCTCTCTACCTCTCCTCTCTCTGTGTAACTATGACTTTCAAATAAATAAAATACATCTTAAAAAAGAAAAAAAGCACCCTCATTTGAGTGAAACAAAAATAAAAACCCAAAATACAACAGCTCAAGTACATAGCTTAAGTGGAAACTTGCGGGCACATGGTAAGTTTCAAATTGCATCTCCTTTTGTAGATAGGCTTTGATACCGCTATAACTTACATTTTTGTATTTAGAATCCTTTATTAAATATTTGTATATCTCTATGAAAGAAATGTGTTCACGATGTCAAAATACTAAGTAAGACTCTTTGTGATGAAACAAGTTAATCTAAAAATCCCTTCTGCCTGACTTATGTCCTAATACCATAAACAAAAGGAAAGTACATGTTTAACATCTTAATCATGTGTGGGATCAGAAATAGGCAAGAATCTCCATGACAAAGTATTATACTTGAATGTGCAAAGGAAAGCCGTTGAAAATTACACATTGCAGGCAGGTCTAATTTTGGAAAGTACCATTTCCTTTAGTCCATTGAGTGCTCGACCTGGTTTACCCAGTGCTACTAACCTATGTCGTGGGGTGATTAAAGATCAGGTGAAGTCATGTGGTGTTCACAGAAATGACTAAGGGCAGAAGGTGAACTGAGGTCACAGAATTTTGTCTCCACGTCATCCTATCCAATAATATTTACCAGGTTACTCTCACAGTGCATTGAATTCTTCTGTGCCATTTCTGTGGGATGGGAACTGTAGTTATAATTGGCAACACTTATTGTGGCTGGACTGGAATGGTCAGTCAAGTTGTTTACCCAGTTGGCTAAGATGCTGTGTGTTACCGTAAGTAGAAGATTAGCCTGGAAATGTGGCTTTTCTATTCTCAGGTTGGCCACAGATCTGGAAGTGAGCCAGTTGGGACAAAGGTGAAGCAAAAAGACTATTTGGGTACAATACATATGGACAAATTCTTGCATTTATTTGAATAAAGATGAACCACAAGAAGCTATTAAGTGATTTAAATGCAAGCTGATGTGATCAAAGCTCTCCCCCTTTGAGATAGTGCTGAATGTAACATCCTTGACAGAGATGCCTGATGGCTGAAATTTTCAGGCACACCCTTACTTAGTGTTAAATGAATTCTGTTCAGCTTTCCTGGGCAAGTCTAATAACCAAAGATTTCTGGCAGAGCTTTGAGAATGCAAATTTCACTTTAGCCGAGGGTGGGGGATAGCCAGTTTGTCAAAATGCATCAGGATCCTTAAAGAGAAGCCTACTCAGTTTTTCCACTACTATCAATATATCCCAAGGAAGCAGGTAAAAATATCCATAATAGGACCTCCAAATCTAGGATGGAAAATTAAAAATCAACAGTTTTGACAGTACAATATTTTTCTACAGATTTATTTATTGGAAAGGCAGAGTGACTGAAAGGGAGAGAAAACTCTTCGATCTGCTAGTTCAGTCCCCAAATGACTGCAACATTGAGGACTAGGCTTGGCCAAAGCCAGGAGTCAGGTGCTCCATCTGACCCTCCCCACATGAGTGGAAAGGGCCCAAGTACCTGGGCCACCATCCCCTTCCTTCCCAGGTACATTAGCAGGAAGCTAGACTGGAAGCAGGGCAACTGGGACTGGAACTGGCACTCGGATTTGGGATGCAGGCATTGCAAGCGGCAGTTTAACCTGCTGTACCACAATGCCAGCCCCCAGAATGTTTAAAGGTTAAAAATGAACAGCAGACCGGGAGAAAATATATACAAAATGTGTAACAGACCAGTGACTGTTAAGAATCAACCATTTGGGTAGGGAACAAAATGGACACGAACTGTTCCCTCTTGGAGATCACAGAGTTGAGAAATGGGTGCTAAGAAGCAAGTGGGCCGGCGCCGCAGCTCAATAGGCTAATCCTCTGCCTAGCGGTGCCGGCACACCAGGTTCTAGTCCCAGTCGGGGTGCCGGATTCTGTCCTGGTTGCCCCTCTTCCAGGCCAGCTCTCTGCTATGGCCCGGGAGTGCAGTGGAGGATGGCCCAAGTGCTTGGGCCCTGCACCCCATGGGAGACCAGGAGAAGCACCTGGCTCCTGGCTTCGGATCAGTGCAGTGCGCCAGCCACGGCGGCCATTGGAGGGTGAACTAACGGCAAAGGAAGACCTTTCTCTCTGTCTCTCTCACTGTCCACTCTGCCTGTCAAAAAAAAAAAAAAAAAAAAGCAAGTGGGCAATAAGACCATCTGAGAAATTATAACAAGAGCAGTGGAGGAAATGGACTTGAAGCATATAATGGGCTTGGACTACCTTAGCATGGGCAGTCAAGAAAGGTCTTCCTAAGAAAATGATCATTAGATAGAGCAGCCTTCCACAGAGGATGAGGGGGTACTGCTTAAAGCCTATTGGGAAAGATACTGGGGAAGGTGATGCCTAAGTTACCATTTGGTCTCTCACATTTCTTATAACTAGTGTTTGCTTCGAGAGCAGTAGGTTCCAGGAGCTGGATGAGACGTTATGGGCACCAATATCTGTTCTCAAATACCTCAGACTAACAGTGGAAGAGGGGAGTGTGGCTGAGAGAGGTTCAATCAAGTGCGATGCTGGTTGTGGTGAAGGTGGTGGTGCCAGGTGGTGGTAACGCTAATGGCTTCCAGGGATGTTTATTGTGGAGGAAGAGCTGTTACCAGGGAAGGCGACCTCTGTGAGCTGGCATTTGGGATGACCTCAGAAGGACAAAGATGGTTTTTGACAAATTGTTGGTAAAGAGTTGGGCCGGCGTTGCGGCTCACTAGGCTAATCCTCCGCCTTGTGGCGCCAGCACACCGGGTTCTAGTCCCGGTCGGGGCGCCGGATTCTGTTCCGGTTGCCCCTCTTCCAGGCCAGCTCTCTGCTGTGGCCAGGGAGTACAGTGGAGGATGGCCCAAGTGCTTGGGCCCTGCACCCCATGGGAGACCAGGATAAGTACCTGGCTCCTGGCTTCGGATCAGCGCGGTGCACCGGCCACAGTGCGCGGGCCGCGGCGGCCACTGGAGGATGAACCAAGGGAAAAAAGGAAGACCTTTCTCTCTGTCTCTCTCTCGCACTGTCCACTCTGCCTGTCAAGAAATTAAAAAAAAAAAAGAGTTGGGGAGATAGTCCAAGCCTAGGCTAAAGCACAGATAAAGGAACGAGGGATATGTTGGCCAAATAATGACTATGTTGATCTGGGTTGTTGTCTAGAGTGACATGAGGGAGGAGGGAATGTGAGATTAGGGTTATTTCATGAGAGTCAGAAATACTGGAATGGGAACCTTGAGACCCCTAAAATAAGTTGACGTGGGACTGAACCGTTCAATTTAGCCGAACTTTGTTGAACACCCATTATATTACCAGGCATTATGAGAGATGCTGCGAACATAAATGTGAGAAAGGCACAGCCCCTGTCTTAAAGAATGGTAGAAAGACATTAAAATAACCTTGAAAAAAAGGATGGTGTGATGCATACAAGGTACATGTGTGGGGACAGGCGCAAGGAGTCGGAGTCCCTCTTGGAAGAGCCCATGTGTCATTTGAGTTATAAGGTGGAAAAATCTTCATAGGCAGGCGCAGAGTAAAGGTGTAAGAATAGTGTGGAAAAGAAAAGAACAGAACTGTTACGTTGATCGGGTTTCCTGACAGAATTAAAAAGTTATTTTGTGCTCTCAGCATGGTGAAATGGAGTAGGTGATTTCATCAGTGCTCATGGAAGCAGGAAAATCAACATTCAGGAGGAAAGAGTAAGTTGACTAAGGGGTAGCACAGAGGATGAGTCTGTCTGGGAACTCTCTGAATTAACAAAAACCCACGTGAGAGGCTTGGCGGTGATTACCGGCAAAGAGAAGGCAAGAACACAAGCTGTTGGGACATTGCTGAGAAATGCAGGTGAGTGGGTGAGGTTCTGTCTCAAGTTTCTTTTCACAAGACTCCCCTCTCTTAGTGAGCCTCCAGCTAGCTCTCGCTTTCTCTGGAGCAGTCATTTGTGTCCCTCTTGGCCCCTTTCCACTTAACAAATCCAAGCCCTGCCCCTCACCACAACAGCTCCACTGCAGACTGCTTGATTGCTCTTTCTGCCCTTACGGCTCCAATGTCATCAGAAAGGAAAGCAAATAGATTCTAAAGCTAATACCTCTTGAATTTTTGTAGGAAGACAAGAATAATTGTCTCAGACCCCAAAACAGTCTTACCGTTCTTTTTATCATCAAGAAATTTCTCAAATATGTTTGCTTTTACAAAACAAGAAAGAAGGGAAAAGGAAATGGAAAATTAAAGAAGAGAAATGCATAATAAATGAAAACAGCCTCAACCTAATAAGTGATTAGTACAATAAAAAGTAATGCTCAAAAGGCATTATTACCATTGTATGTGCAATTAAAAGAAAGCTGGTAGTATCTATGGTTGGCAAGGCCTAGGGAATTGATCACTCTTTAGACTGTTAGTGTGAATGTAAAATTGATTAAATTTTTGGAAGGCAATTAACAGTATCTATAGAAAGCTTAAGGATAGTCACTTCCTGTCTTAGCCTTTCCACTTTTTAGACACCTACCCTACAATTTAACCATAAGAGAGCATAAAGATCTTTGCAAAATATTTTTCACTGCAGGGCTACCCATAAGAAGAAAAAATTTTCTTTTCTTTTTTTTTTCTTTTGACAGGCAGAGTGGACAGTGAGAGAGAGAGAGACAAAGGTCTTCCTTTTCCGTTGGTTCACCCCCCCAAATGGCCGCTGTGGCCGGCGCACCGCGCTGATCCGAAGGCAGGAGCCAGGTGCTTCTCCTGGTCTCCCATGGGGTGCAGGGCCCAAGCACTTGGGCCATCCTCCACTGCACTCCCTGGCCACAGCAGAGAGCTGGCCTGGAAGAGGGGCAACCGGGACAGAATCCAGTGCTCCGACCAGGACTAGAACCCGGTGTGCTGGCGCCGCAGGTGGAGGATTAGCCTAGTGAGCCACGGTGCCGGCAGAAAAATTTCAAAAACAAGTTATCTACCTATAGGAGACTGGGTGGTTATCATGTGTGTGAACAAATGACTCATCCATGTACTAAAATTCTGTATGGTTGATAGAATGAATGAAGTTTGTCTTCGAAGTAGTCTTGGAGATCTGAGGAAGGACTTGCTGTTAGTTGCAAGGAACGCAGTTAGCTAACAGCCTTCAGCTGCAGCACCTTTGGATCCACCCAGAATTATTTAAAAAGATCTATTTACTTATTTGAAAGGCAAAGTTAGAGATTTTCATCTGCTGGTTCACTCCCCAAATGGCTACTATGGCTTCTATGGCTGGGGCTTGGCCAGGCTGAAGCCAGGAGCCAGGAGTTTCGTCTGGATCTCCCACATGAATGCAGGGGCCCAAGGACTTGGACCATTTACTGCCGTTTCCCAGGCACATTATGGGGGAGCTGGATTGGAAGTGGAGCAGCTGAGACTTGAACCAGTGCCCATGTGGGATGCCAGCCTTGCAGGCAACGGCTTTACCTGCTGAGCCACAACACTAGCCTCACACAGCATTTAAACTGAAGTCAGGCTCTTCCCAGGCAGTCTCCCGTGAGGGATAAGCACCTAGAAAAGCCTGACCATTTCTCTCTTTTTTAAAAAAAATTTTGACAGACAGAGTGGACAGTGAGAGAGACAGAGAGAAAGGTCTCCCTTTTTCCGTTGGTTCACCCCCAATGGCTGCTGCGGCTGACGCGCTGCGGCCAGTGCACCACACTGATCCATAGCCAGGAGCCAGGTGCTTCTCCTGGTCTCCCTTGCGGATGCAGGGCTCAAGCACTTGGGCCATCCTCCACTGTACTCCCAGGCCACAGCAGAGATCTGGACTTGAAGAAGAGCAACTGGGACAGAACCGGCACCCCGGCCAGGACTAGAACCCAGTGTGCTGGCGCCACAGTCGGAGGATTAGCCTAGTGAGCCGCGGTGCTGGCCAGACCATTTCTCTTACATGTGGGACAGCTCTGATGAGAGTTCTTTGCTTAGGATGTCCTTACTGATTTGCTAGACTTGTCTAGATCTGCCCCTCAGCTTGAGTCTGTCTGTGCTGCTCCTTTCTGGCTTCCATACCCCCTTTCCTTTCACAGTATTGTACATGCACCATAGTGTGTGCTCTCCCCACCCTGCACTGCCTACTCCTCTGTAACTTTCCACTGGCATCCCTCAGCCAAGACAGCCCTGGAGCAACATTTGCTATTAGAGGAGTCCTACACTGGGCAGAGGTGGGGGGTTGTTTCCCTGGTCCCTGATGCATAACTGGAATATAAAAGCTTGCAGGTTGGCATTTGGAATAAGCCCACATTAGGACATCGGTCTCTGGGGTTTGAGTTGTCATAACGGGAACAGCCAAGTATAAACCTCTGAAACTTCCCCTGGCCAAAGTAGGAAATGCAAAATCATGTGGCATCCTAGTGAAAATGTTGGCAATTAGTGCTATTCTTGTGTGCATCTGAAGAAGGTGGGGGTGGGGATTTCATCATACTGCTTATCATCGTTCATATATTCTACATACGATTTCGTCAACAGAAACTTGGGTGGCTACCTGATAATAACTGCAGATCACTATAAGCCAGTGGAGCTACGGGCCTAATTGGAGCAGCTGTGCCAAACATGGTATTCTTGCCAGAGCCGTTTAATTGACAGGACATTAGTGCAGTCATTATGGGAAACAGTATGGAGGTTCCTCATAAAATTAACAATAAAACCACCTTATGATCTCGCAATCCCGCTTTCTGAATATATCTCAAAGTGAATTGAAATCAGTTTCTCAGAAATATCTGAACTTCATTGAAGCATTCTTCACAGTAGCTAAGGCATGAAATCAACCTAAATGTTCAAGAAGAGATGAATGAAAAAAATGTGGTATAAGTACACAGGGGAGTTCTGTTCCATCTTTAAAAAGGAGGAAATAGTGGCTGGCACTGTGGTGCTGCAGGTAAAGCCACCGCCTGCAGTGCCAGCATTCCACATGGGTGCTGGTTCAAATCCTGGCCACTCTACTTCTATACTGGCTCTCTGCTATGGCCTAGGAAAGCAGTGGAAGATGGCTCAAGTCCTTGGGCTCCTGCACCCACGTGGGAAACTGGGAAGAAGCTCCTGGCTCCTGGGCTATGCATCAGTGCAGCTCTGGCCTTTGCAGCCATCTGGGGAGTGAACCAGCAGACAGAAGAGCTTCTCTCTCTCTCTCTCTCTCTCTCTCTCTCTCTCTCTCTCTCTCTTTGCACCTCTGCCTCTGCCTCTTTGTAAGTCTAATTTTCAAATAAATAAATCTTTAAAAAATATTTAAATAGAGTTTCCAAGGCTATGGAAGCCCTCTGAGTTCTCCGACTCTTATCTTGTTTAGACAAGGTCATAGTCAAAGTGGAGGTTCTCTCCTCCCTTCAGAGAAAGGTACCTCCTTCTTTGAAGACCTGTTCTTTCCACTGAGATCTCACTCACAGAGATCTTTTGCCAGAGTGTCTTGGCTTTCCATGCCTGAAATACTCTCATGTGCTTTTCAGCCAGATCGGAATGCCTTTAGGGCTGATTCTGAGGCCAGAGTGCTATTTAGGACATCTGCCATTCTATGAGTCTGCTGGGTATCTCACTTCCCATGTTGGATCACTCTCCCCTTTATTTATTCTATCGGTTAGTGTTAGCAGGTACTAGACTTGTTTATGTGCTCCCTTTGACTCTTAGTCCTTTCATTATGATCAATTGTGGACTGAAATTGATCACTTGGAATAGTGAGATGGCATTGGTACATGCCACCTTGATGGGATTAAATTGGAGTCCCCTGGTATGTTTCTAACTCCACCATTTGGGGCAAGTCAGCTTGAGCATGTCCCAAATTATATATCTCTTCCCTCTCTTATTCCTACTCTTATGTTTAACAGGGATCACATTTCAGTTAAATTTCAACACTTAAGAATAACTGTGTATTAATTACAGAGTTAAACCAGTCATATTAAGTAGAACAGACAAAAAAAAAACTACTAAGAGGGATAATGCCATAGACAGGAGTGTCGATTGGTAAAGTCAACAACAGGAGTCGCTGTGCACTTACTCCTCATGTAGGATCTCTGTCCTTAATGTGCTGTGCATTGAGATTTAATGCTATAACGAGTACTCAAACAATATATTTCACTTTGTGTTTCTATGGGGGTGCAAACTGTTGAAATCTTTACTTAATGCATACTAAACTGATCCTCTGTAAAAAAAAAAAAAAAAAAAAAAGAAATTATCAACTCCCAACTTGACTCTCACTGGGATTAAACATGACAATAGGTCTGATCTGATTTCATCATCATTTTAAAAAAATCATCTATTATTTTTCACTTTATGTTTCTGTGTGGGAGCAAACTGTTGAAATCCTTATTTAATGTATACTAAGCTGATCTTCTGTATATTAAGATAATCGAAAATGAATCTTGATGTGAATGGAAGGGGAGAGGGAGTGGGAAAGGGGAGGGTTGTGGGTGGGAGGGACGGTATGGGGGGAAGCCATTGTAATCCATAAATCGTACTTTGGAAATTTATATTCATTAAATAAAAGTTAAAAAAATATTTAAATAGAAGGAAATCTTGCCATTTTCATCAATATGGATGGGTGTTGATGACATTATGTTAAGTGAAATAAACTAGGCTCATAAAGACAAATACTACATGATTTCACTTACATTAGGGTACTTAAAAAGTAGAAAAATAGAACTAAAAGATGCTTATTCTGGGGCAAAAATTTTGAAATATAAGAATAGTTTTTCATAATACAAATTTTCATTAATTTTTTTAATAGAAAACTTAGAAGTTTCAAAAGTACAACTTTTGGATTATAGCGGTTCTTCCCCCCATAACCACCCTCTCACCAGCAAACCATCCTATCTCCTATTTGCTCTCCCATCCCACTCTTCATTAAGATTCATTTTTGATTATATACAGAAGATCAATTCTATACTAAGTTAAGATTTCAACAGTTTGCATCCATATAGATACACAAAGTATAAAATACTGTTTAAAGATTTATTTATTTTACTTGAAAGTCAGAGTTACACAGAAGAGGCAGAGAGAGAGAGAGAGAGAGAAAAAGCTCTTCCATCCGATGGTTCACTCCCCAATTGGCTCACCGGCTGGAGTTGTACCAATCTGAAGCCAGGAGCCAGGAGCCTCCCCTGGGTCTCCCACATGGGTGCAGGGGCCCAAGGACTTGGGCCATCTTCTACTGCTTTCTCAGGTCACAGCAGAGAGCTGGACAGGAAGTGGAGCAGCTGAGTCTCAAACCGGCACCCATATGGAATGCTGGTGCTTCAGGCCAGAGGGTTGACCTGCTGCACCACAGCGCTGGCCCCTTGAAGACTAATTTTATTGTTAATTCTCACAAGACAACACATTAAGGACAGACATCCTACATGGGGAGCAAGTGCACAGTGACTCCTGTTGTTGATTTAACAATTGACACTCTTATTTATGACATCAGTAATCACCCGAGGCTCTTGTCAGGAGCTGCCAAGGCTATGGAAGCCTCTTGAGTTCACAAACTCTGACCTTATTTAGACAAGGCCATAATCAAAGTGGAAGTTCTATCCTCCCTTCATAGAATGGCACCTCCTTCTATGATGGCCTGTTCTTTCTGCTGGGATCTCACTCAGAGATCTTTCCTTTAGGTCATTTTATGCAACATGCTTGAAATACTCTCATGGGAGTCTCACAGGCATGGAAAGCCATGACATGGTGGCAAAAAAAAAAACAATCTAAATGAAAGATCCTGGTGAACAAGACCCCAGCAGAAGGAATAGGCCATCAAGGAAAGAGGCGCCTTTCTCTGAAGGGAGGAAGGAACCTCCACTGTGATACGGCCTTGACTAAACAATTTCAGAGTTGGTGAACTCAAGGGGCTTCCATAGCCTAGACAGCTCATAGCAAGAGTCTCGGGTGATTGCTGATGTCATAAATAAGAGTGCCAATTGTTAAACCAACAACGGGAGTCACTGGGTACATGCTCCCCACGTAGGATCTCTGTCCTTAATGTGTTTAACTATGAAACTTAAAAACAACACTACTAGTCAAACAATACCCTATACCTGGTTCGGTTGTGTGAGTGCAGCCTGTTGAAATCCCTGCTTAGTATATACTAAGTTGATCTTCAGTATATGAAGGTAATTGAAAATGAAACTTGAGGAAGGGTGGGATGGGAGAGGGAGTGGGAGAGGGGAGGGCCACGGGAGGGAGGGAGGTTGGGGGGAGGGAAGCCTCAACAATACAAAAGTTGCACTTTGTAATTTGCATTTATTAAATAAAAAAACTATATAACAAACAAAAAAAAAGAAAAGAAAAAAAAAAGAAGAAGAACTTAATACTTTACCCTTTTAGTAATTTTTTATGTTGTACTTAAAACTATTGGTTGAACTCTGTAATTAATACACTATTACTCTTAGGTGTTTAATTAATGCTATAACTAGTACTCAAATAGTATTCTACACTTTGTGTTTCTGTGTGGGTGCAAACTGGAAATCTCTACTTAATATATACTAAACTGATCTTCTGTATATAAAGAGAATTGAAAATTAATCTTGATGTGAATGGAAGGGGAAAGGGAGTGGGGGAGGGGAGCGTTGTGGGTGGGAGGGAAGTTATGGGGGGGGGGGAAGCTATTGTATTCCATAAGCTGTACTTTGGAAATTTATGCTCATTAAATGAAACAAACAAACAAAAAAAGAAATACTCTCATGGGCTTTTAGCCAGATCCAAATGTCTTATGGGCTGATTCTGAGGCCAGAATGCTGTTTAGGGCATCTGCCATTCTATGAGTCTGCTGTGTATCTCGCTTCCCATGTTGGATCATTCTCTCCTTTTTAAATTCTATCAATTATTATTAGCAGACACTGGTCTTGTTTATGTGATCCCTTTGACATTTAATCCTATCTTTATGATCAGTTATGAATTTAAACTGATCACTTTAACTAGTAAGATGACATTGGTACCTGCCAACTTAATGGGATTTTTTAGCTTTACCCTTAGGGTTAAGTCTGAGGGAGCATGTGCCAAACTGTACATCTCCTCCCTCTCTTATTCCCACTCTTATTTTTAACAGGGATCAATTTTCAGTTGGATTTAAACACCTAAGAATAGTTCTTTGACAAACCTTTTGAAGGCCTCTTAAGTGTACGTTTCAAAGTTTTTTCTCACTGAAACTTTTAATTTCATTTTCCATGACCTTTTTAAAGTATCTTCATCTGTAGAGTCAAAAAAAAATTGTTGAGCTCATGAAAACAGAATAAAGTGATAGTTCCCAAGGCTGGGACATGGGGTAATCAGAAAGCTGTTGGCTAAAGGACATAAAATTTCAGTTATACAGGAGGGATAACTTTAAGGGAGTTCTTACAAATGTGGTGACTATACTCAATAACAATGTATGGCATACACGAAAGCTGGGAGAATAGATTTTGACACAAAAAGTGGCTAATACTTATATCAATTAGCTTCAATTAGCCTTTCCACAATCCATACATGCTTTTAAACAAAACAACTTTTTGCACACCATAAATATAGAGAATTTTTATTTGTCAATTAGAAAAGAACCAAAAAAGTAACAAAGGCTGGTGTTCAAAGTTAAAAAATAAATGTGTCCTAATACATGTTATTCAAACACTGATTTGGTGAATTTATGTCAAAAATGTACAGCAAAACACCTCTCAAAACCTCTCGTACTCCTCTCAGCACCTGTTTACCAGGGGATGCAAACTGACATTGTCTATATGTACCAACTTGGAAAACTGTCCTAAAGCTTTTGCTCATTGTAAAAAAGCATGTTTTCGAGCAATGTAGTCAGTAGGGTCTCATTTTTCTTTAAATGAAAATGAAAAAAAGCTGTACAAAACTGTACATGGGAATATGAATTTATATAAGCATGCAAGGAATCTGAGAAAGAACTATGCCAAGCACCTCATTGTGATACTGGAGGTGGGCGGAAGGAAGAACTGTCACTCCTACACCACATGGTTTAGTGCATTCTACAGTAAAGCTGGTAACAGTTCTTGTCCAAATAGTGCCTGCAGCACACTCCTCTGAGAAATACTGATTCCAGTCACTTATTTTCTCTCTCTCAAGGGCTCGGCTACAAACATGAACACTTTTATGGCGAAGTGCTACTGTCAGGCCATCACAACACATGGAAGTGCAGGAGTGAAGATGGGCCTTTGGTTCCAGTGTAGCCAAAGAATTCTCCAGGCTGCTTATTGTACTGTTGAACCTCAGGGTCCACCTGGCCCATTCCGTTATGCCTTGAGTCCTACTTTAACTCAGGCACCACAGTCTCGTCCACTCAGTTCATCCATCTGTGATTAATTTCTTCTCCAGATTGTTTTGGCTTTGTCTCTTACTTGCCTTTCCACTAAAGACTTGCGTTTTGCCTTTTGGAACTCAAGATTTATCTTCAAACTTTCAGCATCCCCACCTTCTTCTCTAGATATTCTCTCGAGTTTCTTTCTACATCTTGGGGACATCATGTGTCATGCAGCCTCTTAAGGGAAGGAGATTGTCTCTTGCTGTGCAGGTGAGATAGATGTCCTCTGTCAACGAAACACTTGTTCCTTATCCTTCTATGTGCAGAATGTTTCTGTTTCATTCCCTCACATCACAGCTTCTTTGAAGAACAGGGCACCAGACAACAACACAGATTACCCTTTTATTATTGCCATTAATAGAGTACCTTGCCAGTATGATTCCTGTCATCATTCCTGTTGATTTCAACACTGCTGTAAATGATCCAATTACAGTTTTAGACCTCAGTTAATCTATCTCTTCATTTTATCAATATCTATACATAACCAACTTCAATTTACCTCCCCATTTCCATAATCCTACCCTATAACTTATCTTCACAAATAATCCCACCATGTCTAAACTATCCAGCATAAGTCTCCCACTCCCTGAATACCACCTCCCAACCTTGAATATTTAACTCAACATGCTCTCAAGCACAATACCTCAAACTCATTGAGGCTACCATTTTATTTTCCTTCATTATGCATTTGTCTTCTCTTATCCTCTTATCCAGTGAGGATTCCATGATCCTACACAATAACTGTACTTTTGGGAAAACCCTTAACTTTTTCCCTTTGTTTCACTCACTTGACAAAACAATCCTACCTAACCCACTCTGGAAATAGTGAGTACACATTTAAGTCCATAAATGTCAAATGTGGACGCATCAGCTTTTTCTTTACTATAAGACAGTTGAGCATTATCAGCAGTATTCAAACTTGGCTATTTGTGAGATTTTTGCCATTCTTCCCACCCCACCCAGGATGTAGCTCTAGTCCCAGGGTATACATATGTATTCAAGATATCAGGGCAGGTGGACATCCAACCAGAATCCACTGGGATGCACCTATCATATCTGGCCTTAGATTGTTAGTTGTATCATGCTCAATTCCCATCCCAAAGGCCCATTAGGGTCTGCTGGGTGTGCTCTCTCCCCCCCACCTATGTCTCTTTCTCACACACATGCACACGTACCTTTGGTTTTTCTTGGACCCATGTGAAATATTTCATTCTGCTGCTCATAAAACATGCCGAGCCGTAGTCATACTCCATTTATCTCAGTAACCCTCTGTTATGAATATAACATACTGGGCTGCAGTAAACTCTATAAAGCTGTCTTAGCTCTTTCTACCTAAATCCCCTCTTACAACCATTTCTATTACTCTTATCTTCCAAGCATCTTGGTGCCAAAAATGAGTTTCAGAAACATAGACCTTGAAGGAATATAGAGTATAGTGAATATACCATAAATCAAAGATTCTATACCTTTCAAACTTGAGAAGATCCTCTGGTTATGGGGATGCAGAGGAGAGTAGCAGTTGGAGGAGATGTGACAACAGTTTGGATGACTCCTAACAGAGGGTCAGTAGGTAGATTATAGAAACCATAAATTGGCTTTTGTGGGTTAAAAGATAAAAAGGAAAGCCTATATCTCAATTTCTCAGTAAAGAGGATCTTTAAAATTTGTAGTGAGATTTTTTGGATTCTTCTTTGAGCCATGGTCTAGCTGCCCAAATGGAGGGGAAGGTCACAGGATCATAAAAAATGGAAAACAGATACAGTTAATGTTTTGGATATTATCTGCACAAATCTTGCACACAGATGTGTGCATAAAGAAAATACACCAGATTGTCCATAGTGATTACTTGGGGACAGCAGAATTACTAGTTTTTACATTTCCTTTTTAAATGCTTTTCCAAATGTTAAGCAATGGAATGTGTATTAGTTCCTAATTGTGAGAAAAGCTAATGTTATTTCAAAAGTTGAAATGAAAATGGATGTAGCAAGAGAATGGACAGAAGAATTTGCCTAGCACGTGTACTAAACAGTCTTTTGACTGAGTTGGAAGGCAGAACCAGGACAGGGAAACAGGTCAGCAGCTATCCTGACTCCCATTTCCCCTGGAACACAGCCAAGTGGCTTGGAGACTAAGGCCTGAGGAACCCATAGTCACCCTTTGTCTTCCTTAGCGCTCCTGCCCTTTGTCTTTGTGGACTGATATTGACCCACTGCTGGCTGAAACTGCTTCCAGTTCTCCGGCTTGTTCCTTTCCTCTGACTGTTGATCATTGCCTGAATTTCCTGAGATTATCATTAAATAGGAGTTCCCCTCTTCCCCCACACCAACCAGCACCCCCCCCCCCCATACAGAATGCTGAAATAAAAATTTGGAGAATGCCAGGTTTGGGAACAATCCAGCACTGGTTTGTATAGCACTGGTTGGTTGCTTCTGATGAGCTGGTATTGTGGAAAACAAAAGGCCAAAGTCAGGCACAAGGTCTTGTGGAAGAGAAATTCGCACAATGGGAAGTCTCTTGTGGTTTCTTTGCTTGACCTAGTGCAGGGATGGTCAGAACCGTATCAGCATTGCCCAAAATCACCAGGTAAAATTGGGAAAATTCAGGGTCAATGACACAAATAATCCTTACAACCTGGCTAATTCAGTTAATTCCTGTGAACCAGGCCATCTGCGTGAGCAGTCATTGTACGTCCACGTTTGTATGTCCACATGTAAAATGGCAGATACCCAGATGTTCCACTAAAACATTTCTGTGAGAAAACACAAGTTTCTGCAAAACATTAGTCCCTCCCTCTGCAACTGTGGCTGCCACAACCAACAATAGATCAAAACATCTTTTCCTGTTTGGTCTGATTTGGCCTCAGGTTCCTCTCAACGTGCATTTTAGAGATCAATGACACAGCAAATTCAGTTTGGGGGATGCAACAACTTTTTATTCCTGGGCTGAGGGGCCAAGCAGCCTCCAGCTGGCGCATTCCAGCCTGCAGCTGCACTGACACTTCACTCTTTCTGTCCGTTTGGAAGAACTTCCCCTTAGTGAGCCTGTCAGTGGTAAACATAAAGCATTTATTTAACCCAATTTTTTGAGTTGCAGAGGAAAAGTGGGCGCTAAGGAGCTGATCACCTAAGCCATGTAGGTAGAAGGAAACACAGATTTTCTAAATCCTGGTTTCAGTGGAAATCTTTGCCACCCCTTTTGGGGTTTGATAATTCCAAGACTTTCTGCATTGGCCTTTCTGACACTTTAGAATGAAGAAGGCTCATTTGTCCTTTTGATCAAAACCAGACCAGGCTGGGAACCTGAGTTCAGAGGAAACCAAACCAATGCAGGAAACTTGCTGGTTTGTTTTGATTTGTTTCTGAATGACACCAAGTTTCCCTGACGTCTGCCCACATGCAGAGCCTCAGGTGGACTTTGTAGGGGTGCTGCTGGACTGTTCCATTTCTACAATAATCACACAGATGCACACTTCCCCCCTTCAGTCCTGCCATTTTGAAGATCAGCTTTAGGGTCCAATTACACTGGGTTAGGACAACTTGTTTATACCCTTAACTGACAAAAGACGCCTGGCTGTGTTTCAACAGTCAGTGGGGAAGTCTGAGGAGCAAAGACAAACAGGACCGGTTTGGGGCTCCTCGCTTTTGCTTTTGCTCTTTCTTTCACCCCTTCACACTGGGGTTCTCCCACTTCTTTCAAAAAATATGCTCCTGAAAATACCCTATGTGTTGAAGGAAAGGGATTATTTTCCTTTGCAAGGGCACTCATTTTTAAGTTTCATTTCTTACTTAAAAATCAAATGAAGTTACTCTCTGCTCAGCAGTTTCCACCAACATCCTGCTGGAAGGAGCAGCCGGTCTTGCAGCCCCGCCTCTCTGCAGCGAGGCTAAGTGGGTGAGAGGTCAGACCGCCAGCCGCAGCCTGGGCTGGACTGGCTGGCGCTCCAGTCCACAAGGGGAAGTTTAGTAGGTGGAAGGTCGCCGCGGTAGCCCAGCAATAACTTTCCACGTGTCAGCTCTCAGGCATCTGGGCTCTGTTCATGGAAATACAGCTTACTGGGGAAAAGGTCACGCCGAGCAGAGGCGGCTGGGCTGTAACCCGTCCTGATCTGAACCGAACGAGGCGTGCGGCTGGGCTGCGCGGGCCTCCCAGCCCTTGGGAATTCTGCTGCTCAAGTGGAAAACCGGATTGTAATGTGCTTTATAGGTCATCTTGTGCTGAGTATGGCAAACTGATAAACAGCCTATTTACAGTGAATTTATATTATGTAAAAACAAAACAAGGCAAAACTTCACAAGGACAAAGTCCTTTGAGAGCGTATTTCCGTAAAGGAACCTGTGACTTTTCTCCTTAGTTCCTCTAGAACAAGCAGAGGTTCCTTGTCCTCAGAGGCTTCCCCCTGTGCAGCTTTGCTGGGGAATCTTCACCCCACAGCCTTCTGAACCGACCTCAGGGAGGAGAAAAGCTCTCCATGTTCTAGAACATGAGTCTCAGATCATGGTTGTAACCAGTCAGTGGGTCATGATGTCAGCCCAGTGGATCCACAAACATCATTAAAATGAAATAGAACAGAAGGTGGGGGAGTGTGTTTGTGAAAATATTTTTGGAATCTAATTTTTGTTTCAGATCTTTCTGGAATTTTGATGTAAGAAGAACATTGCTATAGACTCTAGGAACAAAGCTCTGTTGCCTTGAAGCCGTGACCCCAACCCGTCCCCAGCCACAAAGAATTGTTCTAATTCAAACTGCTTGTTATTTTTAAAAAGGTTGTCCTGATTCCACAAGATGTGTGGCTGTGGAGTGGGAAAACTGTGTGCTGTTGTCTTGCAACGGTGCCTTGCAAACAGTGTTCCTCTCTGGCTTCCAGAATCAGTTCAGGATGAACATTTCCTTTTGAAATATTGGGAATTTTTAAAAAAGATCATGGCCAGTGTCACAGAGTGAATCAATTCAAATGAGAAAGAAGTTGGTTGCTCATAAGCCTGCGCAGAAAATTGTGTGGTATAAAGTCCACTCGCAGCAAACTGAGCTGAGGAGCTGTGCTAGCCTTTCCCACCTATGAAATTATGGGATGGTTGACAGACTGCCACTGACAAAGCCTGGAATCAGCGCAACAGTAGGACTTGTACCCAGAGGATGGAGAGCCGCACAGTCGCTGTTAGAAAAAGATCCAGAGACACCGTTCAGGAAGAGCAGTCATGGTGATGAGGGGCTCTCGTTTCAATCTCCTTTTCCCTGTCCATCAGTGTCTTTTCTTCTTCTATCTTTTGATTAAAAAAAAAAAAAAATGGGTGTTTCTGGGTTATGCTCACCATTCCTTGGTGGCTAACAGACACTATATTTCAGAATGCAGCTGGAAAATCTGTACCCTACATCAATTTTAAAGAAGATAGGAAAGCACAGCTATTAGACATGTTTATGACACCGTAAGTGACTGAGGTTTCCATGTATTATCTCGATATTTTAACACAACCTTTAAACACGCTCTTATTTTTCTTCTGTCGCTACGTTGAGGAGAAAAAGTTAATCTAATGCACTCTGTCCTTCAGAGGAGAGAGGTGTCTAACAGTTTAATCTTCTCATTTAAATATTCTGATTTATGAAAGAACTTCTGAAAACCAGTGAACAATAGCATTTGCCCTTTTTGCTCAAGAAAGGAAGATTTGCCATGTTCTGGCAACCAAAGGAATAATTAAGCTAATTTCTCCACGGACCTTGGGAAAAATGTCAACAAATAATGGATTTGTCCTTTAAAAAACATTTCAAGCAAACATCTTATCAGCTCCAAATCCATTTAAGGCAGTTTCAGATCCATCAAATGCTGTTTTTCTCATTAAAGTAGTGTTTAAACTGTTGTGTTGGATGATAGAGCGGACATATCAGATAAACAACACTTGCAAGAAGAATTGGTGAAGTATTGATTTTTCATCAGTCAAAAAGTTTGCTAAGCAGATGAAAAAGAATTTGCCTTCCTGGTGACATTTTTCTGAGGTCTTGCTGGTAGTCAGTGGCATTGTTTCTCCTTTAATACTGAAATTTAATTACCAAAAAAAGCCAAGGCCATATACATAAACTAGAGGTCATATCAGAAAAACAAATTTATTTAAGTCTGAATAAAGTTTTCATCTTGTATTCTCCTCTCCCTTCAATATCCTCCCCCATGTGACCATATCTTCACATGTTCATATTAAACCTGTTAAAACAATGGCTAGATTTCCAATGAACTTAAATATAAGTCGGTTTTGTATTTCACTAAGTGACATTGTTTGACAAAGAAAGCACTGTTTGTAACAGAGGAGCAGTGACTGAAGGTACAGAGATCCTAAGTTCTGTGTTTCTTTTGAAACTAACTCACCTAGAGCCCTTGAACAAATGCCATTTCATCCCTCTAGGTCTTGGTTTCCATGCTGATAAAAATTAACTGCTGTTATAGATGACCTCTGAGATGCATTCCCTTTTAAAGTCTTATTTTGTCCATTATTGATTTTAAAGTTTTCCCTGGTTGAGTTTCAGTAGTTGTTGCCTGCCCCACACTGAGGAAGCCTGTTTGGTTAGAGCTCATTTAGCATAAGCTCCTCCAGGCAAGGATATCTCTTCGGTGTTTCAGAGCAACAACAGTTTCAGGGCTGCCGGAACACTGCAGGTGACAATGATGCTCACTATCCAGTAAGGGATCTTTCTTTCCTTCTTGTGCAGTAAGAACTGTTGTTGAGTTCTTTATGCTAAGATATTGACTTCACTCCGTCTGCCTTATTTTGTCTACCTTGTTCCTCTGGAACAACTCAAGATAACCCAAGTCCTTCTAATTTCTGTGTCTAACATTTCAGAGTTTTTTCAGAGGCAAAATCCCAGCTTCCAAGTAGCACCTGTAGTGATTCAATGAAGTGAATGATGAATGGTAAATACCAGTGTTATGATAAAACATTAATACTGCTGCTGGGAAGAAGTCAATTTAAAAAAATTAATTTTATTGAATTAAAATCAACCTGATTCTTATTTGCATGCAATATGTTTTTGTTAAGTAGACACTTAACATTTTGACAAATGTATACATTTCTATAATCACCACCACAGTTGAGATTTAAATAACTTTCATCACCCCAAAGTATCTTAGTGCCAACCTTGTAGTAATTCTTCTCTAGCCTCTGTCCCAGGCAACCAATGATCTGGCTCAATTTACTTCTTTTTTTTTTAAAGGGGTTTATTTATTTATATGAAAGGCGGAATTACAGAGAGGAAGAGACACAGAGATCTTCCACCTACTGGTTCACTCCCCAAATAGCTGCAATGATCAGGGCTGAGCCAGGCCTAACCCAGGAGCCAGGAGCTTCTTCAGGATCTCCTATGTGCTGCGTGAGTTTAGGGGCTCAAGAACTTAAGCCATCTTCTGCTGCTTTCCTAGGCTCTTTAGCAGGGAGCTGGACTTAATTTCTTTCTTTTCAAAAAGAATTACCAAGGAATCTTTATCTTCTTCATTATCCTAAAGGAAGAAACAGCTTTTCTCCTTGTATTCTTTTTTTTTTTTAATATTTATTTATTTGAAAGGAAGAGTGACAGTGCAGAGAGAGAAAGAGGTCTTCCATCTACTGGTTCTCTCCTCAGATGGCTGCAATGGCTGCAGCTGCGCCAATCTGAAGCCAGGAGCCAGGACCTTCTTCCGGGTCTCCTATGCAGGTGGCAGGGCCCCAAGGACCTGGGCCATCTTGTACTGCTTTCCCTGGCCACAGCAGAGAGCTGGATCAGAAGTGGAGCAACCGGGACTTGAACTGGCACCCATATGGGATGCCTGCAATTGCAGGTGGAGGCTTTAACCCACTATGCCATAGCCTCAGCCCCCACAGCATCAGGCCTCTCCTTGAATTCTTCTGTTGACTCATTTCAGACAGTGTCAAAACTTTCTTTCATCTCTTCCCTTCCATTCCACAAATCATCATGTGTTAGTTGGAAAGGACAGTAAGCTTCTGGTTGTTAAAAATCAACATCAGCTAATATGATAGAACATGGTTAGAACCCATTTAAGAAGAACACAGAGGACTTTTGTAACATGTTAAGCCCCACACCAGGAGAGTACTCTGAGAAGCCTTTCAGAACCATCCAATTAATAATGCTTCTTTTTTTAAAAAAGATTCATTTGAGAGGCAGAGTTAGAGATGGAGAGAAAGAAGGACACACAGAGAGAACGAGAAGTCTTTCATCCACTGATTCATTCCTCACATGGTCACAACAGCCAGAGCTGGGCCGATATGAAGCCAGGAGCTTCTTCCACGTCTCCCACGTGGATGCAGGGGCCCAAGCACTTGGGCCATCGTCCACTGCTTTCTCAGGCCATTAGCAGGGAGCTGGATCAGAAATGGAGCAGCTGGGTCTTGAACCAGCACACATATGGGATACCGGCACCATAGGAAGAGGTTCAACCTACTAGGCTGCAGTGCCAGCCCCAAATAAAGTTACTCTCCATCATATCACCTCAGGAATTTTCTTCAAGGTAAAATTACCCTTGATTACCTTTTTATTTCTTTAGGTGTTTCTCATCTGACTCCCATGCTACATTGCAAGCTTTATTATTTTATTCGTCCATGCTGAATGAGTGAATGAACCAGTAGAGGCCATGTTGCTAACCATGTTTGACATGAGTTTTGGGTTTATTGCTCCCATCTGTTCAGTGTGTCAAGATACATTTCTCTGTCACTTACACACTACACTGTACATTTCTATACAGGGATAAGATCTTTGCATGGAATTGATAAGTCCATTCTTTTAGAGAGGCAATGCTCTCCCTTTCCCCACTTTAATAAGAATTGGGATTCTCTGAAACATCTCTGTTAACCGTTTTGTGGCTAAGGAGGATGCAGAATAGGAGTAATGAGGAATTAATAACAGAATTTCTTCTTTCTCACAATAGCTACAAAAATTATACTATTTACGAATAAATTAAATCAAAGAAGTGAAAGATATCTACGAAAATTATAAAACACTCATGAAAGAAATCATAGAGGAACAACAAAAAAGGGAAGATATTTTGTGTTCATGGACTACAGGAATTAATGATATTAAAATGCCCAAACTACCCAAAACAATCTACAGATTCAGTGCAATCCAATGACATCCTTTACAGAAATAGGAAAAAGTACTAAAATTAATGTGAAACTGCAAAAGACCCAGAATAGCAAAAGCCATGCAGAGCAAAATATAAATAAATAAATAAATAAATAAATAAATAAATAAATAAAGCAAGCTGAAAGCACTACAGTATCTGACTTTAAAGCATACTACAAAGCTATAGTAATTTTTTTTTTGACATGCAGAGTTAGACAGTGAGAGAGACAGAGACAGAGAGAAAGGTCTTCCTTCCGTTGGTTCACCCCTCAAATGGCCACTATGGCTGGCACTGCACCGATCTGAAGCCAGGAGCCAGGTGCTTCCTCCCGATCTCCCATGTGGGTGCAGGGCCCAAGGACCTGGACCATCCTCCACTGCCTTCCTGGGCCACAGCAGAGAACTGGACTGGAAGAGGAGCAACTGGGACAGAACTGGCACCCCAACCGGGACTGGAACCCGGGGTGTCGGCGCTGCAGGCGGAGGATTAGCCTAGTGAGCTGTGGCGCCATCCCCAAAGCTATTGTAATTTTAAAATAATGCTGCTGGCATAAAAATTATATATAGGTCAGTAGAACAAAAAACACACATTAATCCACGTACATACATAAAGTTGATTTTTGACAAGATTCCAAGAATGTGCATTGGAAAAAGGACAGTCTCCTTAATAAATGGTACTGGGAAAGCTGGATATACATATGTAGAAAAATTCAATCAGATCCCCATTTCCAACTATATAAAAGTCAATTCAAGATGGGTCAAACATGTAAATGTAATACCAGGTGATACAGCAATCCCATTCCTGGGTATATATCCAAAAGGAATAAAATTGTTCTATCAAAGAGATACTTGTACCACCATGTTTATTTCAGTAGTATTCATGACAGCTAAGATAGGGAATCAACCAAATTATCCATCAACAGATGAACAGGTAAAGAAAATATATATACAAAATGGAATATGATTCACTCAAAAAAGGCATGAAATCCTGCCATTCACAACAAAAAGAATGGAGCAGGAGGAAAGTGTGCTAAGTGAAATAAGCCAGTCACAGAAAGACAAGTTCCACATATTCTCCCTCCTATGTGGTAGCTAATGAAACTCAATCTGTGCATCAAACAGTAATTACTAGAAGCTATGATGTGTGTGTGGTGTGCATCAGTGGGGGCGGGGAGGGGAATAACAGGAGGTGTGTGGATGACAGGTACCAAATCAGTATTAGATAGAAGGAACCTTCCTAGCATTGCACTGCACAATGGGGTGACCATAGCTCCCACCAACCTATTAAACATTTTCTGAGCCAATGGAAAAGAAATGTCAGTCCTAAAGTAATTACAGAGAGGGAAATGTTGATTGCCCTGACTGAATCAGTAGACACAGACTCCATGTACTGGAATGTTGCACTGAACCTATAAATATGTATAATTAACATTAATAAAATGCTTTAATAGTTTACAAAGTAAATAGCTTTTAAAAAAAGAAGAGTGCTGCTTTCTGTAGTTTCCTCGTTAGTTTTAGATAGTAATGAGCAACCGAATATTGGTTTTCCTAGATTGCTGCCTGGTGGCATAAGCCTGGCATTCTAGGAGGTTTGGTTGCTGGTGTTTATCATTCAGCTGCTGAAATTCACACTGGGTGGAAATTGGCATGACAGCTCTCAGCTCAGTTGCAACTTAGAAGAAAACAGACTCTGCTTTGCTTAAATTGTTTTCGATTGACTGGGTAAGAATAAATTAAAGGTTCTTGTAGGTAATAGGTTCTGAATTCAATTAAAAATATCATCAGGCAGCTGCTTTCTTTTTTCCCTGAAAGTACAGAAATGATTTTGAGCTACTTAATTGATTTTCTTATGAAGATTTTTGACTGACAGACTGAATCTAATTCTTCCCCAACATTTTTCACTCACACCAATATAGGAAGAGAATGAGAATTGGAAGAAGTGTAATTACCTTGCTGTGGTAAGAATGTCAGTGTTATAAAATCTTAAAGGGCACTCAATTCATCTCTTCATTTGCTGGTTCATTCAAACATTGATTCATTGATGAAACATTTATCTCTTAATTTGGGCTATGTTTGCTTTACAAAGCATTTAATATTTATCACACTTGGAATTTTGTGTTTACAAATGACCACAGTTTGCTGGTCTGTAAGCTCCAAACACTCAGGGGCCATATGTTTTATTTTCGGCTGTATGTTCAGTGCCCAGAATAGAGACGGGTACGTAGCTGGATTTCAGCAAGCACTTAGAGGGAAAAAGGGAAGGGGAAAAAGAAGCGAGGAATGAGGAGCTTAAAGATAGCTTATAGCAATTTTCTGTGCTCTGCAGAGCCGTGGAAACTCGGGCTAGGAGCACACACCACTCGGAGGCCAAGGTTGTTTGAACTTTACTCTTCCTTGTTCAGTATTGGTCAAAGGACGATTCCAGAAAAGATTTCCCATTTAGCCATGTGGATGTCATGTTTCTTTTGTGTGTATGTGTGTGTGTCTTTTATTTTTTTTTAAGATTTGTTTATTTATTTTTGACAGGCAGAGTGGACAGTAAGAGAGAGAGACAGAGAGAAAGGTCTTCCTTTGCCGTTGGTTCACCCTCCAATGGCCGCCGCGGCTGGCGCACTGCGCTGTGCGCTGATCCGAAGCCAGGAGCCAGGTGCTTCTCCTGATCTCCCATGTAGGTGCAGGGCCCAAGAACTTGGGCCATAAGATTTATTTTTTATTTATTTGAAAGTCAGAGTTACAGAGAGAGGCAGAGCCAGAAAGAGAGAACATGAACATGGAAGATGTCTTCCATCCGATGGTTCACTCCCCAGATGACTGCAATGGCCAGAGCTGAGTTGATCTGAAGCCAGGAGCCAGGAGTTTCTTCCTGGTCTCCCACATAGGTGCAGAGGCCCAAGGACTTGGGCCATCTTCTATTGCTTTCCCAGGCCACAGTAGAGAGCTGGATTGGAAGCAGAGTAGTCGGGACTCGAACCGACGTCCATATGAGATGCAAGCACTGCAAGCTGTGGCTTTAACCTGCTGCACCACAGTGCCAGCCCCTCTTTTAATTTGTAATTAGTTTTTAACAGATTAGATATAATTCTAAAGGCAAAATGATATTCCCTCCCTCTCTCTTTCCCCCTCTCTCCCTATCACCCTCCTTCCTCAATTTTTTCTTTTTTTAATTTTTGAGATAACATAATTTAAATTTACATTACAGTAAAAAGATTTAATTCACCAAATAAGTTTAACAAGTAAAAAGCAAAAGACCTCAGTTTAGTAGGAATATGGACAATGGATATAAATAATAACTGAATGGAAAAATGACCATTTCACCCAAGTACAGTTAATTTTATTTTTTTTCATGTATTTCATAAGTACAGTTCTTTTTAAAAAAAATTTACTTATGGTAGACAAATTCATGTATTTCATGTATACCGATTTAGGAACATAGTGACACTTCCCACCCTACTCTCCCTCCCTCCCATGCTCCCACCCTTCCTTCCCTTTCTTCTCCTATTCCCTCTCTTAATTTTTATAAAAATCTACTTACAGTTTACTTTATACTTGTAAGACTAATCATATACTAGTAATTCAACAGACAGTAAGAAGAAAAAACACTGTTCCTCAACAGTAGAGACAAGGGCTATAAACAATCATCCAAGTTCAAAATGTCCATTTCACTTCTATGCATTACATTTGGATACTTTATTAGTTACCACAGATCAGGGAAAACATGAGCTATCTGTCTTTTTGGGATAGCTTATTTCACTAGTATAATGGTTTTCAGTTGCATCCATTTTGTTGCAAAAGACAGGATGTCATTTTCTTTTATTAACTGATGAGAAGAATTCCATATTGTGTGTGTGTGTATATATATATATATATTTATACATACCATAATTTCTTTATCCAGTCATCAGTTGATGGATATTTGGGTTGACTCCATGTCTTAGCTATTAGGAATTGAACTGCAATAAACATGATGTTACAGATAACTCTTTCATATGTTGATTTCATTTCCCTTGTGTAAATACCTAGGAGTCAGATTGCTGGGTCATATGGTATATTGATTTTTAGGTTTCTGTTTTCCACAATGGATGGCGAGTGGCTGTACTAGTTCACATTCCCACCAACAGTGAATTAGGGTACCTTTTTTCTACATCCTCACCAGCGTTTATTTGTTGATTTCTGTATGACAGCCATTCTAACTGGGGTGAGATGATAACTTCATTGTAGTTTTGATTTGCATTTCCCTGATGGCTAGTGATCCTGAGCGTTTTTTCATGAGTCTATCCGTCATTTGAATTTCCTCTTTTGAAAAATGCCTCTTTGGGGCCAGCGCTGTGGCACAGAGGGCTAATGCCCTGGCCTGAAGTGCTAGCATCCCATATGGGCACTGGTTTGAGTCCTGGCTGCTCCACTTGTGATCCAGCTCTCTGCTGTGGCCTGGGAAATCAGCAGAAGATGGCCCAAGTCCTTGAGCCCCTGCACCCGTATGGGAGACCCGGAAGAAGCTCCTGGCTCCTGGCTCCAGATCTGGCCATTGCGGTCAACTGGGGAGCAAACCATCAGATGGAAGACCTCTCTCTCTCTCTCTCTCTCTGCCTTTCCTCTGTGTAACTCTGACTTTCATATAAATAAATGAATCTTTAAAAAAGAGAGAAAAGGAAAATGCTTCTTCAAGTCCTTTGCCCTTTTTTAACTGAATTGTTTTTGTTGTTGAGTTTCTTGAGCTCTATAGATTCTGGATATTAATACTTTTTCCGCTTCATTGTTTGCAAATATTTTCTTCCATTCTGTCTGTAGTCTCGTCAGTTTGCTGAGTGTTTCTTTTGCAGTAAAGAAGCTTCTCAGCTTGATGTAATCCCATTTATCTATTTTGGCTTTGATTGCTTGTGCTTCTGACATCTTCTCCAAGAAGTCTTTGCCTATGCCAATGTCTTGCAGAATTTCCCACAATGTTCTCCTTTAGTACCTTGATGGTATCAGGTTGTAGATTTAGGTCTTTGGTCCATTTTGAGTGGATTTCTGTGTACGGTGTAATAAGGTAAGTGTCTTGTTTCATACTGCTGCATATGGAGATCCAGTTTTCCCAGTACCATATTTTGAAGAGACTGTCCTTACTCCAGAGATTGATTTTAGCTCCTTTGTCAAAGATAAGTTGGTTGCAGATGTATAGATTGATTTCTGGTGTTTCTGTTCTGTTTCATTGGTCTATATGTCTATTTTTGTGGCAGTACCAGTTTGTTTTGATTATAGCTGCCCTGTAGTATGGTTTTCTCTTCCTTTGCCATTGGTTCACCCTCCAATGGCTGCCGCGGCCGGCACGCTGCGGCCAGTGCTCCGTGCTGATCTGAAGACAGGAGCCAGGTGCTTCTCCTGGTCTCCCATGGGGTGCAGGGCCCAAGCGCTTGGGCCATCCTCCACTTCACTCTCTGCACAGCAGAGAGCTGGCCTGGAAGAGGGGCAACCAGGACAGAATCTGGTGCCCTGACCAGGACTAGAACCCGGTGTGCCAGCACCGCAAGGCAGAGGATTAGCCTAGTGAGCGGTGGTGCCGGCCTGTAGTATGTCTTGTAATCACGTATTGTAATGCCTCCAGCTTTGTTTTTGTTTCTGTTGTATAAGATTGTTTTAGCTATGTAGGGGTCTCTTGAGTTTCCATATGAATTTTAGCATCATTTTTTCTAGATCTGAGAAGAATGTCATTGGTACTTTGATTGGGATCACATTGAATCTGTAAATTGCTTTTGGTAGTATGGACATTTTAATAATATTAATATTCTAATCCATGAACATGGAAGATTTTTCCATTTTTTTCTTTTATCTCTTTCTTTAGTGCTTTGTAATTTTCATCATAGAGATCTTTCACCTCCTTGGTTAAATGTATTCCAAGGTGTTTAATTTATTCTATAGCTATTGTGAATGGGATTGATCTTAGAATTTGTTTCTCAGCCATGATGTTGTCTGTGTATATTCAAAGGCTATTGACTTTTGTGTGTTAATTTTATATCCTTCCACTTTACCAAACTCTCTTGTGAATTCCAATAGTCTTAGTAGAGACTTTTGGTCCCTTGTGTGTGTGTGTGTGTGTGTGTGTATTCATGTCATCTGCAAATAGGGATAATTTGACTTCCTTTTTTCCAATGTATATCCCTTTATTTTTCTTTCCTAATGGCTCTGGCTAAAACTTCCAAGGCTAAGTTGACTAACAACGGTGAAAGTGGGCATCTTTGGCTCCAGATCTTAGTGTAAATGCTTCCAATATTTCTCCATTCAATAAGATGCTGGCTGTGGGCTTGTCATAAATTGCCTTGATTGTTTTGAGGAGTGGTAAGTTATGTTTTCTAAACCCAAAGGGGAGTTGATTTGGTGTTGCAGTATGTCATTTAGGGTCAGGTTATATTTGCCACCTGAAAGCACAGTACTTTGCATTGGCTTTTCAATCTGGTGGTAAGGGGTCTAGCTAGACTCAGAGCTGGGATTCTGGATTCTGTTCCACCTTCATTCTCAGGTGGGAGACCACAAGGAGCTTGCATACAGATGCCTCAAAAACCTTAAGGAAACAGTTGTTGGGGGTCATCATCCTCCTCTGAATCATGGGGATGCTAGACAAGTTGCCTGTGGTCTCACAGCTGATTGTGAGCAGAGTATAATAAAATTCCAGGTTCTCTGCTCAGAACCTAGGCTCCTTACCACCAGATGGAGAATAAATTTTGGGGGCCAGCGTTATGGCGTAGAAGGAAAAGCCAGCACCTGGGAAACTGCCATCCCATATGGCACTGGTATATGTCTTGTATGCTCCACTTTTTTTTATTTTAAGATTTATTTATTTATTTGGAAGAGTTACACAGAGAAGGAGAGGCAGAGAGAGGGTGAGAGAGAGGTCTTCGATCCACTGAATTACTCTCCAGATGGCCACAATGGCCAGAGCTGCACAGATCCAAAGCCAGGAGCCAGGAGCTTCCTCCAGGTCTCCCACGTGGGTGCAGGGGCCCAAGGACTTGGGCTATCTTCTACTGCCTTCCCAGGCCATAGCAGAGAGCTGATTGGAAGTGGAGCAGCTGGGACTCAAACCGGCACGCATATGGGATGCCGGCACTGCAGGCGGCAGTTTTACTCACTATGCTACAGCGCTGGCCCCTGCTCCACTTTCAATCCAGTGCCCTGGCCATGACCTGAGAAAGCAGCGGATGATGGCCCAAGTACCTATGCCCTTGTCACCCATATGGGAGACCCAGAGGAGGCTCCTGATTCCTGGCTTTGGCCTGGCCTAGCACTAGCCATTGCAGCCTTCTGGGTTATGAACCAGCAGATGGAAGCTCCCACTCTGTCTCTCCCTCTTTCTCTGTAACTCCCACTTTCAAAACACATAAATAAATATTTTTGTAAAAAGATTTTTCAAGTTACCATTTCTCCAATGAAACTTGGTAATAATTGCTCCAGTACTGTAGTTGATATGAATGTTTCTTGCTCTGACTAGCAATGCATTCACAGACTCAAATGTAGGGAGAAAGACTGGAAGCTGCCTCTGCAGGAGACTACCTGATATCATCGTGTAGTGACTTTGGGGCTGAGCTCTGTCAGAGGGGGAGGTTTTTGTTTTTGTTGTTGTTGTTGTTGTTGTTGTTGTTTTACCTTTCCCCCAGCCTTTAGATTCTGGATTCCTATCCATACAAACTTAAATAATAAGTGCATGAACTTGAGGATATAGAGCTAGCTTAAAGCAATAATGATTTTTCTTACAGTGTGAATTTGGGACTTTACATATTTTCATTCACAAGATTGATTCCAAAAAAAGATAGCTTATTATCCCTTTTTTATTTGGGTATGAAGTAGTCCTGTTTTAGGGAACTGAAAACCTCAGACAGAAAGACTAAGACCTCAGGAGATAGTATGTGTAGACATGTATAGGAAAAATAATCATTTGAATCTTGCTCAAGAAGTTGTATGGTTTGACATTCAAAATTCTAGGTAGAAGACCAACAAGGCAATATAAGATTCCAAGGTTATAAAGAACTAGACCTAACAGGCATCTATAGAACACTCTATGCAACAATTACAAAATGCAGAATTTTCCCAAGTTCACATGAAGCATTCTCAAGGATACACCATATGCTAGGCTGTAAAATAAGTTTCATTAAATTTCAAAGGATTGCAGTAATACAAAATATGTTCTCCAGGTGCAGTGAATTTAGAACTCAATAGGCAGAAATTTATAAAATCTATACATATGTGGTTATTATACAACCCCTTTACAAAAAATGACAATAGATTAAAGAGGAAGTCAAAGATAAATTAGAAAATATTTATACATAAATGAAAATGAAGATACAACCTACAAAATGTATGGGGCACAGCTAATGCCTAAATTAATAAAGAAGAAATATTACCAATAACTTAATCTTATGCTTTAAAATACCAAAAATAAATACTGAAAATACCAAAAAGCAAAAAAAAAAAAAACCTGAACATAAGGCAAGAATAAGGAAGAAAATGATTAAGATTGAAGAAAAAGAAGTAAAATTGAGAATAAAAAGAAAGAAAAATCAATGAAAAATAAACAGTTACCTCTGACAAAAACAGCAAAATTGGTGGAACTTAAGCTACTATGAAACCTACAAAAAATTTTGAAAATAATGAAGACTAAAATAAATAAAAGACATCCCATGAGCCTGGACCAGAAGATCTAATGTGGATAAAATGATAACACTCCCTGGATATGTCTACAGATTCAATACAATCTTCCAATCTCCCACTTAGTTTCTTGTAAAAATTGACAGGTTTGATTCTAAAATTCATATGGAAATTCAAGGAAATGAGAGTAGTCAAAATAATTTTGAAAAAGAACAAAATTGGGAGATTTTCATTTCCAATTCCCAAAACTTAGTCTATTGACAAATCTGCTACAGTCATTGGGAAGGGCCTATAGATTGGTGAGAATCCAGAAATAAATGCTCACAATTGTAGTCAATTGGCTTTTGACAGATGGTTCCAAGATAATTAAGTGGGGGGAAAGAGTAGTCTTCCAGTCTTTTCAGTCAATAAAACTGGGATAGATGAGTATTAGCTCAAAAGAATGAACTTGGGCCCATAGTTCCAATCATAAACAAAAATTCAGTAAACGTTGATTCCAGACCTCAGTGTCATTTTCTTGGTTCTTTACTCTTCTCTTCATTCTCTAGGTTTTATATTTGACTCCTCTCACTTCATTTCCCTAGTATTATCTCGACTGGCAAGGGTTCCTTTACTGATTAATGGACATTAGGTGAAAAACAAAAACCTTCTCTGTGTATCAATATTTTGGAATATATTTGGTGTTTCATTATATCTAACATATAGTCACCAAAACTAATTTAAAAAGGTTTTTTGTTTATTTGTCTAGCATAGTATGTTCAATATATAGCTTGACTTTGAGCTGAAATGGCCAAGTATTGGCCAGGCTTGAACAAAGCAAGTCTCTTGAAATTACACAATGTGGGTGCCAGAAGGCTCAAGACTACATGGGTCGTTGCTCTCTTGATGTGCTGAGAAATTGTGCCACCTACCAAGTTCAGTGATTCCTTTTTGAGGAGACTTGCTCTCCTGGAGTGCAAGCAGGGCACCATTGGATGGCGATTGTTGGAACAGGGAAGTCTTATTCCTGCCTGATTTACACCTCAAGCCTCTTTCTCTTTTGGAGTCACTCTGTGTACTTTTCCCTCTTATCTCGTGGGGACAGCAGCTTTCACGGAGTTGACGTCAGTGATCTGATGGCTTCCAGGCAACTGGCAGAGATCAGTTCACAGGCCCATCACTCATCCACTTCAGCCATCACAGGCAGACCCCTTTCTGCCTCGTGCTGTATTTTCTCTTATCGCTCTGCTGCGACTTGGCAACAACCATTGAAACCAGGAGCTAATTTGTTTGGATTAGGTCAACAGGTCATCCTCTGAGACTTTCATCTATCTCTTTTGTTACGCTGCAGTTGTCCCTGTTCTAACAGTCTATCCAAGGCATAAATGGTCTGCATAAAGCCATCTGCTTAATAACACAGAGAACTGAATCACAGGCATTTATTTATTTTTGGAGTTTACATTGAAATCATGATTAATAAATAGCATAATAATAAATCAATAATTATTAAAATAACAGAAATAGATGCCCACCAACCTTACTTTCTTAATAAACAAGGTATATATGCAAACCCCTAAAGAGTTCCAATTTGCCTCAACTATTCACAGATGTGTAAATAACACAGCTGCTTAGAAATACCATTTTCTTTTTTTTTTTCAGGTTCTTTTTTTCCCCCCAAATAATCCTTTTATTTAATGAGTACAGATTTCACAAGTACAGCTTTAGGAATGTAGTGACTCTTTCCATCATACCCTCCCTCCTACCCCACTCCCACCTCCCTCCTCCTCCCTCTCCCATTCTCAGTCCCATTTCCACTAAGGAAAAAAAAAAAAAAAGAAAGAAAAAACTGTTCCTGGACATTCAAGACAAGGGCTGTTCACATTGTTGCTTCTCAAAGTGTCAATTTCACTTCTACAGATTTCCTTTTAGGTGCTCTATTAGTTATCACAAATCAGGGAAAACATTTGGTATTTGTCCCTTTAGGACTGGCTTATTAGAAATACCATTATTAGCTGGCGCCATGGCTCACTTGGCTAATCCTCCACCTGTGGCGCCAGCACACCAGGTTCTAGTCCTGGTCAGGGCGCCGGATTCTGTCCCAGTTGCCCCTCTTCCAGTCCAGCTCTCTGCTGTGGCCCGGGAGTGTAGTGGAGGATGGCCCAAGTGCTTGGGCCCTGCACCCCATGGAGACCAGCACCTGGCTCCTGGCTTCGGATCAGCGCAGCGCACCAGCTGTAGTGGCCATCTGGGGGGTGAACCAAGGGAAGGAAGACCTTTCTTTCTGTCTCTCTCTCTCACTAACTCTGCCTGTCAAAAAAAAAAAAAAAATACCATTATCACTGCCATTGTAGTTTTAACTACTTTGATAAAAATATTTTTCTCTTCTTGACATAATGCTTAGCAGCTTTTCTTTTTTTAAAGAAAGAGAATAGTTAAGGAAATGAGGTATACTCTTCAGGACGAAGCTGGGCTCTCCTTTTAAAGTTCTGGTATAAATCTTTTACCATATTTGTGTTTGATTTTCATATGTACCTTCCCTTTCAAAAATATAGGTTGCCTATGTCAATATTTACTCCTTCATGAATTCTGATGCTTTTCTTTTAAAGATTTTATTTATTTATTTGAGAGGTAGAGTTACAGACAGTGAAAGGGAGAGACAGAGAGAAAGGTCTTCCTTCCATTGGTTCACTCCTCAAATGGCCGCAACGGTGGGAGCTGCACTGATCCAAAGCCAGGAGCCAGGTGCTTCTTCCTGGTCTCCCATGCAGGTGCAGGGGCCCAAGCACTTGGGCCATCTTCTACTGCTTTCCCAGGCCACAGCAGAGAACTGGATTGGAAGAGGAGCAGCTGGGACTCGAACCGGCGCCCATATGGGCTGCCGGCACAGCAGGCAGAGGATTAACCTACTGTGCCATGGTGCTGGCCATCTGATGTCTTTGTAGTATACCTCTCCTTCCATCATCACATCCCTGCCTCACCTCATCATACAGCACTTCACAAGTTCCAACCTCTAGTATCTATTTTGGTTTTCTAACAATTCTGTAATGTCAGGTAATCAGATAATGTGTGCCTTCTCACTTTACTGCTGACATGAAATGTTTTTCTTCTCATAATTAGTCTGATTATAAGAACATTAATTTGCTTTAAGAATTTTATGTTGCCCAGTGACATGCTAGAAGAAATGATAAGGTGTTGTAAAACCACATTGGAGAACTTCTGGCTTACGCAACAGGCATCCTGAGTGTACAGTTAAATAAAACTGGAGTAAAACTAAGGAGAAATTGGAAAACATCTAGTAAATTCCAGAAAAACCTAGAGCCATGCATAGAACAATGCCATAGTTAGCTTCTTAGGCCTTTCCATGTTTTATGGACATGCCTCTCAGGCCATATGCTGATCCTAAATTATACTTACTTCCCTTCCCCCTGTCGTTTTTTTTTTTTAACTTTTATTTAGTAAATATAATTTTCCAAAGTACAGTTTATGGATTACAATGGCTTTTCCCCTGCATAACTTCCCTCCCACTCGCACCCCTCCCATCTCCTGCTCCCTTTCCCATTCCATTCACATCAAGATTCATTTTCAATTATCTTTATATACAGAAGACTGATTTAGCATATATTAAGTAAAGATTTCATCAGTTTGCACCCACACAGAACATAAAGTGTAAAATACTGTTTGAGTACTAATTATAGCATTAATTCACATTGGACAACACATTAAGGACAGAGATCCTACATGAGGAGTAACTACACAGTGACTCCTGTTGTTGACTTAACAATTTGACACTCTTGTTTATGGCGTCAGTAATCTCCCTAGGCTCTAGTCATGAGTTTCCTAGGCTATGGAAGCCTCTTGAGTTTGCTGACTTCGATCTTATTTAGACAAGGTCATAGTGAAAGTGGAAGTTCTCTCCTCCCTTCAGAGAAAGGTACCTCCTTCTTTGATGGCCTGTTCTTTCTACTGGGATCTCACTCCTGTTGTATTTTTTTAAATTACCTACATAAAGATTTTGAGTGAAGAGGACTGTGGTACAGTAGGTTAAGTCATCTCTTCTGATTCCAGCATCCTATTTCCAGGTACCCGAGATAAGTTCCACCTCTACATGCAGTTCCGTTTCCTGGTCATGTGCACTCTGGAAGGCAGCAAGTGATGGCTCCAGCATTTGGGCCCCTGCCACCCACTTGGAAGAACCAGAATGAGTTCCTGGCTCCAGGCTTCGGCCTGGCTCAGCCCTGGCTGTTGCAGTCACTTGGTGAGGGGATCAGTGGATGGAAGATCTCTCTTGCTCTTGCTCTCGCTCTGTGTGTGTGTGTGTGTGTGTGTGTGTGAGTGTCTGTGTGTTTCTCACCAGCAACACTGGAAATGAAGAATTTTGAGATAGCATTGTTATAATATGTAAGCAACTTGGGCCTCTGCGTTACCACTGGAGAAAATCTGCCTGGCTTCATTTGACCATGGAAAAGCAAGAAATAATTCTTTTCATTTTTATGCAAATGATGTTTTGAAGTTTGTCAGATCAGCTAGCATTTACTCAGAGAGAGAGAGAGAGAAATGAATTTCAGTGACTCCTAAGTGCCCTTGGACCCAGAGTAGCACATCATTTCACTCACATCTCCATTGACCACAGTAGTTATGAGGTCCCAACCTAATCACAGTGCTGAGAAATGGAGAGCTGCACGGAGTGGTAAGGGAGGGGCCAGTGCTGTGGCACAGCCGGTAAAGCTACCACCTACAGTGCCAGCATCCCATATGAGTTCTGGTTTGAGTCCCAGCTGCTCCAGTTCTGATCCAGCTCTCTGCTATGTCCTGGGAAAGCAGTAGAAAGACCAAGTGCCTGAACCTGGCATTCACGTGGGAAGCCAGGATGAAGCTCCTGGCTCCTGGATTTGGCCTGGCCCAGCCCCAGCCATGAAGCCATCTGAGGAGTGAACCAATGGATAAAAGATCTCACCCTCTCTCCCTTTCTCTCTATATATAACTCTGACTTTCAAATAAATAAAATAAATCTTTAAAAAGGATTTGATGAATACCAATTACCTTTGCTACAAATGGGCAGAATGATTCTGATTCATAGAATATTAGAGCTAAAAATGATTGTACAGAACATCGACATTAGTCTATTTCCTTCATTTTATGTATCATAGAAGAACCAAATGTGAGAGAGGCTGAGTGACTTGATCCACCTGCCCACCCAAGATGTGGCGGAGGGAGGAGACCTTATCAGTGTAACCAGTATTTACTGGACTCCTGCTGTGTGAGGCACCATGGACATGTATTTGTGTACCTTATTGCTCAGGGCTCTCACACTAACATTATGAGATTGGAATCATTCCTTTTTAAGAAAAAAAAAAAAAGGACGAGTAAGCATCTCAGGTCACATTGGTAATAAAGGGCATTAGAGAGACTAAAATCCAGACTGTCTGTTGTCAAGATTCCAGCATGCAATCTAGGATTTGATGGCCATTCATTCTTCTCTGGTCTCCAGGTTTCCCTTGCGATCATGCCCCCTGATTATGTGACTTTGAGACTAGATATGTCTTTTTGTAATTTTTTTATTTATTTAAGGTGAACGAATTTCATGTATTTCCTACATACAGATTTAAGGGCATAGTGATACTTTATACCCTTCTCTCCCTCCTGCCCACACTCCCACTCTCTATCCTCCTTCCTTTCTTATTTTTTCTTTTAATTTTTATAATGACATATTATCAGTTTATTTTACAATCATCAACTTAACCCTCCACTAAATAAAGAATTCAACAAGTAGTGAGTAGAAAAACCACTGTTCCTCACAAGTAAAGACAAGGGTTGTAAACAATATTCAAATCTCAGAATGTCAATTTTGCTCATATGCACTACATTTGCTGTATTCTGTATATTAGTTACTGCCAATCAGGAAAACATATGATAGGTAAAGTCGTTATCAAAGAATGATGCTATGGAAACTTTAAGAAGCTGCACCAGTATACTTCATTGTACTGAAGACAGAAGGAAGTGCTGTTTGAGGGCAGGGAGAAAGGCTTGCCACGATCAGAGACAAACCGCTACTGGATGACCTTGTGAAACACCACTGCTATCAGCTGGAGCTTTCCTGGGAGTCCTGTGGGTATTTTCTGTCATATGAGAAGTAATTAGATTGGAGCATCAGATAATAAACACTAGTCTACTCCCACAGGGTAAATGAGTCGAGAAAACAATTTATGTTTAAGAAGCAAATACTGCATCAAAAATCATGGCCATTTCTTGTAGCTCTTGTTTTCCTATGTAGCAATAACACAAGTATGTAGCCATACTTGTTCACATTAGAACACATAGCAGTCATCAAGGCCTAGAGTGTTAAAGTTAGTATTTCATTTATTTAAAAAGACAAACAAATCTATCAAATTGTTGCTAATAAAGATATTCTTACCATTTCACATCCTAGCCAATGAATAACCATGAAACCAGTTTTTTCTTACTTCCCACCTGACTAGTATTACAAAATTCTTTATTCCAGTAGAGAATTATAATTTCTTTTTTTTAAATCTTTTTTTAATGTATTTGAAAGAATTACAGAAAGTGAGAGAGACAGCAAGAAAGGTCTTCCTTACTCCCCAAATGGCCACGACGGCTGGAGCTGCACCAATCCGAAGCCAGGAGCCAGGTGCTTCTCCTGGTCTCCCATGGGGTGCAGGGCCCAAGCACTTGGGCCATCCTCCACTGCACTCCCGGGCCACAGCAGAGAGCTGGCCTGGAAGAGGAGCAACCGGGACTAGAACCGGCACCCATATGGGATGCCAGTGCTGCAGGTGGAGGATTAACCTACTGAGCCACGGTACCAACCCCAAGAATTAAAATTTCACTGAGTGAGGAGCAAAGACATAAAATTACTCATCCTATTTGTTTAACTAAACTAACTCCTTGTGTGACTGAATTCGCCCAACTGCAGGTTGTTCTGGCACAGCATAGCTCTTACCTGCCATTGGAGAGCCACTGATAGGAAGGCATGGAATCCCATAGCTTCCAAAATGTGTGCACACCTGCTAGGTGAAACATGAGACAGTTAGCTGAGTCTGGGTCCAAATAAGTGCTTTGGAGGAAAAATAAGTTTCGCTTATGTAGTCTTGATGAGACCTCCCGGGAAGGAAGCACGCTGTCCTGGAAGAATCAGCAACTCTGCCATCAGAAGACCTGATGGGGGGTCCTAACTCTGCATACTCATTAGTTCAGCCTTTACTTTCTTTAAAACTATCTATTTTGCTTTTCTTTTTATACTATTAAATGGTAGTTATTTTGACCTACAATAAGATGACATAATACAATTTTTTAAGTTCCATATTCATGTCAAAATCCATCATAACATGATCAAGGTCTAAAAGTTCAGTTGTGTATAACACGGAGTCACTTTATTGCATAATTAATGAGATGCAAGCAGTGCTAGGGTTTTCCTTGTGCTATCCACACCTGCCCACTGCTGCTGAGGTTTGACACATCTGTCCTCTCCCAGTTGGCCAGATGGATCTAGGAGACTATGAAGGATTCAAGGATCCATTTTCTTTCTCCTGCTTCCCCCAAATGGTTTGCTATTTCCCCTTTTTGGATTCACTCTCTTTTCCTCCCACCCACATAAACTTTAGCCTGTCCTCATGGAGAATGGGGTTGGTCAGAGGACAGGGGTCATTGCCAATCATTTTATCCAAATGGACCCTATGTAGGTGTAAAGGGAGGATTTTGATTGTACTCCTTTATAGAGGTTAAGTTACCATATGTGTAATGCAACACATAAAAGTTTATTCTTCTTGATGTTCTTAGGAACAGCACTACATTGACTTGAAGAGATAATCTGATATGCCATAATTCACGTTATGCATAAAGTAAGAAGACGGGCTGGCGCCGTGGCTCAATAGGCTAATCCTCCGCCTGCAGCGCCAGCACCCAGTGTTCTAGCCCTGGTTGGGGTGCCGGATTCTGTCCCACTTGCTCCTCTTCCTGTCTAGCTCTCTGCTATGGCCCGGGAGTGCAGTGGAGGATGCACCCACAGGGGAGACCAGATCTGGCTCCTAGCTTCAGATCAACATGATGCGCCGGCCACAACGCGCCGGCCGTAGCAGCCACTTGGAGGGTGAACCAACGGAAAAAGGAAGACCTTTCTCTCTCTCTCTCTCTCTCTCTCTCTCTCTCACTCACTGTCTAACTCTGTAAAAAAAAAAAAAGTAAGAAGACAAAGTGACATTGCTGATAAGGGAATGATGTGTCTTGATTGAGGTTGTAGAATGGAGAAAATGCAGAAAGGACTAAGCCAGAAAAGTGAGTAGCAAAAGAGGGGACTTAGAGAATTGGCAGAATGCTGTGGTCTAGGCACCCAATAACTGACTCTTCAGTGTGTGTACACAATGCAAATATATATATTTGTGATCAGGGCAATTACTGTGGAAATTTGGGAAAGAGGATAATTCTGGGGCTAAGTTGGTTGGTTTGGGGAGAGCATAGCAATAGTAGTCCTGGGACACTACTAAATAATATAATTACATCCAAGTCATTTAATGTGTGCACAATAAACTGCAATGATCTCAATTCATCACCAACCTCTACATTTATATAACACATAGAAAGCTTAATTTATGTGTCTTGCTTGATCTAATACTAGACTATTGTGAAGACCTGAGACTTCGAGCTGGAAACCACCACTTCCCTGATTTCTTGTTGGATTACAAAAGTAAGCCTGAATTCATGGCTGATTCTTCCACCTGCACATCAAATAAGCAGGTCTGTGTTGCATAGCATCTTAGAATTCTTCACATGAAGCTGAGACCGCAGGAAATGCCATTTTATGGAAATAAATCCATCCCATGGCCATTGCATATAAATGTTCCCCTTAGTTTCTAAGCCATAAAAGGCATATTATTTTCAGTTTTTCACCTATGTGTAGTTGATATATGGAGAAAAAAGTCCCTTGAATGGTATATGAAATATTTATCATCTAGGTTATTGAAATATTACCAAAGCCCAGTAGTCCCTTATTTTGTCTCAATATCTCCTGAAAGATACCACACATTCTCATCAGTAACAGAGGCTCACCAATACATGATAATCCCTTAGAGAGTGGGTAGCGAAGTGGAAGAAAAAGGGGAAGGGTACCTATCCATTTGCAAAAAAATGGGTGAAAATCATGTCAGAATTTACAGGGCTTTGAGTGCAGTTAGAAAGAGCTTCTTTACTAAAATTCATTATATTTTGCTAATGTCGGAAATCCATTTTAGTAAAACACAATTTATCTATTCCAGTACTGATGAGCATTTGGGTTGTTAAGAATTTGTTGGGATAATCAGCAGTGCTACTGCACTCTTAGATACTTCTCCTGGTTCACATGTACATGAAATTCCAGGAGTGGAATTCCTGGGACAGGAATATACACATCTTCAGTTTTATCAGAACATGACGAATTGTATCATGTGTGCTAAAGTACTATAGTAATTATGTCCTTTTCCCACATGCTCATCAGCAGGAAATATGGCCACACTTTAATTTTCATCAGTTTTTTCTCATCACATTGTAGTTTGAAGTTGCATTTCATAATTTCTAAGCCAAATGTTTTTTCATATCTTTATTTCTATTCCATCTGTGAAATTTTTGTTTAAAATTTTTCCCTGTTTTATTGAATTGCTTTTCTCTCTTTTTAATTTATTTGCAGGTGATTTTTCAGTTTAATAAAATATTTAATTATATTTAGCATTAATATTTAATGATTTGATAAAATATATACTATTTAAACTTATTTGATATTATATAAAATATTATAATATTTTGGATAGTAAATTTTCATCAGTCTCCAAGAGAGAGATGGATACAAAATTCCTATTTGCTGGTTTAATCCTTGAATGCCTGCAACAGTTAGGACTGGTTATCCTGAAGCCAGGGTCAGAGATAAAAAAAAATAGGTTGGAAAATTCTGTTCACATTAAATTGTCAACAACAAAACCAAACAAAATATTTCAAAAATCTGTAGATTATTTTAAAAACTGAAATGTGAAACTAACTAGTTAGAGATTAAAATAATCTACATAACAATATTTGATATCAGGCAATGAAGAGGTATAAAAGATAATTTATCATCTCATATGTTTGTCTTCCCTGGATGTCCTGAGGGAGAGATTATAAAATAAGCAAAGTAAAATGAAAAGCAAATTAAATTTGACTATTTTTTTTCATTAAAAATATGGTTTTCTTAGCCTGATTTTTCTCCTCAAAAGGTGAGGTTCATGTATAGGAAATGCAGTTTGAGAAGTAATTTCAAGTAATGGGAGTGGAGAGGTGGACATTGTGGTGCAGCAGGTTAAGCCCATGTCAGAGAGTGTGGGATTCAGTTTCACCTTTGCTTCCTGCTAAAGTACCTGGAAGACAGCAGATGATGACTCAAATGCTTGGGTTCTTGCCTTCTAGATGGGGAGACTCAGACGGGGTTCTGGGCTTCTGGCTTTGACCTGAACCAACCCCAGCTGTTGTAAGCATTTAGGGGAATGAAACAGTAGATGGAAGATCTCTCTATTTCTGTATCTCCCTCTCCTCCATCACTCTGCCTTTGAAATAAATAAATAAATATAAAATATAAAGAAAAAATAGGAGTGGGGCATGAAGCAGAGAGAAGCAAAGCCATCAAAGGGTAGAGTCTTTTTTTTTTTTTTGCATTTTTCAATTAACTATTTTTTTTTCAAGTCCATCATAATCATTTCCTTTTTTCTCCCATAAAGAAACCATTTATTCAATGAGTACAAATTTCATAAGTACAACTTTCGGAATATAGTGATTCTTCGTATCATCCCTGCCCTCCCATCCCACTCTCGCCCCACTTCCTCCTCCCTCTCCCATTCCCAGTCCCATTCTCCATTAAGAAGAAAAAAAGAAAACTATTCCTTGACAGTCAAGACAAGGGCTGTTCAGGTCATAGCTTCTCAAAGTGTCAATTTCACTTCTACAAATTTCCTTTTAGGTGTTCTGTTAGTTATCACAGATCAGGAAGAACATGTTCTAGTTGTCTCTCTGGGACTGGCTTATTTCACTAAATATGATGTTTTCCAGATTCTTCAATTTTGTTGCAAATGACCAAATTTCATTTTTTTACTGCTGTACATACTCCATAATTTCTTTATCCAGTCTTCAGTGGATGGACATTTAGGTTGATTCTATGTCTTAGCTATTGCAAATTGAGCTGCAATACACATGGGGGGTGCAGATAACTCTTTTATTTGCTGATTTCATTTCTGTTGGGTAAATTCCCAGGAGTGGTATGGCTGGGTCATATGGTAGGTATATATTTAGATTTCTGAGGAATCTCCAAGTTAATTTCCATAGTGGTTTTACCAGTTTACATTCCCACCAGCAGTGGATTAGGGTATCTTTTCACCACATCCTCACCAGCATTTGTTGTTTGTTGATTTCTGTATAAAAGCCATCCTAACTGGGGTGAAGCGAAACCTCATTGTGGTTTTGATTTGCATTTCCCTGATGGCTAGTGATCCTGAACATTTTTTTGTGTTCTGTTGGCCATTTGGATTTCTTCTTTTGAAAAATATCTGTTTAAGTCCTTGGCCCATTTCTTAACTGGGTTGTTTTGTTGTGGTGGTGTTTCTTGATCTCTTTATATATTCTGGTTATTAATCCTTTATCCATTGCATTGTTTGCAAATAATTTCTCCATTCTGTATTCAGAAGTGCCTCTTCACTTTGCTACGTGTTTATTTTGCAGTATAGAAGCTTCTCAATTTGATGTAATCACATTTGTGGATTTCAGATTTGATTGCCTCTGGTGTCTTTTCCAAGAAATCTTTGCCTGTGCCAATTTCTTGCAGGGTTTCCCCAATTTTCTCTAGTAATTTGATAGTATCAGATCATAGATTTAGGTCTTTAATCCATTTTGAATGGATTTTCATTTAAGGTGTAAGGTAGGGGTCCTGCCTCATACTCCTGCATATGGAAATCCAGTTTTCCCAGCACCATTTGTTGAAGAGCCTGTTCTTGCTCCAGGGATTGGCTTTAGCTCCTTGGTAAAATATGAGTTAGTTATAATGCTTGGATTGATTTCTGGTGTTTCTATTCTGTTCCGTTGGTGTACCCATCTGTTTTTGTACCAGTACCAGGCTGTTTTGATTATAACTGCCTTGTAGTATGTTTTGAAATCTGGTATTGTGATGCCTCTGGCTTTGTTTTTGTTATCGAAGATTGTTTTAGCTATTTGAGGTCTCTTGTGTTTCCATATGAATTTCAGCATTTTTTCTAAATCTAAGAAGAATATCTTTGATATTTCGATTGGTATCACATTGAATCTGTAAATTACTTTCAGAAGAAAGGCCATTTTGATTATTTTGATTCTTCCAATCCATGAGCATGGAAGATGTTTCCATTTTTTGTGTCTTATTCTATTTCTTTCTTTAATGTTTTGTAATTCTCATCATAGAGATTTTTGACATCTTTGGCTAAATTTATTCCAAAGTATTTGATTTTTTTTTGTAGCTCTTATGAATGAGATCGATCCTAGAAATTCTTTTTCAGCTGTGGCATTGTGTGTGTATACAAAGGCTGTTAATTTTTGTGTATTGATTTTATACCCTGCTACTTTACCAAACTCTTCTATGACTTCCAATAGTCTCTTGGTGGAGTCTTTCGGATCCACTATATATAGAATCATGTTATCTGCAAATAGAGGTAGTTCAATTTCCTCATTCTCAATTTGAATCTCTTGATTTCTTTTTCTTGCCTAATGGCTCTGGCTAAAATTTCCAGGACTATATTGAATAGCAATGGCAAGAGTGGGCATCCCTGTCTGGTTCCAGATATCAGTGAGAATCTTCCAACTTTTCCTCATTCAATAGGACACAGGCCATGAGTTTGTCATAAATTGCCTTGATTGTGTTGTGGAATGTTCCTTCTATACCCAATTTGCTTAGAGTTTTCATCATGAAAGGGTGTTGTATTTTATCAAATGCTTTCTCTGCATCTATTGAGATAATCATATGGTTTTTGTTCCAGAGTTTGTTAATGTGATGTGTTACATTGATTGATTTGCATAAAAGGGATAAATCCCACTTGGTTCAGGTGAATGATCTTTCTGATGGGTTGTAGAATTCGATTGGCCAGGATTTTGTTGAGGATTTTTGCATCTATGTTCATCAGAGAAATTGGTCTGTAGTTCTCTTTGTTTGTTGTATCTTTTTCAGGTTTGGGGATTAAGGATACTGGCTTCATAGAAAGAATTTGGGGAGGATTCCCTTCCTTTCAATTGTTTTGAGTAACTTGAGAAGAAGTGAAGTTAGTTCTTCTTTAAATGTGTGGTAGAATTCAGCAGTGAAGCCATCTGGTCCTGGGCTTTTCTTTGTTGGGAGGAACTTTATTACTGATTCAATTTCTGTCTTGGTAATGGGTCTATTTAAGTTTTCTCTGTCTTCTTTGCCCCGAATGTGCATAATCAATCAATCAATCAATCTCTCTCTCTCTCTCTCTCCCTCTCCTTCAGTCCACAGGGCAGCTCTGCCACAAAGTTGCCATTGACATAGGATTCTTACCAAAGACTCAGAGGTAATGGGCAGATTTAGCATAGACAAACTATTCCTGCAGAACTTGGCCAAGTTCTTTTTTTTTAACTTTTATTTAATGAATATAAATTTCCAAAGTACAGAATATGGATTACAATGGCTTCCCCCCCATAACGTCCCTCCAACCCGCAACCCTCCCCTTATCCACTCCCTCTCCCCTTCCATTCACATCAAGATTCATTTTCGATTCTCTTTATATACAGAAGATCAGTTTAGCATACATTAAGTAAAGATTTCAACAGTTTGCTCCCACACAGAAACATAAAGTGTAAAATACTGTTTGAGTACTAGTTATAGCATTAAATCTCAATGTACAGCACACTAAGGACAGACATCCTACATGAGGAGTAAGTGCACAGTGACTCCTGTTGTTGACTTAACAAATTGACACTCTTGTTTATGGCATCAGTAATCACCCTAGGCTCTTGGCATGAGCTGCCAAGGCTATGGAAGCCCCCTGAGTTCACTGACTCTGATCATTTTTAGACAAGGCCATGGTCAAAGTGGAAGTTCTCTCCTCCCTTCAGAGAAAGGTACCTCCTTCTTTGATGACCCATTCTTTCCACTGGGATCTCACTTGCAGAGATCTTTCATTTAGGTTTTTTTTCCCCCCACAGTGTCTTGGCTTTCCATGCCTGAAATATTCTCATGGACTTTTCAGCCAGATCCGAATGCCTTAAGGGCTGATTATGAGGCCAGAGTGCTGTTAGGACATTTGCCATTCTATGGGTCTGCTGTGTATCTCACTTCCCATGTTGGATCATTCTCTCCCTTTTTGATTCTATCAGCTAGTATTTGCAGACACTATTGTTGTTTATGTGATCCCTTTGGTTCTTAGTCCTATCATTATGATCAATTGTGAACAGAAATTGATCACTGGGACTAGTGAGATGGCATTGGTACATGCCACCTCGATGGGATTGAATTCGAATCCCCTGGTATGTTTCTAACTCTACAGTTTGAGGTAAGTCAGCTTGAGCATGTCCCGAATTGCACATCTCTTCCCTCTCTTATTCCCACTCTTACATTTAACAGTGATCACTTTTCAGTTAAGTTTCAGCACTTAAGAAGAATTGTGTATTGATTACAGTATTCAACCAAAAGTATTAAGTAGAACAAACAAAAAAAAATACTAAGAGGGATAACATATTAAGCTGCTCATCAACAGTCAGGGTGAGGGCTGATCAAGTCACCATTTCTCATAGTATTCATTTCACTTTAACAGGTTTCCTTTTTGGTGCTCAGTTAGTTGTCACCTATCAAGGAGAACAAGTGGTATTTGTCCCTTTGAGAATTTGGCCAAGTTCTACACAGGGGAATCCATGTGGGGCTTCTTTCTTTTCACTCTGAAATGACTTGGATTGCTGGGGTCTGAAATTTCTTGCCTTCTTTCCTCACATTTCCTAGGGTTCCTAATATATCTTTTCCTTTTGGATGCCAGGGGATGATTCAAGAATCTCCATGACTTATTACAAAACACAAGTTAGTACCCGCTGCTTTTCAGTCTCTCTCTTCCAGATTAGCTCCAAGGCTGTTCTTCAACAGAATAACGTTTTTACCCACAAACAAAGCTTCTCCAATGGAAGTGATAAATTCTGCCACTCAGAACGCAGCTCCAATGTGTTTACTCTTAAAAAGGGGGTGATTTTATTTTCTTCATATGTGAACAGAAGTCCAATTCTCCAAAACAAGCTTGGAGGTAGTTGAGACTTGAAGTATAAGGGTTCCAGGGAAATGCCAGGACTAGGCATGGCCACAGAGGCTAGGACCATTGGAAAGAGATTTTGTAAAGGAGGAATATTGAAATTCTTCCCCAAGCCATAACAGAGATAGGACATAAGGGAAATTCTTCCTCAGAGTAAAGTTGAGAGCCAAGCACCAGAAATTCTAAGTAGGATGGCTGCACCAGTGAGTCATGTAGCTTAGGGATGCTGTATGCAGTGGAATAAATAGAATTGATTGTTATTTAACCAGATAAAAGATAAGGCACATAGAAGACCCACAGGATAGTAGTATTAATTAAAAGTCATGAGTTGTGAACCAAGATAAAATGCTATCAATCTCTTCCTTTGGGATTAGAAAATCCAGTTTCCCCCCCTACTCTAGCACAAAATGGGATAAATCCCCTTGTGTGAGAAGTAGAATTTGATCACTAATTTGTCTTGATTTCTTCTCAAGTTGGTGGATGGTATTTGAACAAAAGCCATCTTTTATTGTTAATGTCTGAAAGTATCCAGGAGCTGTTTTTGGCAATACTGATAGTTAACAAAGAGCTTATTAGTGATGGAGGATAGAACTGTCTATCCTATTAGATATAAAATCTAGGCACATTTTGTTTAAGTCAAGTGGTACATCAATTATATGTCATAATACATGTGCCAAAATTAATTAAAGCCAGGCAGCAAACCCTAAGCAGCTACAAGCAAATATTTTCCATTTTAGGACCTTTGTAAGGTCCTCAGTTTAAGGAAAACTAGGAATGAAAGCTAGCTCGAAAGAGTTATTCTGAAACTGGGTTAGTTTCCTATTACAGAAATGCAATTGTTTTCCCTTCAAAGTGATTCTCTAAGTCAGTCATATTTATGGAAATCTTTATAGTGCTTTGAAATGATGACACACTGTATTCGTAGTTCTTTTACAAAATTGATTTTTATTTTTCATGCTCTAAAAATGCATCTAGCATATCCAGAAACTCAGTAGCAAATACCCCTGCTCTGCCATTCCTAAGATCTAGCAAAGAACTGGTTCTGGCTAAGGGGTGTGGGTTTGGAATTGGGACCTGCTATAAGCATGCACTCCACTGGAGATCCTTGTTGCCACTCTCTGCTATTCAGGAGATGGGATTCACTTGCCTTCTGGCAATTCCAGCCTCTTTGCCATTGCATCTATAACTTGTAGGCACCTACACAGTCATGTCCTGAAAATCCTGTAACTTTGATTGTCCCCATCAACATATTATTTCCTAAGCCCCCACATATTCTATGCAATGCCACCTGCACATGACTTTGCTAACATAGGTTTCTGCATACTCCAAACCTACTGCATATCCTAATGCCTAGGACTCTGCCCAGCTTGTGTACAGATGGTATGACTGGCTGGCATGTAGTTTCTCTCCAGCAATTTGTTTCAAAGCACTTTTGCCTGTGCTCTTCATACTAGAACTCACGGATAAGCAACTCTCCAAACCTTAGCCTACATGAAGCCTCCGGACACTGAACCTCACATCCACTCAGATCTGATCTTCCTTTCTCATGGAGAGAATGCTTACTTTAGCCTGGTTCAATCATTTAAGGAGCCCCATCCAGCTCTGTATCTTGTCAGCTTTGCTTTGATGATGTGATTAATACTTTGGCCTATACTACATGCTAGTGTCTTCTGCCTCTTAACCATATCAGGATCAGAGTACTTACCTTGATTACCTGTTGAGTACCCAAGTTCTTTGGGGCTGACTAGCAGTATAGCTTCTTTCTACCCTCTGTCCAAGTGAATAGAAATCTGTCCTTAGGTACAAGTCTCCAAATCTGAGTTGCTGCTGCCTGTGACTAGACCATTTCAAGGCCACCTTCTTTCTGCCGGTTCTTTCTCCTTACTTTACCATAGCCATATCTAGCTATTGACTGCTAGCCCATCTCTCTTCCCTTGGCCTCAGCTCAAGCTTATAGACTATCAATAATTATACCTTCTCCTTGTCCCCACATTGTCCTTGTCCTTATCTCTGGCTGTACATCCTATCCATCTGTGATCTTGATTTTTGAATAGTTAACCATTATCCAGAAATAGTGCACAATCTTGTCTTTGTCTAGTGCTTCTTTTTTTTTTTTTTTTCCACAGGCAGAGTGGACAGTGAGAGAGAGAGACAGAGAGAAAGGTCTTCCTTTGCCGTTGGTTCACCCTCCAGTGGCCGCCGTGGCCGGCGCGCTGCACTGATCCAATGGCAGGAGCCAGGTGCTTCTCCTGGTCTCCCATGGGGTGCAGGGCCCAAGCACTTGGACCATCCTCCACTGCACTCCCGGGCCATAGCAGAGAGCTGGCCTGGAAGAGGGGCAACCGGGACAGAATCCGGCGCCCCAACCAGGACTAGAACCCGGTGTGCCGGCGCTGCTAGGCAGAGGATTAGCCTATTGAGCCGCAGCGCCGGCCTGTGTCTAGTGTTTCTTAAATGTCAATACTGGGATCCTTATCTCCAATCCCCATGACATCCCAAAGGAAGTTTCATTACCCCATCTTATGGATGAGAAAACTGAGTCTGGGACAGACCATAAAGCCAACAGGTGGAGGAGCCAGAATCAGGCTGGGCTGTGGTACCAGAACCTGAGTTCTTCTGTTTAATCAGATGGGCGCCTCTTGAGAATAGCTGTAGTATTTTATCTTTAATCACCAGTGTTCATCATCTTTATGTATAGATAAATCTACTGAGATATAGAAGAAGCCAATATTTGAATCAAAACTGACTCTGCAAACATTGTTGTTTCAGGTACAGGATGCTGTCTTACACTACAGCACTGACTCCTTTCTAAGTTGTACACTTACTTTGTGAACACTCACATTTCCCTGGAGCCAGTTTAAGTGCCTCTATCATAATGTCCCTTGTCATTATTTCTGAACGAGGCTGCAGCAGACATCTGTCCTTCTGCTGCTCTGTCTCCTTAGTTGCCCCCTTCACTTGTCCTTGGGATGATTCATCTTTCCATGTTCTCGCCAGCAAGCACAGATTGTCCTGGAGGGTACTTACAGAACTTGAGACATCAGCCAGAATGCCAGCTTTTAATCACAGTGAGGAACGGAGCTATCAGACTCTCCAGGAACTCACTTGGGCTGATCAGTACCCTCCCTCCCTGGGGGCACATCTTTGTGGGATGTTAAATGTAGAATTGGGAGATGAGCTGGCAAAGGAATTGGAATAAGAGAAATAGGATGAGACGTCTGCGCATGACAGGCTGCACTGCTTTAACACACCTACCTATCTCTGCATTCGAGATTCTGTCGCCACCAACGTTGGCTGGTAAAATCAATAGGCCTGGGAATAGGCTTCTTCATGTGGTACTGGACGGTTGTTACTGTGCTTGATATGCTTAGCAATTTTTAATAATTTTTGAAAGGAAATATCATAAAATACACATATTTATGGAATATATATAATGTATAAGGAATAAATATGGTGGGCATCTTCTCATCCCTGGTCCCAGGAAGAAACAGAACACAAATGAGAACCCTGAGGTCTCCATGAGTCACTGTCTCATCCCATTCCCGTTCTCAAATAACTGTGATCCAGGAATTCGTGCCTAAACTTATTTCTTTTCATAATAGCATTACCTCTTCTGTGAGTCTCTAAACAACATGTTGACTTTGTATAAATGGAACCATACTCTCTCTCTCTCTCTATATATATATATAAATGTTATATATATATTTATATAGTTACATATAATCAAATATTTTGTATATTTATGTTGTTTTGTGTAGCTGAAATTCCTTAAATTTCAGTAGCACATAGCAATCCATTGTTCATCTATTCTAGTATGGATGGGCATTTGGGTTGTTTAAAATTTACTGGGATAGGCTGGCGCCACAGGTCAATAGGCTAATCCTCCACCTGTGGCGCTGGCACACTGGGTTCTAGACCTGGTTGGGGCACCGGACTCTGTCCCAGTTGCCCCTCTTTCAGTCCAGCTCTCTGCTGTGGCCGGGAAGTGCAGTGGAGGATGGCCCAAGTGCTTGGGCCCTGCACCCGCATGGGAGACCAGGAGAAGCACCTGGCTCCTGGCTTTGGATAAGCGCGGTGTGCCAGCAGCAGGGCGCCGGCTGCAGCGGCCATTGGAGAGTGAACCAATGGTAAAGGAAGACCTTTCTCTATGTCTTTCTCTCTCACTGTCCACTCTGCCTGTCAAAAAAAATTTATTGGGATAATCAATAGTGCAACTCTATCCATTCTTGGTATTTCTGTTAGTGTACAGGTGAATAAAATTCCAAGAGTGGAATTTCTGAGTCATGGGATATACACATCTTCAATTTTATTAGAAAATGACAAGTTGTGTGTTAAGGCATTGTAGTAATTATTGATACTGTAATATAAAATCAGTGGTATAAAATCCATCCCTCTCCCACATCTTCATTAACATGAAATGTTGCCAGACTTCAATTTTCATCAGTTTTGTGGGTAATGATACTATCTCATTATAGCTTGAATTTATGTCTCATAATTTCTAATCTAGCCATGATCTTTATTTCTATATATGATTTTCATCTGTGAAGCTCTGGTTTAAGATTTTGTCCTTTTAATGGTTTTTCTTCCTTATTTATTTGCAGGTTTTTCAAATTTTTGTACATATTTTAGATACCATTTTGTCAGATTTTTGTACTAAAAATCTCTTAACCCAGTTTGTATATTTTCTTTTAATTATTTTTCTATCTTTTGAATGAAATGAAAGAATTTCCTATTTCCTTTATGGGTTTTGTGTAGATTTTAAGAAATCATTCCCTATTTGAGTTCATAAAGATGTTTTATGTAGGTCAGCTTTGCTTTTCTCATCCCGAATTTCAGTTTAAAATGGAACTGGCTTTAGAATATTACATGTGATAGGAGATAATTTTGTTTTTTCACCTGTGGATACCCAAGATAATTGATTGACAAGTATGTCCTTTCTCCCATGACCAACGCTAGACTTTGCATCATGGACTAAGCTCCAAATGTGAGTGGATATGTTCCTGGATTTTCTACCTTTTGTCACTGAATGCACCCTTGACAAGAGCCCTCTCTCTTACTTATTATAGCATTATGATAATGCTAACTATGTGATAAAAAGGCCCTTTTTTCTTCTTGATCTTGGCTTTGATTTTTCCATACAAACTTTAAAATCAGTTTGTCAAGAACCAAAATTCCTGTTTGGATTTTAATGGGAATATCATGGAAATTATCAATTTTGAAATAACCAGTTTGAGGCCGGTGCTGCGGCTCACAAGGCTAATCCTCCGCCTTGCGGCGCCGGCACACCAGGTTCTAGTCCCTGTCGGGGCGCCGGATTTTGTCCCGGTTGCCCCTCTTCCAGGCCAGCTCTCTGCTGTGGCCAGGGAGTGCAGTGGAGGATGGCCCAAGTCCTTGGGCCCTGCAGCCCATGGGAGACCAGGAGAAGCACCTGGCTCCTGCCTTCAGATCAACACGGTGCGCTGGCCGCAGCGGCCATTGGAAGGTGAACCAACAGCAAAAAGGAAGACCTTTCTCTCTGTCTCTCTCTCTCACTGTCCACTCTGCCTGTAAAAACAACAACAACAACAAAAAAAAAAACAAAAGAAACAAACAAACAAAAAAACAAAGAAAGAAATAACCAGTTTGGAACTGATAGTTCTATGGTATCAAGTTTTCATATCCATGTATATGATGACTATATTTGTGCTTATTTAGGTTTTCTTTGTCTCTTAATGAAATTTTATACTTTTTTCATCACTTTCCAGAGCAATTTTGTCATTTATTTCTAAATATTTTATAATTTTGATATCCTTATGAATAGATTTTTTTTTTGACAGGCAGAGTGGACAGTGAGAGAGAGAGACAGAGAGAAAGGTCTTCCTTTTGCCGTTGGTTCACCCTCCAATGGCCGCCACGGCTGGCGCGCTGCGGCCGGCACACCACGCTGATCCGATGGCAGGAGCCAGGAGTCAGGTGCTTCTCCTGGTCTCCCATGCAGGTGCAGGGCCCAAGCACTTGGGCCATCCTCCACTGCACTCCCTGGACACAGCAGAGAGCTGGCCTGGAAGAGGGGCAACAGGGACAGAATCCGGCGCCCCAACCGGGACTAGAACCCGGTTTGCCGGTGCCAGTAGGCGGAGGATTAGCCTAGTGAGCCGCAGCGCCGGCATGAATAGATTTTAAAATTTCATTTTATGCTTTTTGAAAATTTTTTGTGTATTGTTTCATATCATGAAATAGTGAAATTTTTTCTTATTAATTTCAGTAATTTGTAGTTTCTTTTGGAATCTAACGTACTGATTTACATCCACAAATGATATCAGTTTTCTTTCTGTTTCCAACCCTCATGCCCTTTATTACTTTTTCTGTCCTAGTTACTGTCCAAGACTTCCCATACAATATTATACACACACAAGTGGTGCTAGCAGATGACCTTGTTTTGTTCCTCACCCTAATGGCAATACTTACAGTATTTCAGCAATAAATATAATTGTAACTGTAGTACTCAATAGGTACCTTTGTCAAGATGCCCTCTTTTCATTTTTTACTTATGTTCTTTTAATTTAGAAAATGACATGAACTTTTTAGCAATTGTCTTTATATATCTGTTGAGATCATTATGTGATTCTTCTCATTTCATCTATTGATATGTTCACTATTTAGTAATTGATTTCTTATGTAAAAGCAACCTTGCTGTGCTGGGATCAACCACAAATTGCATTATCTTAACACACACACACACACACACACACACAGAGTGCTTCTAGATTATGTTAACATTTTGTTTAAAATGTTTGCATCTACATTTATATGTAAGACTGATGTGCAGTTTGCAATTTTGTTCTCAAACTTTGTTTTCAAAGTTATACTGGCTTGATAATGTGAGCTACAGATATTCCGACTTCTATACATTCTTAGATAATTTGTGTGAGATTGTAATTATTCTCCTTGAATGTTTGCAGACTTATTCCTTGCTTGATTGTCTGGTGGAAATTGCTGGCAGCACTGACAGGGCCTGGGTTTTCAGTAAGAAGACTTTAAACTTCTGATTCAATTTATTTTAGGGTTATTTGACTTGGTTACAAGTCCTGTTTCTTCCTAAGTAAGTTTTGGTAAGTCTTAGTTTTCTAGAGACTTGTTCATTCCACCAGAGTTTTCACACAAAGTTGCTCAGAATGCCTTCTTACTATCTTTTTCCATTTTTGAAGCAACACTGATAATTTGTGTTCCGAGAATTGTTTACTATTGCCTTTACAGCTTTTCAAAATCTATTTTCAGAGATGTTTGTCAGTTTTATTATTTCTGTCAAGGAATCTTGATATGTTTTTTTGCCCTGATGTTTTTCAGGAAATTTTCTATTCTCTTACAAAACCATTTCCTCTGACAGCCAATGGTACTGAGGATTTGATATTATATTGGACAGTGAAAAAAAATCACCTCTTTTCTCACAAGTACATTCAATATTTCCAAATTATAAATTTTTTTGAACTCCACTGGGAAAAATAATCATGAGACCTGCTTAATTGAGGATTTAGGATATTAAATTTTCCTTTGTACAGTCTTAAGTAGAAGACAGAGTGGACGTCCATGTAAACCTTCGAGTGCTTCACCTCTGTAAACCTTTGCAGACAGGTCTTAACACGTTGATTTCCAAATCCTGTAAGCAACTTACTAGTACAAAACACAGCAGCAATCAGAAAAGGGCAAACAGAACCCTGCCTCTTTCAACCAGGGAGCAAAGGTGGAGGGTGGGATTCGATCTGGGGGCCACAGAATTTACATTTCCAAGTTTATTTTACATCAAACTCCCTCATTGTCCCCCTGCTCCCTAAATGGAATCATGCATTGGCACCCAGACAGCTCCTGCACCTGCCTGCTTTACTTCAGTTCTTTGCACTGCTGGGGATTCTTTTCTCTTTTGCCCAAAACATATTTATCCTGAGCATAGCTGACAGATACCTGTAGGAGTTTCTGCCCAGCCTACGCCCCTTCTTTGAGAACCATCTTTCCTTCGTGCTCACAGAACTGTCTTCTGCTTTGTTAAATACAACAAATGGCCAATGTCACGCTTGAGCCTTGCACACTCAGAAGTAGAGGAAGCCATTCTGTAATAGAGGTAACAGTAGACACCCAGGGCAAAGACCATAAACGTTGCAGCTCTGAAGGGCTGGGTATGGTAACCTCTGTTCCACTTGGCAGTAGGTTCCTGGTTCCAATCCCTCATTTGGCTCAGATGTACTTTCCATACTTAAGTTCCAAGAATCACTCTTGATTCGTTAGAATCAAAGCCTCATTTTTTCCGTTAAGCAAGTCAGGTGAGATTATTCCTTGCAAAAAAAAGAAAGAGAGAAAGAGAGAAGAAAGAGAGAGAGAGAGAGAGAGAGAGAGAGAGAGAGAGAGAAGAGACCCAAAAAAACCAAAGAAATCTAACATAGACATAGCCTCCATGAAGCCATTCTTGATTCTTCCTATTGAAAGAAAAATCTTCCTATAAAAGGTACAGCTGTAACCCAGTGCCCACTTAGCATATACCCATATTGATGAAAAGTATTCCTAGGGGTCAGCATTTGCCCTACTGATTGAGCACTTGTTTGGGACGCCCATATCCCATACCAGAGTGCCTGGCTTTGAGCCCTGGCTCCAGCTCCTGATTCCAGTTTTCTGTCAGTACAGACCTTGGGAGGCAGTGGGTGGTGGCTCAAGTAGTGGCCCATGTGGCAGTCCTGGATTGAGTTCCTAACTCTTGGCTTCATCCTGGTCCAATCACGGATGTTGTGAGCATTTAGGGAGTGAACAAGTGGGTAGGAGGAAATTCTCTCTCTCTCTCTCTCTCTCTCTCTCTAATTAATAAGTTCTCATATACTGCTGCATTCACTTTTCAAATTCAGACATTATATATTGACTTCCTACAAAGGAAAATGGGGATTTTCTTCCCTCTTCCCTCTCCCCTCCTCCTACCTCGTTGTGCCATAATTTGGTTGGATCATTGCTCAATATTTACATGTTAATGTGTATATAAATATTGGAACAGCTGAATCCTAGGTTATAATGAGTCGCTTTTCCTTTCTTTTTTATTTTCCTCAGATTAATAACGGTCTTTTTTTGTGGGGGAGGGGGACTTCGTTTTCTATGGACCCGTTATTAACAGCCAAAATGTTGTCTTACAGAAAGTTAACACTCTTCTAGATATGGCAAGCACTTCAGCTGCTTTGAGGCTCATTTGTTTTCCCTTGAAGACATCTCCATCAATCTCCCCTTCTTCCTCTTCAGCTGTGGCCCTACTGCTTCCTGAAACTTCCTGCATATCTTCTTCAACACCCCTGCGTCTCTTTCCTGAGTGCAGTCCTCTGTTCCCTCAATCTCCTGTCATCTGCATGGTTTTCTCCCTAGTGGATCCAGAACATCCTCATTAACCACCATGTTCTAAAAGTTCAAGGTGAGGGTCTTCAGTTTGGAGTTTTCTTCCTCCATCATTCAGGAAAAGTCCTTTCAATCTGACTTGTGGAGTTTTATTCAACTACTAGACAGTGTCTTCCTCTCTGTTTACACTGTGCTCTTGTTATAAATTCCTGGTCATTGAACTTTGGACCTGCTGGACTGACCCTCTAATTCTCTGTCCCATTTCCTACCTCTATCTTCTTAATCAGACTTCTTAGGAGATAATCAGCATCTTTATTCTCTAAGTCTTCTGTGGATTTTAGAAGCTTTCTTTCCTCTTGATCTTTGCAGAATTTCCATGAATTTGTATATTTTGTGTTCCTTTTCATAGTATCTTGTTCTTATTTTATGGACTAATATTTTGTCTTTGAATTGTGGGGATTATAGTCAGGATTTGTGTATAGGTGTGAAGTGCATAGTGCAAGTTTTCCTCAAATACCTAACACTCCCATATTTACTTATTTAGGAGCAAAGTGCAGCAAACTTGACGGTTTCAAGTTCTGTGTGAGGAAAGAACTTGATGAATAGCGGGACTCCTCTTAGGTTGATGCCTATTTTGGAGGGCAGTCCTCAGCTTTTCTCCTGGGATAGTCAATGTTTCCAGGGACAAATTCTCTGATTTCCTTCTTGGGGATATAAATGTGGTTGTCAGTATCCTGGGAGTCCACTGAAAAGCCACTTTTAGTTTCAGAGTCTTGTTCTTGCCTCAGTGGTGCCTGAAGTGCTATGTTACAGCATCCAGTCCTTCTAACTAAAGCACCAGTATCCAGACCTCCACCAAAGTTGAGAGCAGGAGAATTCCAGTTTTTGGAGCTCCACTGAAGTCTATTTCTTTTCTTCCCCCTCTCCCCAACTTTATTGAAAGAGAGTAGACACTTCAGAATTGTATATATTTAAAGTATACAATGTGATAGTTTGTGCATTGTTAAACGCTCACTACAACCAGGCTAATCCTCATATCGTCTTCATGTAGTTACCTTTTTCTTATCTATCCCTTCAAACAGCTGTTCTGCTTTCAGCCTATCTTGCCCAGGCTATCTGCAGTTGCCAAGCCTTGAGGGAATTCTGCCCCTCAGAACGGCATACCCCTTACTGACGCTTGTATTAGCTTGCTCTGGCTGCCACGGCAAAATATCACACACTGAGTGGCTCACACCACAGAAACTTATTTCTCTCCGTTCTGGAGGTGGGAAGCCCAAGAACAAGGCATCCGCAGGTTTGGTTCCCCCAGGGCCCTTCTCCCAGGACTACAGACGGCCACCTCCTTACCCAGTCCTTGCTCAGAGTGTCTGTTTGGGTCTGAAGTTCCTCCTCTTCTAAGGGCACCAGGCAGTTGTACTGGTACCTGCCCCAGGGATCTCAGGTTGACTCGGTCACCTCTTTGAAATCTCTATCTTCAACTGCTGTTTGATTCTGGGGAACTACGGACACTTCAGTGTTTCCGTCCCAGTCCCATCCAATATGTGAAAAGGCAGAGACCGGTGGAGACCATGGCTTGCCTTGCCCTCATCCTATAATTTTGGGATTCCCAGCATTATGGATCGTAGCATGCTCATTCCACTGGACATTTTCAAACCATTGTGTCCCCAAATATTCAGGCACCTAATGGAAGGTGTCCTGTTCTGTTGAAAAGCCTAAACATTCCTCAAGACATCTGAGAGATCATTGTGATGAAAGAACATAGAAAACTATTTAACAGGTTATAAATTCTTAACATACATCCAGGCTTATATGAATATATTCATTATTCATTGATTTGATGGGAGTGACATGGGAAACAGCATGAGCTGTGGTGGGAAGCAAAGCAACCTGGCGGTGGGTAAACAGATCCATGGAAAGTGGGTACAGAGAAGCTGTCAGTGCTGTTAACGTCAACACCTCTTAAGATGCCTACACAGTATTTTCAGTAAACTTATCCAAACAATCATTTTAATTACAAAAAGTATGGCGTGGACACCACTCACTGGTCTTAAATGTTCAAAACCAAATGTGTCAATGTCGTATCTCACAGTATCTTGCAGTTTGAGAAATAGTTTTTCAGTGTTTTCTCTTTCATTTCACATTGCCTTCTTCTAGTCTTTAACTCCGTTTGAGGAGGTAACACAAAAATTGAATAAAGCAACAATTAGAGGAGTATTTGTAGTCTGCTTTTGGCATAATCACACAGTAAGCAACAGGATCAGAATAGCAGACAGAAAATTTCTGTGAGCGTGGGCAGGCCACATACCCATTGCAAATGCCTACAGAAACTGCATTTACCTGCCTACCCCGCCACATGGTTGTTGTGAAGATCAAATAAAATCATACACGAAGAGGCTCTGACTTTTGTCTCTTATTTTTTTTTTTTTTTGTAAGATATTTTATCATTAGTTTGATTCTTTTTTCTGGGCTATTAGGTCTCCTATTTTGTTCAAGGTGCTTCTTCCTCATTGTTTCTTTTTAGAAAGCTGCTCCATGAACTAGATCTTTCACTGATCCTTGTACCGCACTGCCTCTCGGAAGGGTAGTGCCTGTGTTCTGGAGACTCTTCCCATCATGCCGGGTGCAGAGTGGTACAGCCTTGTTGCAAAGGTCACTGTTCGCGTATTACCTGAAGATCCAAGCCTGACTCCTGTGCACAGGGTGACTTACGGTGCAAGCAGCATCAGGGACCAGAGGTCCCACTTGCATTACAGCATACGCCACACATAATTCTGCTCCCAGCGTGCACCATCTTCCTTTAACAGTTTGAATAATGTAGCAGCAGAACAGACAAAGGAAGTAATTTGGGAAACAAAACCAACTTGTTATTCAGTGATGCATAACACTGAGAGCTCCCAAAGTGCTCTTTGTCCTCAGTATATTTTTATCCCTTTATTTTTTTTTAAGATTTATTTATTTATTTATTTGAAAGGCAGAGATAGAGGGGGGGGAGGGGGTAAAGAGGTCTTCTGTCCACTGGTTCACTCTCCAGATGGCCACAACCGCCGGAGCTGCGCTGATCCGAAGCCAGGAGCCAGGTGCTTCTTCGAGGTCTCCCACATGGGTACAGGGGCCCAAGCACTTGGGCCATCTTCTACTTCTTTCCCAGGTCACAGCAGAGAGCTGGATCAGAAGTGGAGCAGCTTGGACTCGAACCAGCACCCTTATGGGATGCCAGCACTGCAGGCGGTGGCTTCACCCACTACACCACAGCGCCGGCCCCTACATTTTTATCTTTTTATGAGATAATTAACAATAAAATTAACCTGACAAATGCATGCTCTACTGTACTTTATGAAGGGTTTTATACTTTAATCCCTACAGGATCTTAAAGTTGGAAGGGCAGAGTCTAGTTTAAATTTTGTGAAATGAGAGAGTAGATTTTAAAAATAGACTAAATAAGTTGTTCAGGATTATATAATCAGAGATGGGCATTTGGCACAGGGGTCGACTTCACTCGCTGCCCACATTCCACTTTACGCTGCCCAGGTTTGGGTCCTGCTGGCTCTGCGTCTGGTTTCAGCTTCCTGCTAACTTGCATCCTGGGAGGTAACAAGTGATGGTTCAGGTGCTTGGGTCCCTGGCACCCACATGGGAGACCTCGCTTTCAGTGACCCAGCCCTGTCTGTTGGAGGCATTTGGAGCATGAACCAGCAGATGCAAAATTTGTCTGCCTGTCTCTGTCTCTCTTTGTCTCTGCCTTGTGCCTGAAGCTCCTATCTTTGATTCAATGTTGTTCTTTTCTAGTCTCCTTCAGCAAACATGCTCTGAAGTCACATACAAAATCTCAGGCAGCCTGGATGCCCTTAACTCTCTGTCTCAGCAGTCTTCTGGTTTGAAATGGACAACATTCTTGAGTTTGTCCAAATCAAACAGGTGCAATCCTGAGCAAATTAAAAACAAAATAACCACAATGTCACACAAAAATGAAGACATCCCGTATTTATTAAAACATATTCTGCCAAAGGCAAGATCCCCAAGATTTTCTGGTAGATACATCTGTTCATTGAGTAAAATGCCACAGTTGTATGCATCTTTTCAGCACGTACTCCTGCTGTGCAGGTAGCACACGCTGTCCTCATTTTGTTTTCACTGCAGGATTGCTGACTGTTTGCCCTGAGCTCAAAGTGCATTCTTTGTTTCCCTGGTGATCAAGCACCTCAGCCAAGGGACAGTTCCACCAGCTTCAGTGACCTGGTCAGCACGGAGGCAGACTCTGCCATCCACTGTGGAGTCTTCTAAAATAAGGACTCCAAAGGCTACCTTGGCCAAGTCCACTCGTATTTATCTATAAACTCTGTCCCCGGTTGCATAAGAGGGGACGCTGTTCAATGTCAAATCACAGCACTTGTTGTAGGACAGCCACAAGACCTGCTACTAGCTCTGTCTCCTGCTTATGCGGTGTGAACAGCTGGAATGCGCAGCAGCGATATGGCTGCCTTCAAGGCCCAGGCAGAGGGGATCACTTTTAAAAACTGTGAAAGAACTTCATGTGCAAAGGGAGTTTATGTCCTTATTTTCACATTATGCTGCATCTACACAGAGTAAAGAAGATGGAACTTCGGCAGTTATCTGGTTAATGTGATCCATGTCAATGGACAATCTGGCTGATTTGGCTTTCAAAACGAGATTTTAGCAACAAGAAGTGAAATGCCAAGAGAGCTCCTAATGAATTTTCTGTAATTTTTAAATTAAATTGCAGCGCCTGATTTTACTTTCCAATTACCACATGATGTTTCAATGGTATTGTTGCAATAATAGCACTTTGTTCTTTAAGAGTCCTTTGCACTCAATTAATCCCAAGTGCACTTGAGCATACAGAGGTGATCGGTCTCTATCCAGTCTTATGAAATGAATGTGAGCTGCAAACATTGGTGACTTTGCTGCATTCACTATCGTAATTATTCTCTGTATTCTAGTCAGTGATTGCTCATTTCCTTGAGAAACTTCATATATAAATTATATATTTAACATATACTTATGTATTTAATTTTATGCATATTAAATATCACAGTTTAGGAGATAAACATTTAGGAGATAAAAATTTAGTGCACGTTAGTCTGAAAGTATTAAGCCGGACACACCTTTTTTCACTGTTGAATTGGGTTGCTTCTTCTGTTACAATGTTCACTCATTTCAGTGAATATTTATTAAGCACATGATAATTGCATTCCAAGGACCAGCTTTTAGGTTGCCTTCTGTGAAACTGTCAAATCTGGACCTGTAGAGGCCAGTGTTGTGCTACAGCCATTGAAGCCGCTGCTTGCTACACCCTCGCCGCATATCAGAGTGTAGGTTTGTGTCCCAGCTACTCCACTTCCAATCCAACTCCCTCCTAAAGCATCTGGGAAAGCAGCAGATGATGGCCTAAGCCCCAGGGCCCTGCCACTCATGTGGGAGATGACCACCGAGTTCCTGGCTCCTGGCTTCAGCTTAGCTTAGCCCCCAGCTGCGACAGCTGTGAATGGAATGTTCTCTCTCTCTCTCTCTGCCCTTTAAATAAATAAATTCTTAAAAATGAAACAGTGTCTCTCTTATATTTGGTTGATCCCTTGGAAACCTGGTTAAGCATCTGCTACTTTATATCTTTTGACCTACATCCTGTAGGGCAGAAGTGGCCACTTATTAAAGGGCTAGATCTCTTCTTTTTTTTTTTTTTATAAAGATTTACTTTATTTGAAAGAGTTACAGAGAGGCAGAGAGAGAGAGAGAGAAGGAGAGAGAGAGAGAGAGGCCCTCCATTCACTGGTTCACTCCCCAATTGGCCACAACGGCTGGAGCTGTGACAATCTGGAGCCAGGAGCTTCTTCCTGGTCTGCCACATGGGTGCAGGGGTCCAAGCACTTGGGCCATCTTCTACCGCTTTCCCAGGCCACAGCAGAGAGCTGGATCAGAAGTGGAGCAGCCGGGACTCAAACCGGCGCCCACATGGGATGCCGGCACTTCAGGCCAGGGCGTTAACCCGCTGTGTCACAGCGCTGGCCCCAGGGCTGAACCTTTTCTACTGAGAAATATGAAGTGAAGAAAGGTGCTGAAAAAGGGAGTTCAAAACTGAAAGCAATGTCCAGGCTGAGATGAAGGTGGAAGATTCCTGATAAAAGGGAGCCAGGCAGCAGTGCTTCTGAAGTGAGCTGGTGAGGCTGGGAGATGTCCATCGTAATCAGTTATGGAGCAGGAAGTCCAACCAGTTATGCATTTACACATTGAGTGATGGATGCCTGGGAATTCACGGTGCCGGTCCTCAGATGAGCCTCTGAGTCCACGGCTTGGGGTGCAGGCAGATACATCCACATGGACAGGCCCAGTTCCGATGCAAGGCAGGCACGGAGCCCTGGACGTGATCGTTTGGCCCATGCCAGTCACCAAGCCGAAGGAGAAAATACGCCAAGGGAAATGGATGCCATGACTGGAAACCTGGACGACAGCACCTTTCAGGATAAAAGGAAAGTGATATGGGAGGTAGACCAGATCCAGCAGGGAGACTTCTGTTTGTGGACTAAAACGGGTCAATCGGTCGGGATCAACCCCTCATGATGTAAACATGTCTATATTAAGCATAAAACATAAAAAGACATTCTTATTAATAATACTGATAAAATCCTCAAAGACATCAATGAGCTGGGAAGAAAATAAGGAATTATGAGGCTGATGAAGAAAATGTTTGGGGCCGGCACTGTGGCATAGCGGGTAAAGCCGCTGTCTGCAGTGCCTGCATCCCCTATGGGCGCTGGTTCGATTCCTGGCTGCTCCACTTCTGTTCCAGCTCTCTGCTGTGGCCTGGGAAAGCAGTGGAAGATGGCCCAAGTCCTTGGGCCCCTGCATCCACGTGAAAGACCTGGAAGAAGCTCCTGGCTCCTGGCTTCGGATCAGTGCAGCTCTGGCTGTTGTGACCAACTAGGCAGTGAACCAGCAGATGGAAGACCTCTCTCTCTGTCTCTCCTTCTCTCTCTATGTAACTCTGACTTTCCAATAAATAAATAAATCTTTTAAAAAGGAAAATGTGAGCCTGGAAGCTCAGTGCAGTCACCCCTAGGCCCCGGCGGTCTCTGCAAACTCGTCCTTTGCTTTTGCTGTCAAGGCCCAGAGCATGCTCTAGAAGAAGAGCCAAAGAGGACCGCCCCTCAGAAGAAGCTGGCTCCACAGAACCGCACCAGCCTGGCGAGGACCACCCAGGTCAGGGCCTCACCTTCCCTGACCCAAAATAACCCCAGGCAACTGTATCGGTGCTGAGCAGAGCAGAGGGACAAGAAAGTCTCCCTCGGAAGCTGCATTTGCGAACTGGTTTTTGTGGAGATCTGCAGTCCCCGTTCTTATCACCTAATTTTAGTCTAAGTTGATGCAGTAATGCCCCCGTGCTCCTCGCAGAAATGTACAGGCAGATACTTCCTGAAAGAACACACCTTCATGCAGGATCGCAAAGGTACCACACAAACAATGTTTCAAGGACAATTTGCAGAGCACGGAATAATTATGTTCTACAAATTTAATAAATAAGGAACATATTCGGAACTATTGACAGAGAAAAGGAAACTGAAAATAGCATAGGGGATTTTTAAAAGAGTGAAATATATCTGGTAGAAATAAAAAATATAATGACTATAGACTTAAAACTAACCAACAAGAAAATACACAATCCAATGAAAGAGTAGGCACAGGGCAGGCTTATGGCAAAGTCGTTCAGATGCCCACATCACATAATGCTCCGGTTTGTTTCCCAGTTCTAGTTTCTAGTTCAGAATTTCTTCTAGTACAGACCCAGAGAGACAGCAGGCGATCAGTCACTCAAGTGTTTGAGTCCCTGCCACCCACGGGAGACCTTGTATTGAGTTTCTGGAACTGGCCCAATCCTGGCCCTTGCAGGCATTTGTGGAGGGAACCAGAGGATGGGAGCACACTCTGCCCCTCTCTCATATTTTAAAGAAGGAACCAAAAGATCAGAACATATACCTCACCAAAGAGGATGTGCAGGTGGCAAATAAGCATGTGAAAAGACACAAAACATCACGTCATTACGGAGTTCCAAATTAAAACAAGATATGACTCTGTCCTTCTGAGAATGGGCAAAATCCAAAACCATTGAAACCACCAACTGTTCTGCATGACTCTGTTATGTGAATACATGGGATCATGCACCTGTCAAAACCCACAGGAGAGTGAACCTTGCTGTGAACTTTGCAGAGGGTGGAAGTATTTCATGTTGATATCATACAGCTGACTGATTCCTTCCTTCACGGATCGTGCTTTTGGTGTTGTGTTTGAAAAGCCATGCCCAAGGCTACTTAGATTTTTTTCCCTACATTACTTACAAGGAGTATCAAACACGCCCTTCACAGGAGTTCTATTGGACAGGAAAAAATGAAAAGTGTGAGGCACTATTTAAAGAGAAAATGGCTGAGTGTGTTTCAGAAGTGAACAGGAAAGAAGGGACAAGAGCAGCAGAACCAGGATGTGTCCACTCTACTGCGTACCTGTGCAGGAATTAGGGATAGAAGGCAGGGACTGGTGTCATGTTTTCTTTATTGCTTACTGAGAGTGAGAGAGTTTGAACAGTTGGTTGTGGTCCCTCACTTCCTTCAGGGGTATTGGGGGAAATTACTCTGGGGGCAGGGAAAGTCCACCAGCTAACCCAGTCTAATCCCTGTGTCAACGGCAATTCCAGACAAACATTTGCTAAGAGGATTGGTCCTTATTTACAGAGCACCTTAGCAGGACTTCTTCACTGAGAACTACTTAGAAAATACACCTGGAATTTATAGATCTATGACATGGGGGTCTCTGAAGAATATCACGTTACATTACCCTGGTGTATAAAATGAACGTAGTGCCTAACTGAAACACTCTGGGTATGGAAGTGAACCTGAAAACCCCCATCTGAAGTCTCATCGTTGATTCTGGGTCAGAGAGTGCATGATGTCTGGTGTGGGGAGGAATGACCCACGGAGTTGCCCTCGATGCTGTCATATTGATCTGCTTTGCCCATCCTCTTGACTGCAGACATCCTGGGATCAGTAACAACGAGTACTGGGCTGCACAAGAACTCTTCAGGCGAGTCTCATTGGACAACTTGATCAGCCCACTCATGAAATCAACAAAGGGAAGCTCTTGCTGGTGAGATGCTTGGTGCCATGGAGGTAGACTAAGTCCTCAGAAGTTGTCCTGCAACATTCTAGAATCTGAGAATATCTTCCTGTTAACTCTGCTATCAAATATGTCCAATAACAAGTTAAGAAAATAGCTTAGGGGAAAAAACTCTAAGAACAAAGTTGGCATTGTGGTGTAGTGGGTAAAGCCAGCACCTGTGATACCAGCATCCCAGATGGGCCCAGGTTCATGATTCAGCTGGTCCACTGCCAATCTAGGTCCCTGCTAAAGGCCTGGAAAAAGTAGTGAAAAATAGCCCAAGTGTTTGGGCCCCTGCCACTCGTGTGGGAGACCCAGATGGAGCCCCTGGCTCCTGGATTTGGCCTGGCCCAGCCTGGTTGTGGTGGCCATCTGGGGAGTGAACTAGCAGGTGGAAGATCTCTCTCTCTCTCTCTCTCTCTCTCTCTCCCCAACTCGCTCCCTCCCTCCCTCCCTTCTCTGTAACTCTGACTTTCAAATAAATAAATAAATCTTTTAAAAAAAGAGAAATGTAAGAACATGTACCAAAATAGTAGTAGTAGTTATCTGTGGGTAGAAACATATGGGATTATGTTCACTTTTTTCCTTTATCTATTTGCCAAAAATATTTTAGAATTCAATATATAGTTCCTTTTATAAATCAAAAAAGATGAACTTTAAAAGCAGTAGTAAATCTTGTATGATACACATTTGTCACAACTATGTTTGTGTGAAAAGTATATTGCAAAAAGACTGAAAGGAAACACACCATATGTTACCTAAGATATTCTTGAAATTGTTGGGATCTGACTGATTTGTTTATAGTTTTCAGTGTTTCTAAAATTTTCATAATGAGTGTGATTTATCTTTGTAATGAAAAAAGCTAAATTACAATGAAAATAATGCAATTTAGAACAGATTTTAAACAGAGAATTTCTACCCTCTTGTCTTCCCCTTTTCAACCCAATTCTCCCTGTAAAATGACTGTCAATATTTAATAGAGAAATGTACAAAGCATATTCAGGAAGAAGTTAATTATCTCAGACACCAATGCCATTTTTCTTTGTCCAATTCTCTAAAAATGCCTTGAAATTGGAATCCTATATATACTAATCTTGTCTATGAATATTTCATTTGGGCTATTTGCAATGATAAAGATATTAATCTAAGAATTTCACGGGGCTGGCATTGCGGCAAAAGGGGTGGGCCACTGCCTGTAATGCCGGTGTCCCATATGGTTGCTGGTTTGAGTCCCAGCTTCTCCGCTTCCAATCCATTACCTGCTAATGTACCTGGGAAGGCAGAAGAAGATGCCCAAGTACTTGGGCCCATGTACTCAACTGGGGGACCTGGAAGAAGCTCCTGGCTCCTGGTTTAGGCCTGGCCAAGCCCTGGCCTTTGCAGCCATTTAGGGAATGAATATGAAACAGTGCATGGAAGGTCTCTCCCTATTTATCTCTCCTCCTCTCTCTCTGTAATTCTGCCCTTCAAATAAATAAAATAATTCTTAAAAAAATAAATTGAAAAATATCTTGTTCACTGTGGGGAGCAACTTGGACTAGACTGTTACTCGAATTAAGACTTATTCTATACATCTGCTCTCCCACAATATGGCGCTGGGAGAGGAGTAAACTTCTACACAGCTGCCTCTCACCAACTTGACAAGCTGTAGGACCTGCTCCTGATTGGAGGAGAGCAGCGTACTCGGCGTGTGGGTAGCAGAGTTGGGATTGGTGGAAGAGGACTATAAAGGAGGAGAGAGACAACATGCACGAGGAACATCTAAGAGGAACACCTGTGCAGCCCCCGAGAGAGCCAGCCGGCAGTGTGCCGCTCCCCCGCGGAAGTGGGGAAAGTGGCAGGGGGAACCACCCTTCCACGGAGGTGGAAGAGACGGTAGCCAACCCAGGAAGAACCAGCAGCAAACCCGGGGAGGGCTGAGCAGACAAAAGAACAGCGCAGGGTCCTGTGTCGTTCCTCCACGAAGACGGGGAGCGACATAATGGTGCCTTGACTTGGATAGGAAGCCTAGGCAGGGTTTAGTGTCGTTCCTCCACGAAGAGGGGGAGCGACAGTTCACTACCACACTAAGAATAGATTTGTATATACTTTCTCTAAGCTTTGTAGTCAATGTTAAAAAACATGATATTTCTAGTTTACATCTCCAACAATATAAGGTAAGGCCTCCCCTCCGTCTTCTTTCATCATACTCTAAGATCTAGAGGAACTTGCGGAGAATAGTCAGTCCCATGCTTTTGTTTGTTTGTTTTGGTGTTGGGGTTGGGGAACAGCAGGTTGAGGGAAATGGCTCAGAAATAAACAGACTCAAGAACATAGATCCAAGCCCATGTGGTCATGAAGGTTTGCTTAGTCCTGTGGGCACAGACGAAACTTGGCCAGCATCTACTTGAAAAGACAATCGTGCTGCATAAATCTAACACCATTATTCATTCATACATTCATTGACTAAATAGTCCTGGCAACAAGTGTGGGATGGGGGATTCAGAAGTGTTCAGAGCTGAGCAAAATCCACAGTCTCTGAACTTATTGAATCTTACATTTTAGTGGGCAAAAGAGAAAGGCATTAATAAAATAATCACAGAATTAACTACATGTTTGTAATTTGTGGTGATGATACAAAAGTTTCTGTGGACAGGAGGACCTGGCTTAGACTGGCAAGTCAAAGAAGTCCTCTTTGGAAGATCTTTTTGAAGTCACCTATTAGATCTCTTAGTTTCCTTTGGTGATGTCTTGTTTGCCTGGTTGTTTGTTACCTGTAGCCTTGCATTTGTGTCTATGCATTCAAACAGCAAATCTCCCCATCAGTCTTTGTAGAGCAGTTTTGGCAAGTTAAAGTCTTCTATTAGTTCCCTAGCTGATGGGATTTCCTCCAGGATCATAGTTGAGTTGGGTTGGAGCTTATTCATCCCTGGGTGGATGGGGCTGTCTCCAGGAACTTGATCCATTTAGCAACAATAGGATGAGTGTTTGCTTCAGGAATCCCAGATAGCAAGCCCGTGGCTGACCAGTGCAACTTCCTCCTGGTTGTTGAATGGATCTCTGGGCAGAGACTAGGAGGGCCTGGAAGAGAGTCAAGGAAGGTCTGTTTGGAAAAGACATCTGCCGGCACCGCGGCTCACTAGGCTAATCCTCCACCTTGCGGCGCCGGCACACCGGGTTCTAGTCCCAGTCGGGGCGCTGGATTCTGTCCCAGTTGCCCCTCTTCCAGTCCAGCTCTCTGCTGTGGCCAGGGAGTACAGTGGAGGATGGCCCAAATGCCTGGGCCCTCCACCTGCATGGGAGACCAGGAGAAGCACCTGGCTCCTGCCTTCGGATCAACACGGTGCGCCGGCTGCAGCACGCTGGCCGTGGCGGCCATTGGAGGGTGAACCAACGGCAATGGAAGACCTTTCTCTCTGTCTCTCTCTCTCTCTCACTGTACACTCTGCCTGTCAAAAAAAAAAAAAAAAAGACATTTAACTGAAACTGGAGGAAATCAGACGGAACAGGATGGGAGAGATCCTGGAGGAAACCTCTGGGGTTGAGTATCAGAGAAACTGTAGATGACCAGGACCCAGAGCAAATGAAAGGGCTTGGCAAAGGTTGAGGAACTCATTTTACTTCAGGATTTTTATCCAAGACCAGTGGAAAATCATTCAAGGATTTTGTGCAAAGGAATAAGCCTCTTAGAGAAATAAATACAAGTGAATGCCATTTAGTATTCGAAGCAGTCTCGTGGCAGGGTCGAGATATTAGATTCCATGACTTTGGGGACATAACTGTGCATGGTCCTCAGGCTCAAAGTTAGAGTCCATGGAACCAACCCCTTCCTGTAGCCCAGTGGTCACAACTGCAGATTTTGAAGGCGGGCTGCCCTGAATCTGCCACTCTTCAGTGTGTGACTGTAGGTAAGCTCTGAAATTGGTCCATAGGGAAGAATAATTTGTTGTGAGCGCTAAATGAATAATGCATACAAAAGGTGAGCATGGTGTCTGGTACATAGTAAATGATCAAAAATAATAGCTGTTATTTCCTGACTCACCACCGCTGGGAAAGAAGAAAATCACCACACAGTGGACGTTTGCGCTGCTTACATAAGCTGACGTGGGATGTGTTTTTAGTGAGCTAAATTGTACTCCGCGTCTTCAGAGTAATGAGCCAAATACATTAACCGTTCTGGAAACAGATGAAGCCTGACGATTTTGACTAAATATAGAGATAATTAGAGTCTAGACTCTGTTGATAGGTTTGGGGAAGCCTAATAAGAATAATCATGCCATAATAGAATAATACACAAGGCTAAAACGAATCAGGGATTTCACAACACAGATGAAAAACAACTAATTTTATTCATGTCAGAAATACATTATTAACTGAATCATCTTAGCATCATACAAAGTTTGTTCTATGTTGTAACAGCTCCCTAATAGGGTAAACAATTAGGCCTTTGTGTTTTGCTGCCAAAGCCTTTTCTTTCTCCCATGGATAGTTGGGTAAAATTCTCTAGTCAGATAGAACCTCATTCTGTAGTTTTATGCTATGCATGAAAAACACTCATTCTTTGGAAATGAAAGGTCCTTACAGATATTTTTATTCAAAGCCAGAGAACAAGTTTCTATAGGGAAGGTATTGACTTTTTTTCTGGGTGACAAAGCCTGATTTACATACAGGTTGCTTATCCCAATCCAAAAATCTGAAATCTTCAGAATCTGCAACTTTTTCAATGTTGACCTACCACAAGTAGAAAATGTCAAATGATAGAACTTTGTTTCATGCACAAAATTATTTAAAGTTGTATAAAATTATCTTCTCACTATGTGTAAAAGGTACATATGAAACACGAATTAAATCTGTGTTTAAACTTGGATCTCATCCCAAAGATATCTTATTTACATTACGTGTGTGTGTGTGTGTGTGTGTGTGTGAATTTAAAGAAAAACAGTTCTGTTGTCAAGCATTTTGGATAAAGGACACCCAACTGTGTTTGCATATCATTAGGGGAACAATTCATCTTAACAAGAGAGCTCCATATAAATAAATGTCACAGTCAAGGTGTTACATGGAAAGCAGAAAAGAAGATGCTGCAAAATACTGGACTCTGGGCCAGCCTAAGGACAGAGAACCAGATGTAAATGTTAGAACTACAGGGCTCCGGGGCAAGGTTTGTGGAGCAGGGGTTAGGCCTCTGCTTGGGATGACTGTGTCCCATATTTAAATACCTGGGATAGAGTCCACCTCTCCCTCTGATCCAGCTTCCAGTTAATGCACGTGGGAGGCCTCAGAAAATTTGGTTCCTACCATCCATAAAGGAGACCCAGATGGAGTTCCTAGCTCTTGACTTTAGCATGGCCCAGCCCGTGCTGTTGTGGGCATTTGAGAAGTAAACCAGCAAAGGGAGGATCTCTCTCTCTCTGTATGTGTGTGTATATATATATACATATATATACATGTATATATATATGTATATATGTATATATATGTATATATGTATATATGTATATATATATCTGTCCCTATCTCTGTCTCTCTTTATTTTTATCTCTATTTCTATATTTATCTCTATATATTTTGTCCCTATCTATCTCTATCCCTATCTCTATCTCTATCTCTGTTTCTGTCTCTACCTCTATCTCTATATCTGCCTTTCAAATAAATTAAAAAAAAAAAAAGAAAAAGCAGAATCACAGGACCCCTGTTCATTTCCAGTAGTGTGAGGGAGGTAACAGGACATACCCAGTGCTGCTATTTTCATTTTAGGCTTTGCAGTCAGGGTGAAGTTCAGGGTCTGAAATATCAACTAGAACTGTGTATCAGCTAAAGGTGGTTTGGAGCTGTGGATAAACCAGATGCTGTTCATGAGGGCCAGCTTGGACGCTGATTGGTGTGTGGAGCACAGTGCACCACCACTCCTGGTCCATGGTGCGTTTTTCAGTAGCCATTATTAACATAAGAAAGGTAAAGACAACAGCGTGAGGTGAGTTTTTGGTTTTGTTTTAGGGATTTCTATGCAAAATATTTGTCTGCTCTTTCTTATATGACATGAAGATGACAGAAGATGATTTTTTTTTTAATTAATGTTCTTAGGTCAAAAGTTCTTAAGATTGTCAGCTTCAGAATATGTAAATATTGATTTTCTTCTTTTGCTGAAGCCGTGAGATCTAATACTCCAGGATTCCCTAGGATAGAATACATGCAGCAGTGATTGTCAGTGAGATTGGGGTCAAAACTGGCCTTTTAAGCCAAAGCATTGAGCCCCATGAGACCAGATTATCACAGACATATACTGGAGACTCTGGTTTGAGTCACAAGTGAAGGCTCAAGCTGGGACAACCAGGAAAGGGTTAACTAATGGTTTAGTGGCATCTTATGAAAACAGATGCTGGCCTGGAGCTAATCTGCAGTTGAATTCTGGGCTACTGTGCCAGCTGTTAATCTGTCAGAGAGATGTGGGAGAAGGTGGGAGATGGGAGATGGATACTAAAATGGAGTTCATGGCCGGGGTATTGGGACACTCAGTGAGTGGCCAGGAACTTTAAATACTCAGAACAGCTGCTTTTTACCAATCAAAGGTCTTTCCATATTTTATAATAGGTATGGTCCCCTTTTCCTGAATACAATTTCTTGGTATTTAGAATGATACAACTCCCTTAAATACCAGCAGGGAGAGTGTCTGAGGACTTTAGTAAGCTGGGCCTGATATTTGCTTTTCTACACTGTTTTGTAATCCTTTATGTTCAACTTTTCACATTACCAAAGAAATAATTGGCTCAAGTTTGAAATAACTCTTGTTCTGGAGGTTACTATGAAATCACTAATGTGCCTGCTTTTTAGCCCTGGTTAACTTTGCCGTGGATTAATGCACCAAACACACTCTTCCCTTAGCAAAACATCAAGAAAGCCAGCTCAGCCTCTTCATTCACCTTCTTCTCCAGGTGCTAACTACACCAATTTGGACCTTGTGCTTAGTAGCAGTGAATCTTTCCTGCTTATCGTATTTTTCTTTATTTCTAGAGGAAATAAAGAAAAGGCACTGGGAAAATATAATCTGTCTCAAAGCCATTGGAACTTAGTAAGACAATAATGAGACGCATGGGCCCTCCATTCTCAATGTTTTTGCTATCCCCAACCAAGAATATTTGTGTGCTTAGTTCCTTCTCATTTATCTCTGAACTATCACCCTGTTGGACATCTTTGAAATCAGCTATTTAGACTACTCAACATGTGTTCTCAGAAAAATAACTTTCTGGCCGGCGTCATGGCTCACTAGGCTAATCCTCCACCTTGCGGCGCCGGCACACCGGGTTCTAGTCCTGGTTGGGGCACCGGATTCTGTCCCAGTTGCCCCTCTTCCAGGCCAGCTCTCTGCTATGGCCTGGAAGTGCAGTGGAGGATGGCCCAATTGTTTGGGCCCTGCACCCACATGGGAGACCAGGAGAAGCACCTGGCTCCTGGCTTCAGATCAGCATGATGCGCCGGCCACAGCGCGCCAGCCGCGACGGCCATTGGAGGGTGAACCAATGGCAAAAAGGAAGACCTTTCTCTCTCTCTCTCTCTCTCTCACTGTCCACTCTGCCTGTCAAAAAAAAAAAAAAAAAAAAAAAAAAAAAAAAAAAAAAAACCTTTCTTTATACTAATAGTACAGCATTCCAGAGATTGTACTTATATCTTCAAAAAGGCAGTCACTAATACTTAATTTGCAGTCAAATTCCAAATGGCCTTTTATTGTTCTGTGGTTACTGGGTTGGAAATATTCACAATCTCTTCAATGAATTGTACTGTAGTTATGATATCCTTTAACATCTTCAGATAAAGTGTTATGTCAATTCATTATAATTAAAATGCATTATTAGAGACTCTATTTGCTTTTGATATATTTAATATTTTTAATTTGCAATGTATCTCTATCTCTAATTGCTATTTCTCAGAATTACTCTATGAAATGAATGAAAATTATACTTGTGTACCTCATTCCTTTGTAATAGGAAAGAAGTGAAAGTGTAGAAGATTTGTTTTGTTCACAGAAATCAGAGGTGAAAATTCTATGCCAGCAACTCCTAATTCTGGCAATATGGTAACACTAGAAGACTTGAAACACCCTGGACTTGCTGGATAGGTGGTTCTAAGAAAGCAAAAAAAATTCCCAGGTCCATAAAGACAAGATTACTGAGCTGATGCTTCAAAAGTGTCCGTGGTGAGAGCGAGTGTGTTGTTCTTGGTAAACTGAAGCAGAGTTTAGTTCCCATAACAGGATAGTACATGAGAGATTGGACTTGAACTGAATGTCTGATTCCTCTCCAAATTCTTATGTTGGAGTCCAAATCCCTAATGAGAAAAATATTTTTTTAAAGATTTATTTATTTATTTGAAAATCAGAGTTACACAGAGAGGGGGAGAGAGAGAGAGAGAGAGAGAGAGAGGTCTTCCATCTGATGGTTCACTCCCCAGATGGCCGCAACGGCTGGAGCTGTGCCGATCTGAAGTCAGGAGCCAGGAGCTTCTTCCAGGTCTCCCACGTGGGTGCAGGGGCCCAAGGACTCGGATCATCTTCTACTGCTTTCCCAGGCCATAGCAGAGAGCTGGATCAGAAGAGGAGCAGCCAGGACTAGAACCGGCGCCCATATGGGATGCCGGCGCTTCAGGCCAGGGCGTTAACCCACTGTGCCACAGCACCGGCACCGAGAAAAATATTTTAAGATGAGATCTTTGGAGGTATTTAGGGTTGTGTGAAGTCATGAGTCATCAAGCAATTAGTGCTTTCATGAGAAAATACAACAGTGAATTGCTCTCTCTTTCTCTTCACCATATGAAGGCACACAAAAGGGTAGACACCTGCGAGGTAGGGAGGCAGAGAGCCCGGGCCAGAGCTATCCCACACTGGCACCCTGCTCTTGGACCTCCAGCCTCCAGAACTGTAAGAACAGAAGTTTCTATTTGCTAAAGACAACCCGTCTACTGAAATTTGTTATGGCCTCCTGCAAAGCTAATCCTGAGCCCAAGTGAGGAAGAAACTTGGAACTGTTTTGTACATAAATCTGATGCCTGAAGGATTGCACTTACAGTTTTAAGTATGTTTAATTAAGCCACAAAAGAACTGAAACCCTAAGAAGAAATAAGAAAATATATAAAAAAAAAATAGCAGACACATTAGAAAAAAGAGAATAAGAAAAATATAGAAGATAAAAATGTTTGTTTGACAAATTAGCAGATAAGGAAGCTGAATAATTGGTGAGCAGGAGCTCACGAGTAGTCTGAGGACATTAGATAGAACATTCTACCAGGAAATTGTGAGATGTAAATAGGAAGCGGATTGACAGTTAAGAAACACGAAAGAATTAGAAAGTCCCCATACCCCAACAGGCATCCTGCTTTGTTATTTTTTAATTAAAAAAATTTAAGGTTTATTCATTTATTTGAAAGGCAGAGTAACAGAGAGAGAGAGAGAGAGAGAGAGAGAGAGAGAGATCTTCCATGTGCTGATTCACCCCCCATATGGCTATAACGGTCAGGGCCGGGTTTGGCCAAAGCCAGGAGCTTCTTGTGGGTCTCAAGCTACATGGGTAGCAGGGTCTCAAGCACTTGAGCCATCACCCTCTGCTTTCTCAGGTGCATTAACAGAGAACTGGATTAGAAGTGGAATGGCTGGGATGCTGACTTTACTGGTAATGCCATGATGCTGGTCCCTACCAGGCATTCTAGAAGAATAGAACATAAAAAAATGGGAGAGAACCTGCCTTAAAAGGCTGTGAAAAATTTTTAGATGTGAGGAAATGCATAAATACCTAGAATCAAGAACTACAAAAAGTCCAAGAGGAAAAAAATTTTAAATCTATACCTAAGGGGCCGGCACCATGGTTCACTTGGTTGATCCTCCACCTGCAGTGCCAGCATCCCATATGGGACCGGGTTCTAGTCCTGGTTGCTCCTCTTCCAGTCCAGCTCTCTGCTGTGGTCCAGGAAGGCAGTGGAGGATGGTCCAGGTGCTTGGGCCCTGCACCGAATGGGAGACGAGGAAGAGGCACCTGGCTCCTGACTTCGGATCGGCGCAGCACCAGCCATGTGGCCATTTGGGGAGTGAACCAGCAGAAGAAAGACCTCTCTCTCTGTCTCTCTCACTGTCTATAACTCTACCTGTCAAATTTAAAAAAAAAAATCTATACCTAAATATATCACATTGAAGCTGTAGAACCTAATTTTTTAAAAGCAACCACAGACAAAAGTCATTTGACCAACAGAGTCACAATTATTTGACAAAAACAAAAAATTATCCAACGGAAAACCTGAAACTAGAAAACACAATAATAAATCCCAAGTGCTAAGAAAAAGTAAATATCCTTGGCTATATTGTTATCTGAAAATCTGTTTCAAAGACTAGGAACATAGCCCTTAAAGGCCCCTGCTAAACCAAACTACTAGGAGTGTAATAAAAGAATCAGTGATGGGTAATCACATTAATAATAATGGGAATACAAACATTAGCAATGACAAGGGTGACAAATTTGAAGAAATAAATTCAAGTAGAAAGGGACTACTAGAAAAAAATAGAATGTTAAAAAATCAACTTTGGAGTTAAAACATTCTATGATCCCTTTAATTGTAGGAATAAACTAAAATATTGATTAAGTTTAGACACTTTTATGGCCAGAATTCATGTGGAAAGTTTAAAGATGTTACTAAAGGAAGAGAAATAGAATGTATAACTTTTAAAGCAGGGTCAGAGATGAATAAATAAAATTGTCAATTAAATAGAATCCTGAAATGGAGAAAAATAAAGACATGCTAAATAGAGTATATAAAGTTGTACAAAGCAATCCAAATATATCCATAAATCACAGTAAGTGTAAAATACTAAACTCATCAGTAAATTATAGAAAGTATTAAAACAAATTTTGAAAATGTCAGCTCCACTGCTTATAAGTTACACATAAATATGGCAGAAAACCTGAAAGTAGGAAACTATTCCAAGAAACGTAAAACAAAAGGAAACTTGTATAGCTATAATATACCTGACAAAATAATAATCTTTAAGTAAAATAAACCACCAAGGATATACAGAAAGTATAACCTAAATAAATAATAGCCTAGAGTTATAAAAAATAACCAAAATTACAATAAAAATGGACAAATCTGTAGCCATAAGACTTTCATAGAGTTATTTCTGTAATTAATGAAACTGACAGATGAAAAAGTAAATATGTAGTAAATGTTGGAAAATTAATGAGTTTGATCTAATTTACATATATAGAATCCTATACCCAATAGTTAAAGATCACACATTCTTTCTTTTTAACTTTTATTTAGTAAATATAAATTTCCAAAGTACAGTTTATGGATTACAATGGCTTTTCCCCCCCATAACTTCCCTCCCACCCGCAACCCTCCCATCTCCTGCTCCTTCTCCCATTCCCTTCACATCAAGATTCATTTTCAATTCTCTTTATATGCAGAAGATCAATTTAGTATATATTAAATAAAGATTTCATCAGTTTGCACCCACATAGAAACACAAAGTGTAAAATACTGTTTGAGTACTAGTTATAGCATTACTTCACATTGAACAACACATTAAGGACAGAGATCCTACATGAGGAGTAAGTACACAGTGACTCCTGTTGTTGATTTAACAATTTGACACTCTTGTTTATGGCGTCAGTAATCTCCCTAGGCTCTAGTCATGAGTTGCCAAGGCTATGGAAGCCTTTTGGGTTCACCGCCTTCGATCTTATTCCAACAGGGTCATAGTCAAAGTGGAAGTTCTCTCCTCCCTTCAGAGAAAGGTACCTCCTTCTTTGATGACCTGTTCCTTCAACTGGGATCTCATTCGCAGAGGTCTTTCATTTCGTCTTTTTTTTTTTTTCCCCAGAGTGTCTTGGCTTTCCATACCTAAAATACTCTCATGGGCTCTTCAGCCAGATCCGAATGCCTTAAGGGCTGATTCTGAGGTCAGAGTGCTGTTTAGGACATCTGCCATTCTATGAGTCTGCTGTGTGTCCTGCTTCCCAATCATACATTCTTTTAAAATATATGTACATCATTTACAAATGTTGAACACATAATATTTCCAAAAAAAAAAAGTTTTAGAAAGCATCTAGGGTCTCCATTGGGTGGGTGATATTCTCAGGTCACCATGATATTACATGAAAAATGAGTAGCTGAAAGCCATCCATCTGTTTACCAGTTTGAAAACATACCTCTAAATAATTATGTGTCGATGATGACATTGTAACACCAAAATGTAGGAGTTGGTGCTGAAATAATCTTTAAAACCACTGAGTACACATACTAGGGAAAAAAGACGATTGCAAATTAAGAAGTTGTCTGACCAATTTAAAAGTTTAGGAATAGGAGCACTTACAAGTTAACAGGCAGGGCAAGAAAGATGAGATTCCTATACTACAAATTTGAGATACTCACTTATCCCTATCCACTCCTAAAAGCACTTAGCTCATGAATATACTACTTGGTGGTAACACACAAAAATTAGACTTTGAATTCTGGTGCAATCACGTATGCACGGTTGTGGACACATTGATTTTTCTGGGACTCATTGTTTTCATCTGTAAAATGGGAATCATAAAACACAGGCAGGTCTCATCATCCAAGTATTTTTTATCCAAACTTTTTTTTTTTTTTGACAGGCAGAGTGGACAGTGAGAGAGAGAGACAGAGAGAAAGGTCTTCCTTTGCCGTTGGTTCACCTTCCAATGGCCGCGGCCGGTGCACCACGCTGATCCGATGGCAGGAGCCAGGAGCCAGGTGCTTTTCCTGGTCTCCCATGGGGTGCAGGGCCCAAGCACCTGGGCCATCCTCCACTGCACTCCCTGGCCACAGCAGAGGGCTGGCCTGGAAGAGGGGCAACCAGGACAGAATCCGGCGCCCCGACCGGGACTAGAACCCGGTGTGCCAGCGCCGCTAGGCGGAGGATTAGCCTAGTGAGCCGCGGCGCCAGCTTTTTATCCAAACTTTTATTGGGAAATAATACCCGTGGTTCTATGAAAACATTGACTAATGATCTGTCCTCTTCACAGAACTCCTGCTCAAGCATCTCGGTGATGCTTGGCATAGCTGGTGTTGGTTGGAATCTCACTGACCATCCAATGTCAAAAACTCTCTGCATTTTCAGAGAACAATAATGAGCATTAAGAACATAATGTGAAGTCTGCACTGGCGTGTCCTCAGTTCTCGGGGCATCCTGCAGATGCCGTCTGCTTAAAGCTCTTCTCTCCCACCCCACTTCCCTGGGTACAATTTAACCCACAAATAGAGAGCAGTTTCCCTAGTAGATCTCAGTTGGTCACTTCAATTGAAAGTCAGTCTTGGTCCACAGCAATTGGCCATAAGAAGTTTTTTTTTCACTGGGACTCGGTGGGCTTCCTACAACTAATCTCCAAGCCATGGTGTGAGGTAGCAAATGATTACCCAGGAGGATTGGCCCACCCTTAATATGGACTTCACCATGGCTCTCACATGTGAAGTATTTGTACCATTTTTACCTCCACTTACACCAGTGATACAGTTTCCAGAAAACTTGGCACTCTGCTATGCTAAAAGAGGAAACAAATTTGTATTTCACAGTTGAATATAGGAGAGTTTTAGTTATAATATTATTTTTAAAAATAATATAATGCAAGTTGCCAAGAAAACACAAAACACTAACAGAGCAAATGATGCAGGATATGATGAGGTCAGTGAAAATGGAGAACTCTTTGAATCACACATAAAATCATTAACAAATACCCTGCCGAGTTATTCTGTGTTAATACTCAATTTATAAAATTGGAGGATAAGCAGTTGGTGCGGTGGCTAAGACATCACTTTGGGTGCCCACATCCCATGATGGAGTCGTAGACTGAAGTCCAGCTCTGCTTCCCATTCCAGCTTCCTGCTGTTGTGTACCCTGGGCGGCAGCAGATGATGGCTCAAGGTCTTCTGTCCATGCCACTCACATGGGAGATCCGGATTGAGTCTACAGGTCCTTACTCTATCTCTCTCTCTTTCTCTCTCTCTCTCCCCACCCATCCCTCCACTGCCTTTTAAATACATAAATAAATATAAATTAAAAAATTGATAACAAGATAGATATTTCAAAGAATAATTTTAATATAAATTTCTGAGGAGAAGAACTCAAACTATAAAATCAACCCTCTATGATCATACTGAAAATACTAACCTAAAATGAAGAATATTGTACTAGACCATCATGTAGTTTTTTTGCCAAAAAAAAAAAGCCCACTGAAATCATTCTTTGTTCATTTTAAGAATTAGTGGAAATAGTTACAGGTGTGTGTGTTGTATATGCTGTTGATGTAAGATAAAATAAATGTGTGTCACAATGTTAATCATTTTTTAAGATAATGTTCTAATCAACCCTTCTCTACTCCACCCTTCAATCAGCAAAACACAATTTACTATGAGGTAGTGGTTTCCACATCCAGTGAGATCTTTCAAATGGTCTTTCCCAGCACCTGTTGTACTTGGGTAGGGAAGGCCTCATGAACCTCTATTCAGGATTGTTGTGAACCTTAACTGAGATAACTTATGTATGACAATGTGCCTCACCCATGGCTGTCATTCAATAAACATTAGCACTTAACCATCCTTGCTAAGTTATGAATCTAAAACATTAAAGATCTCCATGCAAACTTTTAATGTAGCTTTCCAACATTGTTGCCCAATATTGTTCTCCAGAAACTCCACCATCTTATCCAAATTAAAGTCCTGTCTATCTTCCACATATCCCATCACAGTCAATCTCATGGGAGTTTTTTTTTTTTCTAAAAAACCTTTCTACATGTCCAGAAACTATAAGGTTCAGCTTTAAAGCAACTTCTTGAAGAAGCCCTAATCTTAACACTCCAGTTGACAGTAAACTTTTCCCTTGTATTCTGTATTCTCATAGTATATACTCTTTGATGGCACTATCACATTCTTCCCAGGAAGTGTTACTTTTATTTTGTTTCCCTTACTAGATTGTAATCTCTGTTAAGAGTACTCCCCATGTTTTAAAAATTAATTGACATATTTCACTCAGCATGATTTTCCAGATTCCTCCATTTTGTTGCAAATGACCGGATTTCATTGTTTTTTTACTGCTGTATAGTATTCTATAGAGTACATGTCCCATAATTTCTTTATCCAGTCTACTGTTGATGGGCATTTAGGTTGAAAACAGGTCTTAGCTACTGTGAATTGAGCTGAAATAAACATTAAGGTGCAGACAGCTTTTGTGTTTGCCAATTTAATTTCCTTTGGGTAAATTCTAAGGAGTGGGATGGTTTGGTTGATGGTAGGGTTATATTCAGGTTTCTGAGGAATCTCCAGACTGACTTCCATAGTGGCTTGACCAGTTTGCATTCCCACCAACAGTGGGTTAGTGTCTCTTTTTCCCCACATCCTCACCAGCATCTGTTGTTGATAGATTTCTGTATGTGAGTCATTCTAACTGGGGTGAGGTGAAACCTCATTGTGGTTTTGATTTGCATTTCCCTGATTGCTAGTGATCCTGAACATCATGCTGAGTTAAATAAGCCAGTCCCAAAGGGACAAATATCATATGTTCTCCCTGATCACTGACAACTAATCGAGCACCAAAAAGGAAACCTGTTGAAGTGAAATGGATATTATGACAGTGACTTGATCAGCCCTTGTCCTGACTGTCGATGAACAACTTAATACTTTATCCCTTTTAGTATTTTTTTGTTCTACTTAATACTATTGGTTGAACTCTTTAATTAATACACAATTATTCTTAGGTGTTTAAATTTAACTGAAAAGTGATCCCTGTTAAATGTAAGAGTGGGAGGAGATGTACAGTTTGGCACATGCTCAGTTGGACTTGCCCCAAATGGTAGAGTTAAAAACATGCCAGGGAATTCCAATTCAATCCCATCAAGGTGGCATGTACTAGTTTTTTTTTTGTTTTGTTTTGTTTTTTTTTTTTTTGAGGATTTCGTTTTTGTTTTTTTAATTCTAGTGTAAAACAAATCAGCTCAGGGTGTTTTCCTGAATAAATGATCCCATGGTCTTTTCTGCAGCATTTGCCTCATGTCTGCTCAGTCACATAAAACACGGAAAACACTGGGTGGGGACAGTCTTTCACATTGTTGCTTGCAATTCCTAAGTGGTCAGTATCTTTATTTTCACTTCTGGGTAAGAGAAAAGACATTTTCGTCCATTAATTCACCTACTTGCTCCTGGAGGACGTTAACCAACTCTGCTATTACGAAGACATGGGTGTCATCAATGTCTTGAATGATGAACTTCTTCCCTAGGGCATTGGATTCATCCAAGTACAGCAGAAACTGCTTCTTGGCAGGATCACATTCTATGAGCACTCCTTTCAAGACGTTGACCATCTTTGTCCAGCCGGAAGGGGCAGAGGATCTCAACCAAGCTCACCCCACCGGCTTGCCCCAAACTCGCCACGCACCGCAGCCCACAGACCTGGCGGCTCCCAGACGTCCCGCAGCACGCGCCCGGGCAGCTCACTAGTCAAAGTGATCAATTTCAGTTCACAACTGATCACACTGATAGGATTAAGAGTCAAAGGGATCACATAAACAAGACTAGTGTCTGCTAATACTGATAGAATTAAAAAGGGAGAGAAAGATCCAACATGGGAAGTAGGATACACAGCAGACCCATAGAATGGCAGATGTCCTAAACAGCACTCTGGCCTCAGAATCAGCCCTTAAGGCATTTGGATCTGGCTAAAAAGCCCATGAGAGTATTTTAGGTATGGAAAGCCAAGACACTCTGGCAAAAACAACAACAACAAAAACAAAAACAAAACACCTAAATGAAAGATCTCTGCGAGTGAGATCCCAGGGGAAAAAAAATGGGCCATCAAAGAAGGAGGTACGTTTCTCTGAAGGGAGGAGAGAACTTCCATTTTGACTATGACCTTGTCTAAATAAGATCGAAGTCGGCGAACTCAAAAGGCTTCCATAGCCTTGGCAACTCATGACAAGAGCCTAGGGAGATTACTGATGCCATAAACAAGAGTGTCAAATTGTTAAGTCAACAACAGGAGTCATTGTTTACTTACTTCTCATGTGGGATCTGTCCTTAATGTGTTGTCCAATGTGAAGTAATGCTATAACTAGTACTGAAACAGTATTTTTATACTTTGTGTTTATGTGTGGGTGCAAACTGTTGAAATCTTTACTTAATATATACTGAATCGATCTTCTGTATATAAAGATAATTGAAAATGAATCTTGATGTGAATGGAATGGGAGAGGGAGCAGGAGATGGGAGGGGTGCGAGTAGGAGGGAAATTATGGGGCGGGGAGCCAATGTAATCCATAAACTGTACTTTGGAAATTTATATTTACTAAATAAAAAATTAATTAAAAAAAGAAATCTTAATATATACTAAATTGATCTGCATATACAGAAAATTGAAAATGAATCTTAATGTGAATGGAATGGTAGAATGGGAGATGAGAGGGTTGTGGGTGGGAGGGAAGTTAGGGGGGGAAGCCACTGTAAATCAAAAGCTGTACTTTGGAAATTTATATTTATTAAATAAAAGTTAAAAAAATTGACATAAACATATATTTTTTAGGTATAGTGTGAAATTTCAATACATGTGTACAATGTGTAAAGATCAGATCAGGGCAATTGGTGTATCCATCATTGCAAACATTTACCATTGTGTTGGGAACCCCACTGACACTGTAACTTGTGGATTAAAGTCATTCATCCACCAATTCATTCATAACCATTTATGGAATACCAAGAACAGTTGATGCTTTAGAACCATGTACTGCTTGAGTGAATGAATTAAAGATAGAGAAGTTAATTAAATGGTCATAATCAGAAGTTTTCTTTAGGCTTGCCTAGTAAGGTATCTTCCCAATCTTCTCTAAACCATGAGAACATTCAGGATCCTGGAAATATGCCTTTCCAGCGATGTGCTTGAAAGGATAGCATGTGTTATTCATTACATCACACATAACCTTTTCAAGTTTGCAATCAATCTTTCTTGGAAGGCTGGTGTCATTTAGAAAGTGTGGCAGTGTGCTGGAAGGAGAGACAATCTGAGCTGGCTACAGTCTGTGAATACAAATACCCTATTTAAAGATCCAAACATGAAGAAGGAGGATGTACTAAACACATCATTTTCCTTCCAAGTGATTGAAAAGGGAGGGTTCATTGAAGCTTTGTTGGGTTTCAATGCATTGATTTTTTTGCTACCTATTTTTCTCAGGTTCGTCAGGTACTTAAGAGTCAATTTCAAGTTGCCTGCAGACTTCTTTTCTCATGTTTCTTAAAACTATTTGTGATTAAATCACCTGCATTGTCTTCCAGGATCTAATGATTCTCTTCCTGCTAAACCCTGGTTTTTTCCTTTATTTTATTCTGCTTATCACATCTTTATTTTCTACTACACTGCTTGCTTTTGGTATCCCCATCAATTTTTCTGTTTCTTGATTCTCTGTACACTCTCATATTTGTTCACCTATCTATGCATTCAGCATATAGATTCCAAGTATCATTAGGGTCAAACACTGCTCTGGTCAGAGACAGGGTCCTTTCATTTGGGGGGAGGACAGTACGGAATAGTGATGGAAAATCTGAGGATATAAATAAGTCCTATGACACAATGAGCAAGCCCAGGATAAAATCACATAAATAAAATATGTATACAACCATGATGCCACCTCTATAAAAATGCTGGAGAGGAGCATTGATTATGGGACCAAAATGACAGCTAAGGATTCTTGGCGGAAATTCACATGAAACTGAGATTTATGTTAAAAAGTGGGTGAAAAGAGGGAATTCCAGGGTACCAGGATGAAACAGTGAAGGCGAAAGATGGCTGATTGAGAGTAGTTCTCACAGTGCCGGCTATGGGCCCACTGCACTGGGATGATAGAGTGCTTGCTGAGTTGCGTATGGGTAGACGTAGCCCCCAGATCTATTGTTCTGGATTCTCTGGAAATAGCTAAAATATGTCTTCATTAGGTCCTCCAGATTAATTTTGGGCATAGCAAGTTGAAAAACATTGTATAAAGACTGGGAAGGGTGGAACATTGGTAGATAAGAGGCTGATTGACTTGATTAATATGAACGTAGATTGAATGTAAATGCAAGGGTAGCTGGGAGGCTCTTAACCTTATTACTATCATAACATATCTGAGAGGATTTCCACTGGAGAGGTGAGTGCTTGTTAGGTGCCATTCTCCAAATGGAATAGCATTTATTTCTTAAAATGATTAATGCATATTGTATTTTTCTATACCTGGGTTACTAAACCCTGTCAGAGAAAATGATAAGGTCACACAGAGGACTCCACTATCAGATGTGGTCTTCACCGCTTTTTTTTTTTTTTTTTTTTTTGACAGAGTGGCCAGTGAGAGAGAGAGACAGAGAGAAAGGTCTTCCTTTTGCCGTTGGTTCACCCTCCAATAGCCACCGCGGCTAGCGTGCTGTGGCGGGCGCACCACGCTGATCTGAAGGCAGGAGCCAGGTGTTTATCCTGGTCTCCCATGCGGGTTCAGGGTCCAAGCAGTTGGGCCATTCTCCACTGCACCCCCGGGCCACAGCAGAGAGCTGGACTGGAAGAGGAGCAACCGGGACAGAACAGGTGCCCCAACCGGGACTAGAACCCCGGGGTTCTGGCGCCACAGGCGGAGGATTAGCCAAGTTAGCCAGGGCGCTGGCTCTCAAGGCAGTTTTTAAAGAGGTGTCCCCCACTAGCCCATCTCCCCATTTTTCATGTCCTGATGTCTAGCTGGGAATTTACGTGTCTAAAGACAGCCTTAGTACCCCTTACAATGACGTGTGTCTATTCTCTAGGTGCTGATGGATGGGGTTTAATGGAAGTGATATGTACATCTTCTGGGACATTATCTTTTTTTTTTTTTTTTTTTTTTTTGACAGGCAGAGTGGACAGTGAGAGAGAGAGACAGAGAGAAAGGTCTTCCTTTTGCTGTTGGTTCACCCTCCAATGGCCTCCGCGGTTGGCGCGCTGCGGCCGGCGCACCGCGCTGATCCGATGGCAAGAGACAGGAGCCAGGTGCTTTTCCTGGTCTCCCATGGGGTGCAGGGCCCAAGCACCTGGGCCATCCTCCACTGTACTCCCTGGCCACAGCAGAGGGCTGGCCTGGAAGAGGGGCAACCGGGACAGAATCCGGCGCCCCGACCGGGACTAGAACCCGGTGTGCCGGCGCCGCTAGGCGGAGGATTAGCCTAGTGAGCCGCGGCGCCGGCCTGGGACATTATCTTAAAAGAAGAAAGTATGAGTTTGTTTTTTAATCTCCTTCTTTCAGATAGAATGTGGATAAAATGCCTCAAATCCCAGCAGCCAACCTGAACCATGAGGCAAATTTGGGAAACTACACAAGACATGGGACTCAAATTAGAAGCTTCTGGCTAGCTGAGACAATGGAATGCCATTCCAGCCTGAATTGACTGTGCCTGGACTCCTTGGTCTTGAATGAGAAAAGCAGTTCTGCCTAGGTTAGCAGTGCTGTCAGAGGCTTTTGGTATCAGAACCCTATCATGGATAGCATCCTGCCAACAACCCTTCACTTCCACCACTACTCATACTGTCCAAATCGTCGGTGATAGTTCTTGCTGCGTCTCAAACCACTTAACACTGTCCTCGACTCCTCTTCTTTCATTTTTTAAAATTCTTTTTATTTAAAAAAAATTTAGTTGAAAGAGCAAGCAAGCGAGCGAGGGAGAAAGATCTTCCATCTGCTGGTTCACTCCCCTAATGTCTGCAACAGCAGTGACAGAGGCAGACTGAAGCCAGGAGCCCAGAACTCCTTGTGGTTCTCCCATGTGCTTGGCAGTTCTTGAGCCATCACCTGCAGTCTCCCCTGGGTGTATAGTCACAGGAAGCCTTATGGAAGTGAGAGAGACAGAACTCCATCTCTGGCATCTCAACACAGGATGCAGGCATCCCAAATAACGGCTTAACCTGCTGCACCACAACACCTGCCCCAACTCCTCTTCTTTTAAATGTTCTCACTTTTGGAATTCAATGGTACTATATTACCCTGGATTTTTTTCCCTCAAACTCTCAAGTCAGAGTTCTCAATCATGCTCACCTGGGGAGCTTTGGAAAATGTGAACCTCCAGGTCTCAGTCCCAGAGATTTGGATTTCCTTGGTCGGGATAGGGTCCTGCCATGAGTACTCTATACCAACCCCACTCTTATTTCCTACCATGTTCATTCACTTCAACTGATTTCATCTCGTAGCTTCAGGTACCATCAACAGGCAGATGACTTTCAAGCTGATTTCTCTCCAATCTCTCCTCTGAGCTTCAGTACGTAGTACCCAGTGGGACAGCACCAATGGATGTATCATTAACACTGCATGATTATTATATGCAATGTTCCATTATCTCTTCTCACTCCCCTAAAATATTCGTATTTCTCTTCTGTGTGAATAATATTACATAGTGATCACCAGTAGTACTACATAATATTCACTAAGTTAATAGTTGGAAGAACTAGAAAATTCCAATTCCCCATCAAGTCCCCTCATTCCCCCAGTCTCCCCATCTAATCAACCATTACACTTAGCTTCTAAGTTAATATCTCCCACATTCATGTCCTTCTCTGCATCTCCACTACCTCTTTTCGGTTGAGACAGTCGTTCTTGCCTGTAGCAGTGTCTCGGCAGTCTCCCAATCCTTTCTGCACACAGCAGCTTGAGTAAACATTTTAAAAGACATGTCCAATTATGACACTTGTTTGCCTAGGATCCTTTAGGGGCTTCCTTTTGCTTTGGGATGAAAATCAAATGCTTTTCCCTCTCCCACAGGACCTTCTTTTGATACGGGCCTTTCCTACCTCTCCAAACTTATGGCTCACCATTTCCCTCCACCAGTATGCTACTGAATAAAGTTAGGAAATGTTTGTGAGTCCACAGATTCAAATCCCTGTACCCATCCTCACTTCCATGATACTCAAATGTCCTGCTTTCTAATCTGGTGAACCATATTGTTTCAGGTGTTTTATTGGAGAGGCAGAAAGAGAGAGAGAGAGAGAGAGAGAGAGAGCACTCCCATCCATTGGTTCAGTCCCCAGAGGCCTGTAATGGCCAGGACTGGGCTGGGCAGATGCCAGGGGCCAGGAATTTCATCCAGGTCTCTCACGTGGGTAACAGAGACCCAACTATTGCATCATCACCTGCTACCTCCCAGGGTTTTCATTGGCTGGCAGTTGGAGTTGGGAGTAGAGCTGGGGCTCAACCTCAGGTCCTCCAGTGGGGTGTGCAGGCATCTCAGCCGGCATGGTAACCACTAGGCCGAGTGCCTGCCATGGTCAAACAGCTCCTACACATCCTGGAGTGAGGGAACTCTGCACGCAACCTAGCAAATGTCACGGACACTACACGACCTAGCTTCATTGGCTCCAAACTCATGTTCTTTCCACACTAACATGTACATACACAAAGATACCCTGCGAAGTGGCAATAATAAAGAACGAATTGATGGCAGACTCAATGCTTTGAAGTGTTTTCTAGGTTGACTATATCTTCTGGCTTTTCTGATTAGCCTGTAGCTTCTAACAAGCTCATAAAACAGCATTAAGTTATGTTCATCTAAAAGCAAAACATTTGGTTAATTAAACTAATTTAGTAAAAAAGAAATAACTGAGTTCATTGGAGGAACACCGGTTTTCTTTTTGAATGAGTTAATTTGGTGTCAACGCAGGCTTACACTCTGAGTGTTTTTTCCTCTCCATTTGGATTTTGAATTTGAAAGTTGGCTTGTGCTTTGCTTCCTCGCATTACACAAAAGATGAATTCTAGAACACAGGACAGCAGAAGAATTTCAGCGGGGACCTGAGTTCCTGCTGAATTCAAGATGAGGGATGCACTGGATTCCTTCTTGGGGTGACAAGGTGACTGTGGCAATCATTTTGAACAGGATCCTGGGGCTGGGCATGCTCACTCTGTGAGGAATTCCCACTACAAATGGAGAGGAGCAATGACATAGGTTAAAAAAAAATCTGCCTCTGTGACAAGGTCAGTTATGCATTCCCACACCCGTACAGAGCTGCTTTCCCCAGAGTCACAGATGGTAGTGATGAGTCAGTATCTGGGAAGAAAGCCGGTAGTCCCAGGACCACGAAGGTGCCAGCGTCCCCTTGCACAGGGGCTGAGGGAGAAACTGAACCTAGCTCTTTCAAGAGATTTTCTTTACCTGGAGACAAGGCCCAAGAACTTTGGAAACAAAGTTCTAATAAACCACTTACGAAGCCTTACTAAAATAAATCACCACTTTTTCTTTAAGCTTGATACTGTTTGGTTTTTTGATGTTAGCATTGAAAAAGTCATAACATAACTTTAAACATATGGCAAGTTGCTCCATTTTACTCAAAACAAGAGAAAAAATAAAAATGGAAAAGGATACTATTTTTATTTATGTGATTGGCAAGAATTTCAAATAGTTAAACTTCGAGGAAGGAGGAACCTTCAGACACTGCTAATGAAATAAATTTGTTTGTTGCAATGTTTATAAAGGAAAATGTGGGAATATTTATTAAAATAAAAAACACATGCAGTACAACCCCAGAAATTTCACTTCTAGAAATGTATTGTACAAATGTACTTACACATGTGAGAATGGTATGTAGGAGGCTACTCATTATAGTGTTGTTTGCAACATTAAGAGAAAGGGAATCTAAGTGTTCAACAAGAAAGATTGGGTAAATGAAGTATGGTAAATATGGTAAATATTCTAAGGATGTAAAAAAATCATAAATTTTATTCTGATGTGAAGTATCTCTAATGTACGTGGTTTTTTGTTGTTGTTGTTTTATTGTGTTTCTTTCTCTCACTCTCCTCTTTTTTTTTTTTTTTTTTTTTGGAAGGTCAAAGTTTTGGGGCCAGCCCTGTGTTACAATGGGTAAAGTCACTGCCTGTGTTGCTAGCATCCCATGAGTGCTGTGATGATCAGGAGATATTCCAGGACTCAGGTAGCCCCTATGAGATGAACTGAAAAGTTTTGGTCCCTTTGTTCCTCCTCCAAAGGCAGAAGAGTTTAGCACGCATCACTGGGGGTTGTGACCACAGATTTTCCTTTGATTTTGCTGTAAGTGGAAGTTTCGACAATTACTCATAGAAGCATTACAAACCAAGCCAACTGACAGAGAGCATGTTGAAATGGCAGAGTCCTGGAGACAGAAAATAACTAGATTCTGACACATTCGTACATTTGTGACCATTGGCAAGGACTTCTAACTTTTCTGAACCTTAGTTTCTTTGTCTATAGAATGTAGATTACGTCACCACCCTTGTAAATGTCTTTCTCACTAGTTATCTTTCTAAAAGTCAGTGCTCAGTTGGTCAGTGATGCTCAGTGTCTAACGAAGTCCTCTTTCCAGCAGGAAATGAGCTGATAAAAAGCACAGCAAGACAAAAACATTCAAAGAAAAATTTCCAACAGAATGGCAGATTTCCCATTTTCTGCATTCCCAAAGGAAGTTTTAATGGCAGTTACATGACCCTTTTTCTATCACTACATAGTTAGTATATTGCTTAAGAGGGGTTAATGTTATGATTTAGGATAACCTTCTGGGTCGTGAGGAGCCCGATGTGATCAAGAATGCATATCATCTGGACATCTCACATTGACATTACCAAGACTACATGGACTTCTACTAGAAATGGGGTGAGTGAATTTTAAAACTTTTCTGTAGACATGATCACTTTATGAAATGTATGAGAAGAAAGACCTGTATACCTGGTACCCACTTTGGAACTCATTCCTTTTCCTTTTTGTTATACAACTCTGATTTTCCTTGAGACCATCCTAACCCTAACCCCAAACCCTTATTCCAAACCTGCAGTCCACACAGTGGGGGTAAAGTTAAGTCTCTGCCTGGCTTAAGAAGAAGGATTTACCTCAGAGCTGGATCCCTAGAACAAAACAAACCTTTATACTCAGTCATGTGAATATCACACTCCATTTCTGTCAATGATAGAAGAGGATCTGGTTCAGAAGTTTGTACTCAACTTGGAACTGTGAGAGTTTAAGTCTGAAGTGGCCAGGGTCACCACTGAGAAAAATCTACGTAAAATGGAGGAAAGCTGGGGTTGGGAGAGAAAAAGAGATCTTGAGAGTCAAGAACATGTAGATCCGATTACATGAATAATACATTTCTTTTCACTTTGTTCACTGAGTAGGGTGTTCTAACTCTTGTAAGTGAACATATCTCAACTAAATCAATGGGTTTTCAATACATGAAAAGATGCTTAACTGAAAATATAGGACATACAATCACACTGACATACCACTTTTCAACTATCAGACCTACAATAAATAGAACCTTGATAACTGACTGTATAGTCCAACTTACAGAGTAACAGGAATTATCAGGCTTTGCTGCTGGGAGTTTGAAGATGCTATATTCCATGGGGTAGTTTGCAAATGTTTATTGAAATTACAAAGGCATCATTTTTTAACTCAAGAATTTCACTTCCAGGATTTGTTCTATAGATGTGTCTCTAAATGGGAAATGAAGTAACATGTATCCATTATAGCGTTGTTTGTAAAAAGAGAAGGTATCAGTCAAAATGTCCATCAATGAGGGTCTGGATAAATGAGAAATTAAAGTACATCTCTCAGGGGAACCCATGAAGCTGTGAAAAAGCATGAGGAATTCCTTTTTGTGCTAAAATTGACATCCCTTCAACATACATTGCTAGAAAAAATTGTTTAAAGCACAGATATTTGCGTAAAAATGGGGGTGGGGCTGAAATGTCATTTTATATTTGCTTGTATGTATATGAATATCTCAGAAAACTAGAGAAGATGCTGAGAGAAACAGTGATCCACAGAGCAAGAGTATTACATGGGATTTAGGGGTAAGTGGGGGAGGGGAAGCCTATCACTGTATACTTTAATTTTTTTAATATTTGGAATGATGTAAACTCTTCATAAATATTTTCAATATATATTTTTGAGAGAAAAATACAATACCAATAGAGTGGGGTTCTGGAATTCTAAGTCAGGTATGGGGTGCTGGTGCCCAAATGTCAATGGCATAAATTGGATGAGCAGGATTTCTTGCACCTTGTCAGTTCCAGTTATGCTGCTTTGCTGAAAAGAGCAACAGTGCCCCCTATAGGAAATGTTGAGAATCTTCTGCTTGGTTCCTTTATTATTTTCCGGGATTGAAGATAGGATATGGACAAGGATGAGAGGATTGCTTTTCCACTGGATTTGCTGGACAAAAGTGCTTTGAATCATTTACTGTCAGATACACCTACCTATGATAGGTAAAACCTATTTAGAAGAAATTAGTGGATAAGGAAAGGAATAAAGGAAGATTTTTTTCAATGAAAATCTTTTTGTACATTCTAATTTTTGATCCCTGTAACTGTATAATCTATTGAAAAATGTAATAAAATTTCAGGGCAAAGAATCATAATGATACTAAGTGTCTGCATTGCTTTAAGCAAAGGCACCTATGTATTTTTAAAGTATCTACCTTACCATAGTGTTGTCTGCTAATATGTTAAGTGCATGGTGCCAATTCAGGAATACCAGCTCTGCCTAAAATGAGTTATGATTGCTTGATGCCAGAGAAAACTGCAACCCCCAACATCTGCCTCAATGGGAAGTGATATCCTAAGCAAATACAGCCCAAAAAAGGAGCTGTGAGGATGTAGCCTAAGAGCTCACTCAACCTGCAAGTGAAGAGACTGCCAAGGCAGAGGGGAGCTAGATACAGAGAAATAGAGTGACTGGGGGCGGGGGTGGGGGTGGGGGTGGGGGGATTGAGAGCTTTGATGGAATCTGGTGAGTCTTGTGTCCAGACATACTGAAGCTCTGATTTATCTCTGCCTTTTCAGTTGTAATCATAATGAGTCCCTTTTTCTAAAGCCAAATGAAGTGCTGGGGGTTTTCACTTGTAATTGAAAGACTCCTGTTGGTTTCTAATGGTGCCCAACCTCATAATAAATGAAAAAATTGAAATGAGATAACATTTTCACCTGTCATATTGGAAAAAAGGGAAAATTAAAATGGACAATACATTATGTTGGCCAAGTATTCTCATATTTTACTTGTGAGAGCATGAGCTAACAAACCCCAAAAGAAGGGACATTTGACCTATTTGTTAGAATTGTAAATAAGTATATGCTTCACCCCAGCAATTGTGATTTTGTGTAACTTGGCCCACAAATGTGTACATATACATGCAAAACGAGGCATGTGCAAGAGGCTTCCATGAAGTATTTTTTCCAAAAACCAACAATAGGACTCAACCCATTTGTTCATCACTAGAGAACTTCAAATCCCTTAAAAAGGGTAAGTAATTCCTTTAGGAACCGATCGTGGAAAATTCCCTAATATATAGTTGTGTAGAAAAAAAAAAGTAACAGAGGAATATGAATACCTTGCTATAATTAGTATTCAAAAGGGTTTGGAGGGGGCTAGCGCCCTGGCTCACTGGGTTAATCCTCCACCTGCGGCGCCGGCACACCGGGTTCTAGTCCCAGTTGGGGCGCCGGATTCTGTCCTGGTTGCCCCTCTTCCAGGCCAGCTCTCTGCTGTGGCCCGGGAGGGCAGTGGAGGATGGCCCAGGTGCTTGGGCTGCTGCATGCATCGGAGACCAGAAAGTACCTGGCTCCTGGCTTCGGATCGGCGCAGCGCCAGCTGTAGCGGCCATTTGGGGGGTGAACCAATGGAAGGAAGACCTTTCTCTTTTCTCTCTCATTATCTATCTCTACCTGTTAAATGAATTTAAAAAAATAGTTTGGAGAAGGAATTCGCTTTCATATTTAGTTGTATTTGCATGAAAGTCTCCAGATAAATAAACAAAAAAATGAATTACCAAAGAAAGGGATGAAGAAAGTTTTTTTTTAAATGAAAATCTTTTTGTACATTTTACTTTATGATCCCTGTAACTGTATAATCTATTGAAAAAATGTAATGAAATTTCGGGGCAAAGAATCCTAACTTAAATGTTGGCTATACAGACTCTAACTGTTTGAATGAGGACACCTTTAGATGGGATTATATGGATTGCACTCCGTAACTAGATTTTCTGATTCTTTCTCGTTTGAGAGCAGGCTGTGGCGCAGGGAAGCAGTAGCCTGAGGTTGTAGTGCCACCTACAGGACAACTGAGCATAGTTTGGCTTGTGTCTGGGCTTTTGGAGGGGGAGGGGCAGAGCCAGAGTTTACCAAGACTTGAGCATGGAGTGGTGATTTTTCTCACTGGAGTTGTTATTGCAAACAAAATTTTCATGGAAGAATGCTGGACATTTAAGCCTTAGAGCTAAACACCTCCAATTACAAAGATTGAATTTATCGCTCACTCTGTACCCCCAACATGTAGTTTTAGGCAAAGGAATGGAATATCTCTGAGCCACAGTGTCTACACCTGCAAAATGTACAAGATGCTGTCTATACTGCAGGTGAATATCTCACGGTGCTTTCAAAGACTGTTTTTTTCCAGAGAAGCTGTAACTCTGCCAAAGAATAGCCTAAGATTTCTTGTCTTACAATGAGACCCTTGCACACCCCAAACACCCTTTGTGCTCTCAACAAGAATGAGCTAGTAAAGAGTTAAAGCCCACAGGAGAGATCTCCTTCCCCAATGTTCCCAACTCAATGGGGCCATGGGAGATAAAGGATGGAGGGAATCTGACCAGAGCAGCTGGATGGGATAAGGAGCTTGTACTGCGTCCAGATGGGGAGCGCCTTGAGTCCCTGTCCTATCATGGGGACTGCTCTGGACTGGAAACCCCTCTCTGTTGTGGCCCAATCTCGTCCTTACCAAATTTATTTCTTCTGTAATTATCCAATTCTTTCCCTGTCCTTCAATGCATTGCACTTAGGATTATCCTGGAAGCATATCAGAACCTGATCAAGAAGAATCACCCAGAAATCCGGGACTCACAACCATACCTAGATGGGTCTTTGTGTGGTTTCCCTCTCAGGAAAGGGGAAGTGAAGTTTTCATAGCATCTCATGATGGCTTCATTCAGAAGGAATGGGTCTATTTGTAAGGACACATGTTAGTAGAAGTCATGTGTGGATTATAGCAAACACTTGTAATGTTAACCAGCAAGCATTTTTTTGCCCTTCTTTATTTAGTACCACTTTGACCTTTCACTGGACAGCTGGAATCCCCATCTCTCTCTCAGTCCATCCAGCTGGGTGATTTTGACTCTGTCCCTGGCTCGAGGGGAGATCGTGTGACTCAGGCCTGGCCCATCGGAGCACTTGCATCCTGGGCCCCACTCAGGTCAGAGAGATTCAGAACACGGTCTCCACCGATGTTGGAGCTATGAGAATGAAGGAAGGGGAAGCTGTGTGGGACTAAGACCAAGACAGAGATGAGCTGGGGCAGGAGAGGGCATGAGAGCGAAATCACAGGCATTGGCGACATTTTCACCTGTGGATTACGGCACGTTGGAAATCCTGTACCTACTTCCAGATTCTATTGATGAGACGACAAAAATCTTCTTGCTTAAACCTGATGGAGGGGGCATTCGGTCCCTGGCAGTCAAAAGAGTTCTAAGTAATTGGCCAGTGCCGAAGCTCACTAGGCTAATCCTCTGCCTGCGGCGCCGGCACACCGGGTTCTAGTCCCGGTCAGGGCACTGGATTCTGTCCCGGTTGCCCCTCTTCCAGGCCAGCTCTCTGCTGTGGCCCGGGAGTGCAGTGGAGGATGGCCCAAGTGCTTTGGGCCCTGCACCCACATGGGAGACCAGGAGAAGCATCTGGCTCCTGGCTTCAGATCAGCGCGGTGCGCCGGCCGCCATTGGAGGGTGAACCAACGGCAAAGGAAGACCTTTCTCTCTGTCTCTCTCACTGTCCACTCTGCCTGTCAAAAATAAAAAATAAATAAAATGAAAAAAAAGAGTTCTAAGTAATTAAAAAAGCTCTTAAACCAAATTCAGCCCTCAATTGATTTAGAAGAAGAAATAAATAAAATTGATATCTTTTTTTTAGTCTCAGATTGGTTGACAAAAATCCAAAACACACTGCATTGATGAAATTGCCTATTTCATACATGGCTGCAGGGCCATAGCTGGTGCAAGCCCAGGAGGGACAATTTGGACATACTCAGAAACAGGACAAATGCATGCCTCCTCAGATATATCCACGTGTATGTGAAGTGAACTATTCACAAAGCCATGCATTTAGTGTTACACCTTACATGCTAATCAACAGAGAATTAGGTAAATAAGCATAGACTCATCCATACAGTGAAAACACTCTGAAGCTAGCTAGCTAAAGAGTGAGACAGAGGATGTATTATGTACATATAAGATGTCCAAAGTATAGTATTATATGGAACAATGAAGATGGAGGAAAAACATTACATTACTTTATAAAGCAAATTGTACATTTGTGTGTGCATAAAATATCCTCTGGAAATACAAAAGAAACTAAATCAATAACATTGCTAACCTGCCATGTGAACTTTGTAAAAAGGATATTGTATTGTACTATATTCTTTATGTAAAGCTTATTTGTTACTGAACCATATAAAGACATCACCAATTCAAAATTTGAAGGAATAAAAGTTTTTAAAATTTCCTCACTGATACCCAAATTTACAGGGGGAAAAAAAACGGTTAGAGCTCCTGGCAGTGAACTGCATAGATTGGATGAGTCAGTTTCCTCCAGCTTCTAGAATATCTGGTCTATTGTGACCCTGAGATATCCTGGCTACGAAGCTGGAAACAGATGTTCTAGGGTGAGGGTGGCACCTGCAGGACAAAGTGAGAATATTTCTGTTTTTTTCATTATTTTTTCTGTCTGCTGGAGGAATTTAGCAGGACATGGAGAGGAGAGGAAGGAAGTATAAATTTCTCACTCAGACTTGCTAGCTATAAAATTTTTGCTAATAGAAAGAGAGATGCCACAAACAAAGCTATTTTTACACAAGAGACTTAGGGGAGAAGGGGGGAATAGAGGGATAAAAGAAAACTCCAGTTACAAATATCGGCTTTGCCCCTCACCAGCTGTATGGCTTCAGGCAAAGCCACTTAGCATTTCTGAGATACAGAAACTAGTGAAATGAGTGGAGCAACAGTTACTTCATGGGGTTTTGCCTCCCACTTTTTTTTTTTTTTTTTTTTTTTTTTGACAGGCAGAGTGGACAGTGAGAGAGAGAGACAGAGAGAAAGGTCTTCCTTTGCCGTTGGTTCACCTTCCAATGGCCGCTGCGGCTGGCGCGCTGCGGCCGGCGCACCGCGCTGATCCGATGGCAGGAGCCAGGAGCCAGGTGCTTTTCCTGGTCTCCCATGGGGTGCAGGGCCCAAGCACCTGGGCCATCCTCCCCTGCACTCCCTGGCCACAGCAGAGGGCTGGCCTGGAAGAGGGGCAACCGGGACAGAATCCTGCGCCCCGACCGGGACTAGAACCCGGTGTGCCGGCGCCGCTAGGCGGAGGATTAGCCTAGTGAGCCGCGGCGCCGGCCATTGCCTCCCAACTTTTAAAGGAGTTTCACAGCCAGGGAAACCTTTCTTCCAACAAGCAGTAGCATGCAAGTCCTTAGCACCTGAGGACCCCAACCCCAAGCCCCCAAACCCTCTCTTTTTGAGGAAATTAGATGCTAACTTGAAGGGGCACCAGGACCACTGAGTCTCACCCGGAATGGGGCTGTGGAACATAACAAGGGAGCAAGAACCTTCTAGGGTGGCTAAAATTGCAGGCCTGAAGAGCCCAGGTCACCCCAGCCAGGGCCAGGACCCAGGTCGGTTGTCCAAGCATTTGAGGTCAGAGATCGCTGTGAGCTGTGTCCCCTTCCCCTCTTTTCCCATCAGGAAGTGTTTGCACTGTTGACATCTCTCTGTATGTGCAGAATGTGAGTTACAATTTTCTTTTAACCACAGTTGGTTGGATTATGAGAAGCCAAGTTAGTACATGACCAAGAAGAATATTCATCACCTGGAGATCCGGGCAAGGGGCAATGACCAATTCCTTGCTGGATAGCTCATAAGGCAATAACTTTGGGACTTTCAACAAGAGATAGTTAAGGCCAATTGTGTGTTGCTAAATGCTTAACAACCAGATTTCAAGAAAAGCAAAAAACTTGATTTGAAGCATTTCACTATTTTTATGGTATATGGTTATCTCTCAATTTCGTTGGGGTCTGGTTCCAGGACCCCCCTGCAGAGGTCAAAATCCATGAATGCTTCCGTCCCTTACATAAAATGGAATTCTGTTTGCATATATTTTGTGCAAATCCTCCTGTAAACATTATCATCTCTAGATTGCTGTATTGATGATATCAAACACAATGTAAATGCTATGCAATTTGTTATACTGAATTGTTTGGAGAATACAGACAATTTTTTGTGGATTTACCAACATGAACTGTCAGTCATAAGTTGGCTACTTCAGTCTTCTAGAATTCCTGGTCTCTTGCAGCCCTGAGAAATCAGAGCTAAAGGGGTACTGTATGGTTATGGTGGCACCTACAGGACAAACTGAGAATTTTTGTTGGTTTCAGTTTTCTCTAAGCTATGCCTTGGAGGGAGTGAACGCTGAGTCTTTAGTAGAATAGCTAAGCAAAAAACCTTAAATAACCGATGAGGTAATTGAATCAAAGACCTATTTACACAAATCACACTGGCTGGGAAGTGCAGGGTGGTGAGAATAAGGTAAGCTTCAGCACTCAAAAACTTGCTCTCAATTCTCATAGCTATTTTAGGTAAATGAGCCTCTGACCTCTGATTTCCTCACATGAGAAATATGCACAAGCTTGCCATTTCTGTGAAGTACGTGTAATATTAGAGGGAGGGTACAGTGTGCCAAACTGGGGGCCTGGCACACAGTTGTTCTCAGTGGGATTTAAGCAACAGACCTTGCAGTTTAATGAGTATTTTTGGTTTTATTGCATTCAAAAGACTAATGCACTAGAGACTCACTCTTTCA